>NC_136522.1:47463391-47468391 GCF_053919585.1 Euprymna scolopes | reverse complement strand
CACACACACACACACACACACACACACACACACACACACACACACACACACAATTTCACTTTTATATATAGATTTCCGTAAAATTGTTGAAATATAAAATATTTTGTTCGTTAATTAACGTTTTCTCATCTCATGTCCAAAATTTTGTGGTTGAGTTAGCACTTGATGACTGGTGACCCATTCATGATTTTATTCATTTTATTTGCTATTTGTATACGCCATAACACGTCATAGTAAATAGACGACCCCGCCTAATTACGTTCCGTGATTTTTTATTTCAATATTGTCTTTAAGTATAATAAATATTTATATATATTTTAATGTTTATTTAAAGACACAGAAAATACGTAAATAAACGTATAAAAAACAGTTTACGAATATTCTTATTTATTATATTTAAAAACAACATTTTTATCAGAAAAAAATGTGCGAAAATGAAATGAAACGTACAAGAAATTGTGGAACATAATTAGGCGAAATAAATTTATAATTATTTATTAATTAAAAAATTATGTGTGAAAAAGTCATAATTGTAAATCTATTTATTTGAAAAAAACAAAACAAAGCAAAAAAACCCAAAACATCAGTCTACAAATGTTCTTATTTATTATTAGACAATATTGAAACGAAACAAACAAGAAATTATGGAACGTAATTGGCCGGAGGTCGTCTAATGAACCAACACTGCCTATGACGTGTCAAGACGTAGACCACAGGCGATGGCTGGAGTAACTTAATATGCGTGATTGCCGGAATTTTTAATCAAATCTACAGTTACATCAACTGTCTTCTTGGCAAACGAAGCTTCTCTGAAGGGGGTTGTCCACGTCGACTGCAGGCACGCTTGTGGTTTATAAGCCCGATGAGGGACAAGCAGGTTTGGCCCCAGAACTGTACTGAGATATAATCCCCTTCCAGTTATTTTCAATCTGAGAAAAACATACACAACCGGAATGGTTTCCCTTGTCATATCAAAGATCGCAATTATTTCTTATTTTTTAATTAATGGTGTGAATGAAAGTTGAAAATGCAGAAGTTTCTCCCCCCCCCGTCAAAAGCCCTAACTGAAAATGCAGACGCTAAGTATTCAGTTCTTATTCGCTTCCGCCCCAGTTATGTTTCTTCCTCTTCCTCAGATTCAAAATGGCTGAATACGGATTATATATCTCGGCAATATTTATAGACAATCAACTCGTTGAAAACTGTTTATCTTTTAAATATTAATTTTTATCATTTTTTTAAAATGACTAATAAATATGAATAAAGGAAAATAGTCTAACATCTTTGCAAACGGCATTTTCTTTTAAATAATTTTGTTCGTAATAAAAATGTTGGTGCTGGTGCGTTATAATTGGATATTAAAAATGCATTTTAAATAACGACATTATTACGGATTTACATGTTATATCCAAATTAGTAAAAATATCAAAAATTACGAAAAATGACGGAATAGAAAACATAATCACAAGAAAAATCAAATTAATCGAATAACGCAGGTTTTATCGGTTTAGTTTATTCATGTGACACACGTACTTATCTCCCTTGTTTTTCACTTAACTTTCGCTATTTCAAATAGGAAAATGCAAATCGAAAACAACTTCTTTTAATAGTTCGAGAAGATCTACTCTATCATTTTTAGATATTTTTTGTAATTTCTATTAATTTCGACATTACACGTAATTACGTAATATTATTTTAAACTTAAAATACACTTATCGATTGTTTTAGATATGCAATTATAATGCACAAGCACCTTAATGTTACCTTCCCTCTCTCAAAAAACTTAAGAGAGAACCGAATGCTTTGATCCAATAAAAAATAAAAAAAACAAAACAAACCAAATACTATCATATAAAGCGCTGTGTGTTTGTATGTCTAGCTAAAAGTATAAAACTACCAAACAAAAATCCACAAAGTTGATATATTTTTGATCGGCGTTGTTCTAGATGAATAATATCTAAAATTAAAAAATATATATATTAATTCTCTGAGGGTCAACTGCGCCAGGTTTTGACCGGGGAGAGGTCTGGTTTTCAGTATTTTTATGTACTGATTTAGAAGAAAAATATCGAATCCTTCCAGGAGAGTCTATCATATATAAAGAGAGAGAGAGAGAGAGAGAGAGAGAGAGATAGAGAGAGAGAGAGAGAGAGAGAGAGAGAGAGAGAGAGAGTGTGTGTGTGTATGTGTCCAGTTAGAGAGCAATGGGCTTGACAGAGAAGAAAGAGGAGGTTGGAGAGAGAGAGAGCGAGATAGAGAGAGAGAGAGGGGTGTTAATATAAATAGGTTACTTTTACCTCGAGCAACGTTGGGTAGCCCTGCTAGTAAAAATAAATACAAAAAATTTTTGTGGTAAGATATAACTAAATCGCTGTTAATATTTATTGACATCTAAATTGCAACAGTGTAAAACAAACCCATTTCTTTAAATCATATTTGATAATCATGTCTTTTCCCGTTGTACTTTTACCGGAAAGACAGAGATGGGTGAGACTATCACATAAATCCTCGCAGACTGTACCCTAAGCGAGGCATGCTCCGATGTGGACGTGAAGGTTGCATTAGACACTGCTCGACGATGGATCTTGAGATAAAATGAAACGCTATGGAGATGATGACCGAAAAGACAATATGCAACGGCTCAAAACTACTATATTTTTAAGATTATGACATGCTGAACATATTCGCGTTAAAATCAATCTAGCATTACGTATGGGATAGAAAAAAAAAACAATTTTTAAGTTACTAAATTAGCTGACATACTGGCATAGTCATAAGATGGACGCTAATCGATATAAAACTTGGAGCGAAAATAGCTGAAAAAAAAAAAAGAAAGTATTTTAGCGAGTTATATGTGCAAGTTCATGATGTTGTAACGCATTTCAGGTGAAAACATTATTACATACTTACGTCTAATGTAGGAATCAGCATAAATTTTACAAATTACAAAACATGAGCAGCAAATGGATGTATTTTTAAACAAAAAACATCATTCACAATTACGTTGATATTTTTTTATTTAAAAATGGCGGAATTAGAATTTACAATTTAGCCAAAATAATCGATTGCAATTACATCCCCTACATCTTGAGAACTCTTCAAGCGATAAAACTATGAATCAATAAACTCAATAAATTTTATTTTTACTTGTAATCACAGTAGAACCCCGGGATACGGTGACTCTAGGTTAGTTGGTTAGTTGGTTGTTTTACGGCATATCAACCCTTTTCAGTGATTTTGAAGAACACTTTTTAATAGAATATATTTGTTTTTTTAAGTCGCTTTCTATTCAACCCATAGTTAGGACCCTAACAGGTACTACCACTCCGGGTCAGAGTGGACCTGGGAGCAATGGCAATTAAAGGCTGGCCCCACATTCCCCAAACCCCGCAAGCTGGGGCCTCACCATCGGATATAGTTTAAGGTCATATCCAGGACCGGTGACCCTAGGATATGTTTTTTTTTCAGGTTACGATGTGGAATACGATGTTTTTTCGGCCCCCGGTTACGGTATTATTTAAAATATTATTTGATTGTATACATGTGTATTATATACTGTACTGTATTTTGTTACTAAATTTTAATGCCGTATCTCGGAATTCCACTGTATATTTCTACTGGATCATTTTTCGTAATAAAAAAAAAATGATACTAATTTCGACATGACACGTAAGTACGTAATGTTTTCACTTGAAATGTGTTTTTTGACAACACCACTAATCTGCACAAGCACTAAACATATTTTATTTCCAAAGAATTATGTCGTTAAAAAAATATTTTTTTATAAATATTTGGATTGTTTTAAATGAATTATTTTATATAACTTACTAAATTCAGCAAATAATAATAATAATAATAACTTATGTCTGCACCGAGTAAAGACCCCCCCTGCTTCTGTTCAGTCTCAAAAGACAAAGGATACCCCTGTAGGGGCAGTAGCGCGTGTAATTGTGAGGCAAGGGTTGCGCAATCTCCAGCCACAACTCTCCTGAATCGGCATTGTATGAGTCCAGTGGCAAAGAGAAGACCAGAACGACTGGAAACAATGCCGAGATAATGGAGAGTACATACAGCACCTGAAAGTCCCAAATGGTCAACCATTTAGTACTGGCCAGGTTCAACGTTGCTTAACTTCGGTGATCCAGCGGGAACCGGTGTGTCAACGTGATTATGCCGTATAAACGTGATTATGCCGATTAAAGCCTCACCAATAATCGTGGCAGGTCGAGGTGGATGGAAACCGAAGAAAGAAAATACTAACCAGACCTCCACTGGAAGACTTGCTCCTTGAGGAAGCTTATTGGCACCTAAATTCCAGTGAAGATCAATGGTCATTACTAGTGACAAGTCAATGGCAAACGGTGGTTGCGATAACGCAAATTCTTTTGCAAAGGATATAGAAAGAGATGGAGAGTACTGAAACTATGAAGAGACTTGTCATCAAGCCTCAAGTGAGCAATCTCTGATGATGACCTGTGCACAAACTCCTAGTTAGTAATGATCTACTGCATATCGTCTTTCCGATAAAACTATACGGGTCGGGAAGCTACATGATTAGTGCGCATGCGCACACACACACACACACACACACACACACACACATTATGACCACCGAAATATATTTCATTAACGAGTCAGCCATTTTAATGTTAACGAATGGTTCACCTGAATAATCGGCACCCCTCTTACCATTTTTTTTTTTTTTTTTTTTTTTTTTTGCTTTTCCGTCTTTTTTCAACTATTTCTGCGGATTATTATCGATCGCACACTAAGCCGCACGATTATGAAAACAAAATTGAAACAAAAAATCAATATTTAAAGATTTAGAAATGGGTTCAGTTTCACATACAACGTTCAAGTAAATCGATCCCCCATTTTAGAACCAATTTACAGCCTCGTTCTGACGCTGGTTCCTTCAGCCCCTTCCCTCGTCATTATTATTATTTTCATTTTTTCCGACTTTTCACTTTGAGAAAAGTTCGGTTTGTCGCCCCCCCCCC
>NC_136522.1:47205891-47458391 GCF_053919585.1 Euprymna scolopes | reverse complement strand
ATGAAATATTATTTACATCGTCCAGTCAGTGCAAAATACGATATATTATTTTCGTTATCTTGTCCCGGTTAAAAGATGAGATATTATTTTCGTTATCTTGTCAGTGTTAAATATTAAATATCATTTTTATTGACCTGTCATAGTTAAATGTAAAATATTCTATCCGTTCTCCTGTCACGGTTAAATATGAAACATTATTTTCATTGGCCTGTCATAGTAAAATGTGAAATATTATTTTCATTGGCCTTTCATGGTTAAATGTGAAATATTATTTTCATTGGCCTGTCAGTGTTAAATGTAAAATACTATTTTCGTCGTCCTGTCAGGTTAAATGTGAAATATTGTTTTCGTCGTCCTGTCACGGTTCAATGTGAAATACTATTTTCTTTGGCCTTTATTGGTCAAATGTGAAATAATATTTTCATTGGCATTTCGTAGTTAAATGTGAAATATTATTTTCATTGGCTTTCATGGTTAAATGTGAAATAATATTTTAATTGGCTTTCATGGTCAAATGTGAAATAATATTTTCATTGGCCTTTCGTAGTTAAATGTGAAATAATATTTTCATGGGCTTTCATGGTCAAATGTGAAATATTATTTTCATTGGTCTGTCAGTGTTAAATGCGAAATATTTTTTCGTTGTCCATTCACGGTTAAATGTGAAATATTATTTTCATTGGTCTTTCATGGTTAAATGTGAAATATTATTTTCATTGGTCTTTCATGGTTAAATGTGAAATATTATTTTCATTGGCCTGTCAGTGTTAAATGCAAAATACTATTTTCGTATTCCTGTCAGGTTAAATGTGAAATATTATTTTCATTGGCCTTTCGTAGTTAAATGTGGAATAATATTTTCATTGGCTTTCATGGTTAAATGTGAAATAATATTTTCATTGGCCTGTCATAGTTAAATGTGAAATATTATTTTCATTGGTCTGTCAGTGTTAAATGCAAAATATTTTTTCGTTGTCCTGTCACGGTTAAATGTGAAATATTATTTTCATTGGTCTTTCATGGTTAAATGTGAAATATTATTTTCATTGGCCTTTCATGGTTAAATGTGAAATATTATTTTCATTGGCTTTCATGGTTAAATGTGAAATATTTTTTTCGTCGTCCTGCCACGGTTAAATATAAAATAGTTTTTTCGTCGTCCTGTCACGGTTAAATGTGAAATATTGTTTTCATTGGTCTTTCATTGTTAAATGTGAAATATTATTTTCATTGGTCTGTCAGTATTAAATGTAAAATATTTTTTTCGTCGTCCTGTCACGGTTAAATGTGAAATATTATTTACATTGGTCTGTCAGTATTAAATATAAAATATTTTTTTCGTCGTCCTGTCACGGTTAAATGTGAAATATTATTTTCATTGGTCTGTCAGTATTAAATGTAAAATATTTTTTCGTCGTCCTGTCACGGTTAAATTTGAAATATGGTTTTCATTGGTCTTTCATAGTTTAATGTGAAATATTATTTTCATTGGTCTGTCAGTATTAAATGTAAAATATTTTTTTGGTTGTCCTGTCACGGTTAAATGTGAAATATTGTTTTCATTGGTCTGTCAGTATTAAATGTAAAATATTTTTTTCGTCGTCCTGTCACGGTTAAATGTGAAATATTGTTTTCATTGGTCTTTCATAGTTTAATGTGAAATATTATTTTCATTGGTCTGTCAGTATTAAATGTAAAATATATTTTCGTCGTCCTGTCACGGTTAAATGTGAAATATTGTTTTCATTGGTCTTTCACGGTTAAATGTGAAATATTATTTTCATCCGCCTGTCAGTATTAAATGTAAAATATTTTTTTGGTCGTTCTGTTTTCCGGCTTACCGCAGGGTTGTTTGCAATCAAATGCAAACAAGCTCTTGTTGAGCAGTCAAATTATACCAAATTTTCACCCAAACGATTACTACGCTATTGAATCACTATTTTCCCGGTGACCACCGTCCACTCTTTAACTTATATCCTCGAGTAGCCTTCAAGTCTTGATAAGTGGGGAATCCATTGTAAAAGAAAAAAGAAAACTAACATTTCTTGTGAAAAAAAAGAAGCTTTTATTTGTTGCTACTTATTTATATTTATTTATTCACAAAACTTACCATAGATTGATTTTGTTAATTGGATTTCCATTTTTTTTCTTCACTGATATATTACTATACGATAAATGTTTTTTTGATAATTTTTCTAGCGTTTTAAAATTTGATCAGCACTCGGTATATTCCGGTAGTTTATGTAAGTTGCTGAAATATTCCGAGACATCAACCGCGAAGAAAGCGGGCAATTCCCTGCATAAGTATCATTTTTCTTCGTTAGATTTGAAATATACATTAGTTAATTTTTATTGCCTTTTGTTAAGTTTCACTTTTTTTCTTCGCCGGCGGCCGGGGAGACTGCAGATTAATTTGAGGACAAAGTTGTAAACGTCTTGAAAAGGTTTCAAAATTAAATGAATAAACAAAAAGATTAAAAAAAAAAAAACCCAAACAAAACAAAACAAAAAACAAACAATCAAATAAAACTTAAAAAAAAAAGTACAAAAAGTCTGATTTTAACATTTAGTTTCAAAAGTATCGGAGCGTAGAATTTTTAGATATATGATACAGCACGGCGCATAGGATAGAGAATGTGAAGGATGACGAAGGGGAAGCATATGAGGCGTGAAAATAAGAGAGAGAGAGAGAGAGAGAGAGAGAGAGAGAGAGAGAGAGAGAGAGAGGGGATGAAACAAAGAAAAATATGAGAAAGAGTGAAAGAGAGGGAATAGGCAAAGGGTGGTGGAATGAACAATTGTGTGTGTGTGTGTGTGAGAGAGAGAGAGAGAGAGAGGGGGGGGGGTTAGCGATATAAAACTAAAGATTGAGAAAAGACAATACTGAAAATGAAGAAGAAAAGGGAAAAAGAAAACTGAAGTTAGGAGAGAAAGGAAAAACAAGAAATATATATGATTTGAGTGCCATCAGCTAGAATCGAAACCGAAACCACAACATAACAAAACATAGTTTCATAATTGAAATTATGTCTACAAGTTAAGCAAAAACTGAAATTCGTTTGTACTCAATATGGATTGGACTGTGGAAACGGGTGTGAATTTTTTAAAATACAAGTTGGTTTCCATGATAACAATGTTTTTGATAGACAAGAGCGATCGGACGGTCCACAGAACTTGTTTATTTACTTCACTGGGGTAGCGTGCTCTTGTTCCGTCAGCCATGACTAAGTAGAGGTCCTAAGTAATTCGCAAATGTATTTTTCGGTCGCCCACACTGAGGATTGAACCTCCAACTTTCAGGTGAATATCACTTTTACAATTGATTTATTCCCAGTACTCTAACCATTGCGCCACGGGTCCTTGCGGACAATTCTAGTACGAATTTTAGGAGCCTTAAACCTATTTTTATTCTTATGTTCAATCCTCAGTGTGGGCGACCGAAAATATATATTTGCGAATTACTTAGGACCTCTATCCAGTCATGGCTGACGGAACAAGAGCACACTACCCCCGTGAAGTAAATTCTCGAGTTCGACAGAAACATTCACGAGTTCGACAAGATACACCTGAAGAAGGTAGGAGGTTATATCGACCGAAATGTTTGGAAAATCACAGTCAAGATGAGAACAGTAGCCCGATTAATAATAATACAAAGTTCTTGCGGTTTTTTAATTTTAAATTCAGATGAACATAACTCGGCTCAAACAAAAAATTTTTGATCAAAATAAGCACCATCAAAATCAACACATTTTACCAACACAAAACAAGTGTATTTTTGCCATTAACGTAAAAAATTTATGATGAAGTCGCTGAAGGCATTTTCATATCGCTTAGGTTTTTGAAGCATTTCTCACGCAGAAAATTGTCGAGATGCTTGAAAAAATGGTAGTCGGTAGGTGAGAGGTCTGGAGAATATGGCAAAATTTCATAACCCAATTCGTTCTTCAGCAGGGTCGGTTTAGCAACGTGCGGTCGGGCATTATCATGGAGGAGAATCGGCCCTTTTCTGTTGACTAATGCTGGGTGTTGTTGTCGAAGTTTCTGGTGCATTTCATCCATTTGTTGACAGTACTTCTCTGCCGTAATGATTTCGTATGCATTCAAAAAACTGCAATGGATGAACCCGGTCGCAGACCATCACACAGTCAGCATGATTTTTGGTTCTTGTTTCGTAAAAGAAGGGAAGATGACACTTCATAACGGCGTTTCTTTTCGTTGTCGTTCAATTTGCAAGGCACCTATTTATCAAGTTTTTTTTTTATCGCCCCAATCTCTCTCACTTGGTTGGAAATCGTCGTATACGTTACATCTAATTCAGAAGCAAGTTCTCGAACAGTTGTGCGTAGATTGACTTTGACTAAGGCTCTTAATTGATCGTTGTCAACATCCGATGACCGACCACTACGCTCATTACCTTCAAGACTCTCCTCGCCGCCACGAAATTTTTTAAACCACCATTGTGCTGTACGTTAAGTAGTGGTTACTGATCCAAACGCTTCGCAAGCTGTTTCATCAGCTTTTCGGCCTAGCTTGAATTGAAATAAAAAAAATTGCGAATTTGCTTTTTTTCTCATCTTTTATACAAGAGTCTGAAAAGAAAATATTGTTTTAAACGATTGTAATTTAAACGATTAGACAGAGCGAAAAACACTCTTTAAAATGTTATATATGTTTTTTAACGAAAACTTATTCGAAAATACATCATCTCATATCAAAATACAAAAATTCCCTAAGAACTTTCTTCTCAATCTAATAATCTTCTATATATCTATAAAAGTGAACGTGTCTGTCTGTCTGTCTGTCTGTCTGTGTACATTTCCCTACGCAATAACTCTGTCAATTTTTAGTCTATAGACTCGAAATTTGAAATACCGGGTACTGAGATTTGGGAAAATCGATGTGACCGGTGTCAGCCAGAAATTTGGCTGTTAAGGGGTCAAATTTCAACGATTTGACCTTTAAGAACTCTACCAAACTCCTCCGACAATTTTGGGTCTAGACACTTGAAATTTTAGATATAGGTTCCTTGAACCTGGATCTAACTTAATAAAGTGATTTGAGCCCGAAACTATAAATTTTAAGGGGTCATAATAGGGGTCAAAGTTTTAAAAAAAATTGACGTTTTTTTTTTTTTTTTTTTTTTTTGCTCAACATACACCTCCAAACATCCGGGCAACGCCGGGCTGAAATGCTAGTTCTATATAAAAAAATAACACAGTATTTTTTATAAGTACGAGTGTTATAATTGGTATGACTCGTAAATCTGAAATAAGTTAAGCATAATTATTTAATTAGTTATTTATGAGTCATGTCCTTGACAACTTGAAATCGGTTAATAACTAGATTGCCCCTCTCGCCTCGATACCCCGTTCCAATATCGACCAAGTTATTTAGAAAGAAAAGAGGGTCGTTCCAAAAGCAAGGTCTTCTATTTTTGAAACTTAAAAACTAAAACTTTGAAGAGCTACGAAGACGGGAGTGATACCATTAAAACGAGCGACCTTTTGTGCTCCAGAATTTATATTTATACATAGTCACCATCATTCGCAATGCACTTTTGTCAGAGACGAACGATACCTCGGTGGTAAATATCAGGAGTACACTTTGTCAATCACATCTGTGTCGCCAATGAAATCGCCGAACCCATCTCCTAACTGTGCTGACAAACTGCATGAGTTTCGAAAACATTCAACAGTCATTGGTAAATTTTGATCGGTTCAATTTTCCTACATGAAAGAATTAAATAACGCATCTCTGCTTCTGACGCACGAAGCACGTCCATGACAAGTATTGTGCTCTTAGTGTCTCACGACGTCAATATCTGCAATAGAGTGATGAAACTCTCAAGTTATGAATGCATAAGTTCAGTCATCATAACAATGCAATTTGCAATCCCCTCTGATCTATCCGGGCGAAATAAAAATAAAGTAAGTTGCATAATTTTTGGAATGCCTCTGGTAAATTTAAATTATTATAAAGACACCTCTTCAAAAATTATGGTTTATACGAGATTTTGTTTCCGATTTTTTTTTTTAGATGAGGAATGATAATTCGTATTTGGATTATTCAGACTATTCTTCTCATCTTGAACTTTATCTCTACAACGTTTCGGACGATGTAACATTCGACTTTTTTCAGGCATATCTTGTCGAACTTTCTCTCGAACTCGGAATCTGTACGGAATTTCGAAGGGAATTCTGTATTTAACCCACGGAGGTAGTTTGTTCTCCTTCCATCAGCCATGGCTGGTTAGACATTCTAAGTAATTCGAAATTGTATGTTTAGTGTCGCTAGCACTGAAAATACACTTCAACTCACAGAAGAGTAACTTTACAGTTGAATTTATAAGTACTTTATCCACTACGCCACGGGTCTTTGCGGACGTAGATTAAATAAACAGTGGCGTTCGAAATTCTGTGCAGAGTCTCGAGTTCATGAGAAAGATTTCCAAGTTCGAAAGATACACCTGAAGAAGGTCGGAGGTTATATCGACCAAAAGTATAGATTTTTTATTTTTATTTAATCCTTTGAGATGAAGCTTGTTTATTCCCGACTCTTATTCTCATCTTCATAGTTGTTGTTGTTACACCACGTTTTGACCAACTTATCCTCTGGCCTTCTTCAGGTTGTTAATGCTGAGTTTTGTAATTAATTCATATACCGTCGCGGTTAATCACCCGAAGAAGGCCAGAGGATTAGTTGGTCAAAAGGTGGTGAAACAACAACTATGAAGATGAGGATAACAGTTCGCAAGAAAATGAATACATCGACCAAAATGATGGGAAAACAAGCAGAGCATCTAGGGTCCTCCTCCTCCACGAGTGAAAAATGTACTTTCACCATGACTAATGTTTGTGCAAAATTAAAAAAAGAATCCAAGGCGTGGTTATTAAGAAAAGTGCGGATAAACGAACGGGAGTGAATTACTATGCCTAATCCCCCCTTTGTCGAGGACCAATAACACTGAAGATGAGAAAAGTAGTCCAAAGAATCCAAATAATACGAACACGAGATTTGTTTAAAAAAAAACCTACACGTAAAAACGGATGTAACATTTATGAAACTCTCATTATTACGAGTAAAGTCTGCATTTAACATTTCTTCCAAAATAGTATACTTTTTAGGAATAGGTATCCAAGTCAATTTTAGTACTTACGCCGTCTTTCCGTGTCTAGCGAATGTAAATAAACTTCACCAAACAAATCAGGTTATCTTTACGATTACTGTTTACGCTTCATTTCCGGTTGCCCCTCTCCATAAAGATTTTTTTTTCTAAATAATAATATTGTTATTTAGAAAATCCTTTCACAATATGGGAGTTTCCTTTACCTATTCTGGACTTTCACCTAATAATTTAACAAAAGATAACGTAAAAAATCAATTAAAAACAAAGGAGTAACTGACAGTGGAGCGGAAACAATAATCATAAAGAGAATCACAAAGTATCTTTTTTTTTAATTTATTGTGAAGACGTTATTTTATCCCGTATTTCAGTGTATTCTGTTATGTTGTTTTGGTAACAACACGAACCGAACTGTTTTTTTTTTTACCCTAAGCTAATCTTTAGTAAAGGTAAATGGAAAGTTATACCCCCCCCCAAACAAAAACCCGTCGGAACTTGATCTTTATAATTAATTTAAAGATAGTCTTCTGGCAACTAACATCATTTTCTTTTTAAATCTGCATTTTTCGGTAAAAGTCAGTACTTGATTCGTCTTCCAACTTTCATAGTCGGAATTGCTTACATCACGATAATAAATCTGTGGATACGTATTTCTGCACCTTTTCAGTTAAATTGGGTATATAAAAAATAAAAAAAAAACAATCACAGCTGAGAATCTTCCGAACCAATAAATAAATAAATAAAAATAAAAAATAAAATTCAAAGTAAATGAAGAAAATTTTTAAATTCATTTTTAAGATGGAGAGGATTGGAGGTATTGATCTAACCCTAAGTTAGGGGAAACATGAAAGCGTTGTTCCATTTAATGTTGGTGGTAATTGGTTGTTCGGCGACGACACGACCATTTCTGTTCTGTTCCGTACAACTCGAAGGAAAACTTTCGGACTGATTTTTCATTAAATCTTGGCTGATCGTGTAGTATAGTTAACAGGCAGAAATAAAAAAATAAATATATCACAACGATTAACTGTTATTAGACAATTTGCTTTTCAACCGACTTGCATAGTTTTACATTTCTGAAAACTGTTTTAAAGCGTCCTTATTTCAGCATAAGAGTTCATCGATATCCTGTTTTTCGGAGAGAGTAAACATCCAAAATGTCCGACTTTCTGTTGGTGTTTTGTTCCTTAGAAATAGTTTAAAAAGTTATTTACCTTATCTCTAACCCTAAATCCGACTGGCAACCTCTGGGCAGATAGCGTAAGCCTTTTTGGTACTTCTGCAGAATACGGAGCTTACTATCTTTCTAGATACGATTTTCAAGTTAAATTCAAGTTTTCCCGTATCTTTTTTTTATCTAAAATTGTTAGGTGAAAGTACAGATTAGTTTGAAAACGCCATTCTCTACCCATTTTAAGAATATGTTTCTAAATAATTGCGTTATTATTTCAGTTCGTATTTTGTAAGTACCACTTTTTTTCTACGCATTAAAACAATCCAAGTCGGTTGAATATTTAATTTTCTTGCGTTTGGTAACAGTTACCCCTAGTTTGCAGTGGAGTTAGGACATTCGTAGATGGTAACATTTAATGCTACTAAGACAAAGCTCCTTTCCTTTAACAATTGAAAGAAACCTTTTCAACCACCGATTGCTATGACTTATAACACTCTACCTGATAGTCCATCATCTAAGCACCCCGACTTAACATTGACAGATAACATGAATTGGAACACATACACAGAAGACATTACCAAGTCTGCTGCAAAGAAGGTGGGTTGTACATGCCAAGCTAGAAAACTCCTCCCATATGCCAGCATTCTACAAGACTACCATTCACTCATACATGGAATATTGTTGCCATATCTGGAGTGATGTATCAACCACTAATCTTTATCACGTATCAACGTTTCAATTTTGCCTCCTTAGCAGCCCTTTTGTTCCGGATGAAAACCGATTAAAACGTGTTCTACATGTATGAATACCTTATATACCAAATTTCAAGTCTGTAGTTTAAAATTCGTTGAGTATATAGGTTGAGAAACGTTCTCATACACACACACACACACACACACACACACACACACACATTTTCACTTTTATAGACATAGATTTGAATTTTTACACTTTCTTTCGTTTGTTGGCTTATCTGCTAAATCCCATTGATTAGAATTAAAAATATCCTTTAAAGACTTACCTTTAGAAATAAAAGGCATCCAAACGAAAATACGAAATATTAAGGAATAATCCGACTGATTCAGGACCATTCGTAAATGCTATATTTTTTTCTGTTTTATGTATTTCCTTTAACAAGTTCTACACATTCAAGGAAACGGAAGGTTTCGAAAAGTACAAAATTCAGTAAGAACTATCGTTTGTTAAAATCATAAATTATTCTTTCGTGTTTTTTTTTTTTTTTTTTTTTTTTTTTTTTTTTACAACTGTTGTTGGATAATAAATTCGTTGAAAAGATCCAGATTGTTTACATTAAAAAAAAAGAAACAAAAACAATATGGAGGAATTCTTTTAAAACGCGAAGTGCGCATGTCATAAGGCACGCAATTACGCGGAGTATTTAACAGGGATTCAAATCTATTGTAACTGATGCAACAAAGTTAATGTTTTGTCAAAAGATTGAAGAAAGAGATAAAATAACATTATATAAAAGGGAGTGAATATATTTTAGAATCTGAAACATGTCTTTGTTAATTGGCAACGGTGAAGTCATGAGTTAATTCGTTTTGTTCAAATATCTATAAAGAAAACGGTGTTTTATTATTATTATTATTATTCATCTAGTTGTCCTTTGTGGGAATATTAATCAAATGAAATATTGTACATAGGATCCAGAATTTATAATTTCACAAAATGTAAAATAAATCGAAAGATTATCTTGATGTTTGTGTAGATTAACGATGTTTTAAACAAACACATTTCATGTGAAAACATTATTATGTACTTGCGCATCATATCGAAATTAGTATAAATTAAAAAAAAAAAAACGAAAAACGATCCAGTAGACAAATGATAACAAGTAAAATAGGATTCGTTAAATTATCAAGTTTTATCATATGTTTTAACGTGGAAGAGTTGTGCAACAAATTCTTTATGGCAAACTAACTTTTCTTTTTTTACTTGGGAGTCACCACTTATCAAGGCTCGAAAGTCACTCGAGGATAAATGTTAATGAATATAAGGTGATTGCGTAGTAATCGTTAATGATGTAAATTGTGTAGAATTTGATTATCTATAGGAGGCGCAACAAGAATTTGTTTACATTAGATTTGAAGGCTACTATATTGTATTAAACCTGGAAGCAGATCAGCGGAATAGTGTTCCACAAACGGGTAGTTCTTGGAAATAAACTTTGTTCATGGAATCTGTCTTTAGATTTAGGCGCAGATAGAGAGTGGGGGAAATTGTTGATAGTGGTTGTAGCTAGTCGAGTGTTTTTTTGTGAAAGTTTGGAATGGGAGAACCATTGAGTGCAGTCGAGCACTTGACATGAAAATAACTATAGATCAGGGACAGGCTCACAAAGTCTCTTCTGTGGGAAAGAGGTCACAGGGAAGAAAAAAGGGCATCATTTACTAGGTTTCCAAGCCGATTTTAACCTCTATCAAGGCTGGATAGGGCGCGCCGAGCAACTCATACCCAGATGTGGCAACAGTACTCCATTTTAGGGAGTATCTGGCTCTTATACAAATAGAAGATTGCATCGGCAGTGAGATACTTTCTGGAGTGATAGAGTGATCCAACCATTTTTCCAGCGATCTTAGCAACATATTTGATGCATGTGTTCCATTTCAGATCAAGAGTTAAGGTCAGTCCCAGAAGCTTGTCAAGACATGGAGCTCCCCAAAGACGAGAGCCATTCATTTCAATTGAGACGTTATGGGGGTCAGAGCGATTATAATGAAAGGAGAGAAGCTTGGTTTTGGATGCATTATACCAGCCACCTTTTTCCCCACTGCACCACGTTCTTGAGAGAGAGAGAGAGAGAGCGAGAGAGAGAGAGAGAGAGAGAGAGAGAGAGAGAATAAGAAAATCTTGGTCATCGCTGGCCTTTGAAGTGTTGCCATAGATTGTCGTGTCTTCTGCAAAAATATCTATGAATGAACTAAGAATGTGATTTGGGAGATCATTGATATAGATCAAGAAGAGAGTTTGGCCCAGGATGGAGCCTTGAGGGACGCCAGCGTTAATAGTATGACTTTCTGATTTCTGCCCATCAACTACTACGAAAGGATTTAATAATTGAGAGGACATTTCCAGCTATTCCATAGCTGGCGATCTTGTGAAGTAGACCTTTATGTCATATTCTATCAAAAGTGTTTGATATGTCAAGAGCCATTGCTCTAGAAACGAAGCCCCTGTCGAGAGATTCACTATGTTATATAACAGTTAGTACATCAGCAGAACGGAAACCATATTGCATGTCACTGAGCAGATTATTTTTGTTGAGGTGGTTGACCACTTCTCTGATTATCACACATTCTAGCAACTTACTCATGATGCACAGTAGACTAATTGGTCTGTACTGAGAGTTTTGTGGCATGGGGTACCAACATCATACAGTGATATGTATTTGCAATGAAGGGTTCATTTTTTTTTTTTAATTTTCTTCCTTTGAAGATTGTAACGCTGGGTATGGGGCAGCAAAACTAGCTGCCAGCATTGCCCTGCTTTTTATTGAAACCAACCGAGAGCTCTTTTTAGTATCCTCGTTGTTCTCTTAAGTGCAATTGTCTGGATTTCTTTTGCACTTGGTTCCCCAGGAATATTAGTTAGGTAGGACTTCAGGTTCTTCTTCATAAGCCCTGTGGCACCTATAATAACTGGTATGATTGATATCTCTAAGATTCCTCTTTCTTTTCATATCCCACATTGATATTTGGTCTGTTTCTCCCTTTCAGCTCTGTTCAGCCATCCATCATTAGGGACACTCACTTCAACCAAGATTGCAACTCTCTCTGACTTATTCCATATAACTATGTCTTATAATTACTTGGTCGTAATGTATGGTATATAAGTCATTTCCATCTCGTCGTCATTCCTCGGCAGGGGCGCCTCCGGCAATTAGCGATAAACTAACAAGGAAGGTGAACCGCCTAGAACTGCGTAGAACCAGTTTCATACAATAATCAAAAGGGAAAAAGTCATTACAAACTGGTCTAGACTTAGTGAATTTCTCTATCATTTGAGAGTTATTAGTAAAGTGCAGAAACGTATATGTAACTTGATTCACCCCCACCCTTTCTTCTTCACCGCGACCATTCCCTCACAGACGTGATGTTGCTAGTCTCAGTCGTTTTTATAAATACTATTATGGTATGTGTTCTTTAGAATTGTCTTAATTCTGCTTTCTTTTGTTCCAGCTCGTTCGACTCGTTGCTACAGAGGTATTCATCGATTCGCTGTTTTAATGCATCATTATAATACAACGTATTCCAGTAGCTTCTGTCTAAGAACTGCAAAGTTTTAAAACTTTTTTCTTGCTCGCTATTTTCCTCCTACCTACAACCTTGATATATTTAAGATTAAGGTCAATGGACATTTCCTATCTTTGAGATATCTTTCTTTCTTGTTAGATTCTTACACACATTGTCTCGAGCGATTTCCATGAAAAGGCCAGTCAGGAGACTGCATGCCTCTAACAACATAAAGATGGCTCATTGTCTGACCATTACTCTTCTATATTATATGAAGCATTCCCGAAGTTATGCCATAACTCAAAAACTATTTATATGACCAAGATGAAAACTTCGACCAACCAATACGACTTCATGCATATTAGACCACGGGGCATAATCTTCGAGATGACTATACAGAAGTCCAACTCACTTAACAAATGAACCGGCGCACACTCTAGTGATGATGTCACAAGTAAGAACGCGAGGCTGTACACTCCACCAAACCAGCCAATTTCTGATTTTCAAATCCGGCAAACATACAAAATAAAAGATATTGCATCATAGTTAAGTGATCTATTAGTAGAAGAAATGACTCTCCGCTGTTTTACATGTTCAAGCTTTGCAAAGTGGAAAGAAATTTGATATGTTCTGCGAAAGGGATATATTCGTTTGAAGTAGCTGAGTGAACTTGGCTATTACGAGGAATGATCTTGTGAGTTGCCTTACTGAACCAGTGTTCACGGTCGGAGCTGGTAATATCCTTAATGCGAGGCTTTCGGCATACTTTTCAACATATCTCTCAGACGGTACTACCAATCAGTATTTATGGCTTAAACAGGCAATCATATTCTTGTAAGGGGGAACCCGGATGTACTCTTCTTCATTACATACAAAATTAAAACAATAACCAAGGTTCCAAACAAAAGGGACATCACGACTCTTTAAAAGGGGTCTCGAAGACAAACGTAATTTATAAAGTCATAGGAAAATAGCAGTAATGAGACTTCATATTCTGCTTGACAACGTAAGGATAGGCCAAAACCAAACCTTTGCATTACTTCTTTATGGCGTATCATAGAATTATGATTCAGCGTTTTTCAGTCCAATAGTGGCTTTGTTGCTGTCGCGCTGAGGTGATTCTGTTCAGTCATAGAAAGCCCACCCTCTCAGGCATTACCTTCTCTCTGAGAAAGAGGGCTAGTTTATTGCTAATCACCTGAGGCACACCTACCGAGGAATACCGACAGAGAAGCTGGTGCATTTCTATAGACGAGAGTGCGCTTATTCTAATGCCTTGGCTTCTATATACAGCATAATCATATTGATACACCGAAGTTAAGCGACGTCGAGATTGGTCAGTACTAAAATGGGTGACTGTGAATACCAGGTGCTGTATGTGCTCTCCGGTTATCTTGGCATTGTTTCACGTTGTCCTGGACTTCTGCTTGAGATTGGAATCAGGAACTGTCGACTCAAGATGACTGTGTTTTAGGATTATGCAACCCTTGCTTCACAGCTACACACGAAGCCACCCTTACAGAGGATATCCATTGTCTCTGAAAACTGAACAGAAGCTATGGCTTTTGAAAACTATACCTGAAATATTCTCTAAGTTGAACCACCTGAAATATTCTCTAAGTTTTACCATGGAAACGTCGATAGCTCAAAATATATTTTATCAGGTTGAAATTTTGAATGGTTATAAACGTTGTGAAAGTGTTAACAATTAGGGACTTTACGTCAGTAGCGATTAAGTTAGCTAGTGTGAATTTTGACAAGGATCACATTTAGTGCATGTCAGTATAACCTTAATCTGCAAACATAATCGTTCCCAGAAAAGTGTGACGTAAATTTAAAGCAGGGGATAGAGATCAAATGCTGCAGACAAAACAGCTTTTCGGGAAAGAAAAAATTAAGGTCTTTAAATAAGATTTTCGGCGAAAGCCATGCAAATGAGCCACGGCCAATAATATAGGAAACTTATAATCTAGGATAATACTACTTCGACGGCGTCACTCATTTCGTTAAGTTAGAAAGTTAAGTTTAAGAACTTAAATAACTAGCTACGATAACATTAGTCTCTCTATCCTTGGAAAATTATCTCTAAATAAAACTATTTATGAAGTTTCAGCAAACGTCTCCTTGTGTGTCATTCTCCACGAAAAAGAATGACACACAAGGAGACCTTTTTATAATCTTTTTCCTTTTTCTTTGTCGTGACGTCACCTCGCACACGGCTCGGTCATTTGTATACAGCTGCCATGCGCGCGTCTGCGCTCTGTTCCAACCCCAGACAAAGCATATTGCCACTTGAACATGGAGGGGGACCTACTGATTGAGATCATATATACTTTTATTTGTTTAATTTTGGAGGAGGATATTGAACTTTTTGGGGGAGTAGTTAACTTTATAATAATAATAACAACAACAACAACAATAATAATACAGAGATATTATTATTCTATATATAATGAATATACATTCTTTTGTCATCTAATTTACATACGTGCTTGTGGTGTGTACAAATACACCTATGTAGATTAGCTGATTACACTAAAGAAAAGAATCAGTCGTAGGAACATTCCATGATTTCATATACTCGTGTATATGCGGTCACAGTCGCAATGTAACATAGTCCATAATAATATCAGCAGCAGCGAAAGATGGCTGGTTTGCGAAGAGGTTAGCAGCAGCAGCAGTTGAAAAACGCAAATTAGGAAGTGTGCGCGAGAAGGGAAAGCAAAAAAGGAGCAAAAATGCACTACATGGTCGGGAAAAAGAAAGCCGAAGTGGAAGAAAATGGACGAGTAGTCGAAAACGAGAATGGACCGGCTGTGACCGGCTTGCGGTCGGAGGAAGAAGAAGAAGAAGAGTGTAACCGGAGAGAGGGACGATGGCGAATGGGTTTTAAGTGGTATCGAGACGGGAAAGTAACTGTTATAAAACCTTTTGTTAAAAAAGAAAAAAATATGCCGACCCGGATTTTGATTTATTTATTTTCTTTGTTTGTAAATACAACGTTATAGAAGATAAACTAATTTGCAAATTGCTTTTAAGAACATTTTTTGATTTTTTTGTACAAATATTTCGCAATTGTGTTTAATCTTCCTCTCCAGACTTTTCTTTGAAAATGTAATTTTCAACATGTTATGCTTAATTTCTAAATTGTACATTACCGCCTCCCATACACGCATGATGTCGCAGACAAATTGATTTCTTCTTTCTTTTCATTGCTTTATGGTCATATTTAAAATATAAATAACTTTTATCGCAATTCCAAAAATGTTTTCATCTACTGATTGTTCTATTTTTATATATGAGAGAGAGAGAGAGAGAGAGAGAGAGAGAGAGAGAGAGAGAGAGAGAGGGGGAGAATAATAGTTTCCATTTAGTGTAACTCGATACTCTTCTATAAAGAATAGAATTCTTTATGTTATTTGTAGTTTTAAAGTGTAACCCCACTCCCAATAAAAAAACAAAAAAAAAACAAAACACAATCGCTATAATCTCTCTTATTGTCGATAACGCAGATTCCTGACAATCTTCATCATAGTTTTATTTGATTTGGTGTTCGAATTTCTACGCGAAAACAATTATCGCGTCCAACTACACTGAAAAGGCGTGATGCCACGAAACAGTTATCTGCTATTTATTATACAAAATAGAGAAGGACAGTGTGGGTGTGTCTGAGAGAGAGAGAGAGAGGGGAAAGGAGAAAGAGAGAGGGGGAAGAGAAAAAGAAAGAGAAAGAGAAAGAGGGAGTGGGAGGGAGATATCTTAGTTTTACTTGCTTCAAAATTTTTGGAATTTTTAGCAACCACAAAATCTGATCCAACAGAACCATCTTCAAATTTTCGCTGTTTTTTTTTTATTTCATTAAAAAAAAAAAAAAATGCTATTATTGTTTTTAAATTATTTGACACGTCCAATACCCACCACTGCCCCTTGACAACACTTGCTATCTAGACAATAGGAAGAGAAAGAAAAGAGTGAAAGTCGGTCGACGACGCTTCGCTGTTTGTTGTTTATATAAAAACAATACTATTTTATATAAAAAAACATTACTATTTTATATAAAAACAATACTATTTTATATAAAAAAACAATACTATTTTATATAAAAAACAATACTAGTTTATATAAAAATAATAATACCAGTGAGTGGAACGATATAATTGTCGTCCTAAATAAAACAACACTACAGCTTTATTTTAAAACTTCTGATGAAAAAAAATCAATTCAAGTAACTTGATTATGTAGTAAAGCTGATATCTATTCAATGTGGCTGCTTTCTGCCTCAATCACCGCCTCGATATGGGTTCGGACTGGAAGTAAGCCTTTTCCACAACCGCCGACAGGAGCTTGGCGAATACTCGGCGGATGACGGCGATCAGGCTGACTTTGCTGTTGTGGGAGGTTATGTAGTTGATGTTCTCGACGTATGACTAAACAAAGTAGTCCAGTGGGTTCAGGTTGGGGGGGGCGGGCCAATGAGAGAAGTGTACAAAGTCGTAGCACTCCCTTTGAAGCATAGCCTGGGTCTCATTGGACTTGTGGGCCGGTACCGAGTCCTGCAGTTACACTCAGGGTCTGCTAGCGGCCACCTGATTGCACAAGGGGACCACCACACTCTTCAGCACATCGAGGTACACTTTGATGTTCGCAGATGTAAGGTGGCATGAGGTGCCCCTCACTTGAAATCACATCAGAGACCATAACCGTGGCCGGAAACTTTGTTTTCAGCATCTTGTACACGTCCCTGTTATTCGTAGCAATCCAGCGATGTGTTTTGAGGGTACTGGCAATGGTCCTGTTGTCATAACTTGGATCGGTAGAGAGCATGAGTTGTACAGCGGCACATCTCCGATCTCGCTCATTGAACATTGTGTCACTATTAGACATGATAGAAGGCTGTTATCGGTCTTGAGATTTGTACACAACTGGCAAACTAGTCTGTAAAAAAAAAAAAAGAAAAGAAAAAGAAAAAAAAGAAAACTTTGGACTTATCTGCTTTTGACAGTTGATCAAATTTGTTGTTTCTTCACAGCAGGTACATGTGCCATGTTCATAATTTTTTTTTTTATTCAAATGACCTTTTAGTACATTTGCTAATTATTTGATTGTTTCTTGAATTTGGCCAGATGCGCACATTTGTCAAAATGATTTCTAGGTACATATTATCTAAGTATTAAACAAGATGTCAGATTCATATATTTTTTAAATGAGCTTTTGGTACATTTGATAATTATTTCCTTGTTTTTTTTTTATTTATCGCCGTATGTACGTATTTGCCAAAATTATTTCTCAGTACACACGGCCTAGATATCTAACAGATTTTCAAAATGAAAAGTTTATACAGATTTTTATCAATTCGTGTAATAATTCATTTCTTTATAACGACAGAATATAAAAAAAAACGAAGCGACAAGAAAGGAGAACAGAGTGATCCCAGGAAGCCAGTGAAGGGATTAGTAATTTTCATAAAATTAGACGCCGCCAAGTGAAAACAATCTTCCCCACCTCAGTTTGTCGGCTGGGAGATAGAGCAGTCTTGTTTCTCTCTGGCTGACTGAGAGATGCAGATCTCTGCCTTGTAAAGAGAAATCTTGAGAGCTGACCCCTGAAATTCCTAAATGGGAAAAGGTTATTTGAAAGCGTTCGATTTAATTATATCCCCTGCACCCAGAAACCAGTCTGTTTCCTTAAGTTGAGAAAGTCCCCAAATTATCTAACCTTTTTTGTGCACAAACTCTATTTGAAATTACCTTGCGCAAATAATTACTTGTTTATCAAATGATCTCCAATGGTTTAATTGATTATTGATTTCCAGATCTACCCTGAAACGCGACGCTCAAGCTGCAGCTGAGAGAAGCGGCATATCAACCAACACCGGAACACCAACGGATGAAAAACTCAATCATAACGTCTGACAACAAACAGCCAGTAGAAAGATCCTTCTAGTAGGGTCACAGACCAGCCAGCGTATAAAAAGTACACACGAATTTAGGGCCATGCACGTTTGTTGGGATCAGGACATCAGAGCTATAAATTCTCATGTCGTAGTTTCTTTCCGTATTTTTACTCCATATTTTTAAAGCAATTTAATGTTACGTTCAATGCATACAGTATTTCTGTTTATAAAAATTAAGAATTCTGCATAAAGTCAAATATAATATTTATGCGTATTTTACGACTGGCAACGCCAGGTGGCCTGCTAGTATATATAAATTATAATTAAAAAAAAATTATTGTTCGACAGGATACTTAAGAAATATTAAAAATGTTATATATATATATATATATATATATATATAAGTTGTTCTAAAAAAATTTGACGACATTTCGTAGGTCAATAATTTTGTCAATTTTCATTGAAATGACCTAAATTTTTCACAGCTTGTCTAGAAACAGTTCAAGATTTTATGTTTAATGTTTGACATTTATCTCTTTTCGGGTGGAGAAATTCCGTTCATTTCAAAAGAAAAATCATTTTTCGTGTTGGAATATGCTCGAACACAGTCACCAAAGACCGTGCAGCGTGTCTTCTTTGTAAAATTTGCAAAAAATGCACCAACTAGTAAATATATTTGGACTTTCCACCAAATATTTAAAGAGGAAGGCTGCTTATGAAGGGTTAAAGGATCTGGACAGCCACCATCATCGGAAGAAAAGGCCAAGAAAATCCGTAAAATATTCCTGGGAAGTCTCTGGAAGTCTGTAAGAAAAACAAATGTGGAAATCCAGATTCATTGAACAACAGTGTGACGCGTTCTGAGGAAACGGTTGCAAATGAAACCCTACAGGCTGCAGCTTGTTTAGGTTTTAAAGGGAGATGACAAGCGAAAACGTAAAGAATTCTGTGTTGATATGCTAGAGAAACTTGAAAAAGATGAGTTCGATGAGCTTTGAAGAACTCAAGCAGAGAATCACTGCCGCACTGGAGAATGATACCAAAGATATACTGCAGCATATTTGGCATCAATTTGATCATCGACTTGACGTGTGCAGAGTCACAGGCGGCTCTCATATTTAACATTTGTGAAAATTATGCAATCGGTCATAGAATCTACAAATCTTTGTTTTTTCTTTGAAATGTTAACAAATAAAACGTATGATGTCCAACATAAAATTTGTGCAGTTTCATTAAGATATATTGAGTAGATTCCGAGATATTGGCATTTAAAATGGCGTCCAATTTCTTGGGGCACCTTGTATATATAGGAATTTGTGAGACTAACAGTTAGCCTGGCGATTTCTTTTAGTAGAAAGAACCAAACATTTGTGTAGCTCACTTGCTATAAGTATATATTTTGACACTATTACATAAATATACACGAATGCTTATATATCTGCAGACTATTATGGGTTATTCTTAAAATGAAAATGGTATTTTTAGGTGGAAAAAAAAATTAACGTCTATTTTATTAGTAAAAAGCATAAATATGTTTTATTAATTTATTCTAAAACAAAAGTCTTGATTTTAAGATCCAGGAAATAATAATAAAAGGTCGACTTTTATAAAGATAAAAAAAATAAAAAAAGACGGCTATAAATGTAATCATGTTAGTAATAGCCAAACATCTATAAAATTTTGTAAAAGTCTTTTGTTTGTTATTGACGGTTCGACAGATCTTGTTTGCTAGGACTTCAGGCCATGAGGTTATTTTTTAGTGCAATGGCCTGATTCTATATTTACAATGCCTACGAGTCAAGATAGTACAGCTATATTAGCACCTATCATAAGCCAAGAATCGAACCTAAAACTATTTAGTTGATAATTGATAGTTCTACTCATTGAACTACGTACGAGACCGGCGCTCGTAAATGATATTTACCAGGTTTTAAAATGTTTAGAAATCCAACAAAATGCATTTTTTTTTTTTTTTTTAGTAAATAAACGTAGTGTTTATTTAAATAATAAATCCAATGGAGTTCCCTTGGAGTTGTTTCCCTTGCATTGTGTTTTTTAAAAAAACGAAAATACGCGTGGGTATCAATCCCCTGTTTTGTAAGACTTTTTTTTTCACTAATATTAATAATTAGCATAGATATCCCGAAAAATTGAGTCATAGGAAAACCATGAAAAAAATATCTTAGTGTCCCCTAAAGATTGAACTTTCTTTATGATCTACTGACCCACCCTCAAAACCACGGTTCAGAATTCTTGCAATGCAGAGCTAACCCATCTTTTCCTTAGTAGAGGAAAGGAAACATATATTCAACACCCGAAATAAGTCGCGGAGTGCAGCGACCGAAACGTAGTGCCAATAACACTCAAGATGAGAATAATTGTTCGATTAATCAAAACTAGCGGGGGTACCCGGCGTTGCCCGAGTGTTTGTTTCCGGGACGGGGGGGGGGTTAAAAAATGTTATGGTAGGTAAGTAGGAAGGATCAAACCCGGAGTCATGAGTAAAAGTAAGAAAATAAAGTGTGAAAAAAAAAACATCTGCAACGTTAACAGTTCGGCCACCAAGAAAAGTCCATTCCAGTTGTTTAGGAAAAAAAAAAACAAAAAAAAACGACTACGGTAGGTCGGCGCGAACGTGAAAATATAATGTGAATTGTCCAGCACGCTAACCACTACGCCACAGAGCACTGCAGCTTAGTTTAGTGATTTTAAATGATTTTCACATGAAAGAACTACGAAGCCAAACCGGTGTTCTCTTCTGAACTGTTCCTTGTGAACGATCCCCAAACGGTGTTAAGTGGTGGCAGGGGAAGGAGGAATTTATTAGAGAGAAAATATTTTACCACTTCCATTGATCTTAACCGATTTTGGCCGTGACTTCTCAGCAGAAAAATATAGAAATCTAAGATTATCGAGGAATTTAAGAAATAATAAGCCTATAACACACCTCAGATATTGTTCTGCCGTTTGTGCATATTATATTTGCATGAAATATCTTGATTTTTAATCCTATTAATGTCAAAATCAGACGGGAAAAAATGAGTTCATTTTATTTAGATAGAGAAGAAGAAGAAGAAGATAGAGAAGAAGATAATAATATATATAATAAATAAATAAATAATAATAATAAAAAAATATAATAAATATATATATATATATATATATATATATATATATATATATATAAAAGAAAGAATAGAAGAAGAAGATAGAAAAGAAGAAGAAGAAGAAGATAGAAGAAGAATAGAAGAAGAAAGAGATAATACAAAGATATCTACCAGGTTTGAAAATATTTAGAAACAAAATGCTTTTTTTTTTAAAGTAAATAAACGTAATGTTTATTTAAATACAAATTTTCGGTTGGCAAAGAAACCATCTTCAGGTAGAGAGAAGCGGCATATCAACCAACACCGGAACACCAACATTTAAGTGTTTTTTTTTTCTTCATCGATCCGTCTTGGTGTTGTTGACGGTGACGAAGCTCAGATGACAACTTTTTTTTTAAATGTAATTCTGAGGAGGGGCGCTGTTGTTGGTTTTCTAAACATTTTGAAATTTAAACTTTCAAGTGCTTTCTAACGAGGCAAAACGCATGACATATCTACCATGTATTTATTGCGCGACATATTTAAAGTGCTCTATCGGTTAATTTACAAAGAGTTTGGCATTATGGAGTCATCTACAAACCATTTTTCTTTATTACAGTTCTTCAGTAAGACAGTTCTCTTTTTGTTGGATTTTTCTGCAGATGTCTGTTCGTATATCCGACATGCCAAAGAAAAACTTAATTTCCCTTGTACATGTGAATTAAAAAACATGGCGCCAGATAAAAGCAAGTAAGAATAGGTCAACAACTTGAATCATAAAAAAAAAACGTTTCCGGCGGGAAAAGCACTAGAATTATTTGGGTAGGAAATAAATAGGTTGCCGTTTGGATTGGATTTCAATAATTATTAGACTTAACAGAAGAGAACGAAAAAAAAAAATGGACCAAATTAGATTAAGTAGAAAAGAAAAAAAAATGGACGTAACTTTCCTTTGGTGGCGGAACATCGCTGAAGGTCTTGTTTCTGTGGATGTTTGGGAAGATTTAAAAATGCTTATAAAGAATATGCTTAAAATTCCTCTGCGAGTTGAAGAATGTTATCATTATTTACTATATTATTTATACTAGCTATCTTTACTTTTAACCATCGTCTCAGTCCAACTCTTTAAAAAACACTGCACAAAATACCTACACCAGTACAAGTATACAAATAGTAATCTTTAACTTTAGTTTCCCCAAATTCTTTCCTTTTCTCTTTTTCATCACTACTTTTGTTCCGTTGGAAATAAGTTTTTACAGCAAATACCTACTTGAATGCTGCCAGAACATGAAACTAATAGCGCTCTCAGACTCCTTAGTCTACAATATTATTTTATACAGTAGAATTTATGGATTTTGTTTCTTAAAAAGAAAAAAAAAGATGTTAATGTATTTTCATTGAAGCATTCTTTAGCATATATATATATATATATATATATATATGTGTGTGTGTGTGTGTGTGTGTGTGTGTGTGTGTGCATATATTTTTTAAATATCGCAATTATGAAGGGAATACTTTTATAAATTCATGATTAAAAGAATTTTAAAATAAAGTAAAAGGGGGGGGGTCAACTGATCGGTTTCGCTCTGGAGTTCTTAAATCTGTATCGAGGGATTAAAAAAAAGAAAAAGGGAATCGAAAATATCTACAATTTAAAATAAAATTACGTTGCGTTCCGTTATGTACAGGGGGGGGGGGTTTAAAAAAATGGGGAAACCGATTAAAATCAAGCAATGTTTAATTGCTGCATATTTAGCCACGTACTCTTCAGATGTTTCCCTTAAAAACACTTATAAAACACCGTTTTAGACAGCTTACACTGTTCATGTAACCGACACACTCTGCTGTTCTTTCTCGTTTCGATATATATATATATATATATATATATATATATATATATATATATATATATATATATACACTAGCAAAAGTACCTGACTGGGTTCAAAAACAGTCTACAGAAAATGGACTCTGATTTATTAAAGTATGATAGGTTATGAAAAGGGAGAGTTGTAAAGAGATAGGTCCGAATTTGGGGGTATCAAAACCAAAGCAAAATATGTCGAAAGTAAAAATAAAATAGATAAACCCCATAATTTATTATACCATACCTGTTCACACTGAAACACTTATCACAATATTCTGTGGATCTATATAAAAAAACTTGTTAAACTTTGTGACATATTTCCATTCTATGGAAGTCAGGCGCGAACGAACATCCCATAATTTTATCATACCATATTTCTTCAAACTGAAACATAATTATCAAAGTATACTTACGCAGATAGATATGAAAAGTCTTTATTAAAGTTTGTGTCTATTTCCATTCTATGGAGGTCAGGCGCGAACGCATACCCCACAATTTTATTATACCATCCCTATTTAAGTTAAAACGTACTTATCAAAGTATTCTTATGTACATCTATATCAAAGACACTTGTAAACGTTTTTTTTTTAATTTCTAAATTTTTTATTTTCATACTTTGTGGACCAGGCGCGAACGTAGACCCCACAATTTTAATGAACCACCGTTCTGCCAGATCAAACACACCCATTCCTGTGTCTCGATACATATTCTATCATTATATGTGATCAGTTTTCTATAATAGTCAAAAAGCCTATTCGTGACCAGACACACACAGACATTAAGCTTTATATTATAGATTTGTTGAAGATATTTAGGTTTGTTTTCATTCTATTCTAACGGCATTTGGCAGCAGCGACACAACGAAAAATCAACCGTTAGATACGATTTCCACTGGATCTGAAATGGACGTCTTATGGTGATCTATTCTGTTGCCTCACAATATAAAGTTTATCCTGCCATACTGACTAGCGGTAATGGTGATTGAACGAGGAGCAGTTTCAGACAACATATCCCTCCCGTACTTCCTATAAACACGTACTCTTGTTAACTGTCTTTCTTGTTATCTTCTTTCTAGACCCAAACGACGAGATTCTGTATTTACACAACACCTGGACGCCCAAGACAATTCTTTTTACTGTCTTCACCTTCGTACCTCACCTTATAACTATGATGGTATCCTTTATATATTTTTAAAAAATTTTCTTATACAGATGCAGAGACCTACGTATGTTCACCGACTCAGATAGAAATCTACGCACATGATGTAAAAAACACCCCCCCCAAAAAAAAAACACAATCAAACTTTACAACTGGTCACAAAGGACGTTTTAATTTGAAAAAAAAAATGTTAAACTGACTATTCAAAAGGCCAATCAAACGTAATGCAACTCTTTAAAATTTGTGGTTTTCATTTCGTTGATTAAGAAATACCGTTTTATGGTCCTCCGATAAAAGGCAGGTGGATCTGTAAATTAACCCAAGTTCAGTGGTCCGTTCGTCTGTCCGCACTTTTCTCAATAACTACGTCTTTGAATTTTTATGAAATTTTGCACAAACATTCAACATGATGTGAGTAAAATGTAACAGAACGGATTTTCCGGAAAAATTCTGGTTTCCCCCTTTTCGGGTTAAAATGGCTAAAATTGACACTTTTGTGCTTATTAAAAAAATTGATGTCTTGAATTTTTATAAAACTTTCTCAAAAGTTGTAACTAACTGATTTCTATATAATTTTGTTTGTTTATACTTCGCAATAACTCTTGGGTGTGTCCCAGGGGCTCTTTTAGTGCTAATAAAACACTCCATATTTGTCTAAACGTTTTTATGTATTGTAGCAGTTTTGAATGGTGCTGAACTTAAATTTAAATATGTTAAGGACTTGGGGACTTTTAGGGCTAAATAAAGGGGGGCAATGATGACCTTAGTCATTTCTTTTTTTTTTTTTGCATGGTGCAGAATTCAGATTTACATATGTTAAGGCCTAAAACTGCAGCGTGTGTTTATTTTCAGCAGGATTTAATTTATAAATTCTGGTGGAGTCAACCTACTCTCAGACTATGGCCAAATAACCAGATGACGTACAATACTCGCCATGTAGTGTTTCACAGCTGTTGAAATTCCAACATATTCTATGAATTCGTACATGTTTCTAATTATTTTCTCTACATCGCGTGCAGTTCTTTAATATCATGGGAACAATTGTAATGTTTATAAATTATATCTTTCTTGCCTACTTCTATGTTCGTTCGACATGAGAATAAAATATTGTTATTATTGTGATACTATCGATGCCTTCCCCAAAATGTTAAGAAAAAAAGGCGAGGAAAATAATTAAAAAATACGAAATAAGTGTATCAGCAGTACAAAGGTATTGGAAGTTGTTTACCAAGTTACACAAAACATAACTGAAATAGTATTATTAATCAAAGTGTCAAAGTGTGGCGGACAAAAGACCCGGCAAAAAGGTAGGTGTATTTAGAGTTAGTTTACGAACAGTTTTAAGAGTTGCGATGAGTTTTGTGACAGTTTACGACAATTAGGATAGTTTACAGTCTTGTGTTTGCGACAGTTGGGGACAGTTTCTCGCCTGGCACAGTGGAATGCAGGTTGTGGCTTAGACCAAATCTAAATGCGCTGACGTCAACTGACGAACAGATCCTCAGCAAACGACTGGCTAGCTTAGGACCTTAGCATATAGATGATCGATGACGACGACGACACACACACACACACACACACACACACACACACAAACAAACACACACACACACACACACACACAGAGTGCAACTGATATTTGCAGAACGTGTCAGTGCTTGTATTTTTATTTTTATTTTCTTATACTTGTGAACCCCTGCGCTCCCCTTCGGTAGCCATTAATATGACGAACGACGACACGAGCAGAAGAGAAAAGAAAAAAAGATGAAGACCATGAAAACACTGTTAGTGATCGGCGTTTCTTGTCGAGCGGGGTAATATGTGATCTCCCATTAGTGTTCAATAATTTCTTAATTATTATTTTTTTTTTCGAAGTATGTGCCGACTTTTTATAGAAGTCGTTCCAGACAAAGCATGATGCCACTTGATGTATTGAGCTAAAAAAAGAGAAAGGTAAATACAATAACAGGCAATGTCTATTGATCGTAGCCTTGAAAAGACTAAAGCTTTAAGTAAAAGAAAAGCTGCCAGCAGGAAAAGAGATCCACATGCCTTCCATTTTGGGAAGACGTTACTACAATAGGAAGACAATTTAAACAAGAGCCAACAAAATAAAAAACGGAGTAAAAACAAAAACAAATCTGCAACAATTAAATCTTACCAAATGCAATATAAGTTAGTCGTCTACTTACCTGAATGTTTTTGTGTTTTAACTTATTTTAAAGCTTTTTTTTTTTACTTCAATAAAAAAAATAGTGTCAATTCTAAGTTAGAAAGACATAAATGGCTGACGTTGGACAATCACCTAGAGTCACAATAATTTCTAAAAATCGAAAATTATACAGAATCACAGCTAATAATTGCCACAAATTGTATGAAAATATAATGTTCCACTGAACTGTACTCGTTTACCAGTATTTTTGTGTAATTTTCGATTTTCGGGGCAATTATCGGGTCCCTCTAATGTCAACTATTTTTCTTGTTTAAACTTACCAGAGTTGACATTAGTGGTTTATTGAAGTTTTAAAAAAATAGCTTTAAAAATTTGATTAACACAAAACTTATCCAAGAACCTACAATGGACAACTTATTTGCCTTTGCTAACATTTATTTGTTGTTTATTTTTATTTATTTTTTTTCTATGCTATTCTAAAACAATATGCAATGCATTGTTCGAAAGCACCGGTAACAAATTCCTTTTGCTAAAACTGAAAAAAAAACCCAGTTAAGTCGAATTTTTTCCCTGACGTATATTCACGTCTTAAATTATCTATCCGGTATGGTTTTGAAAGAGGTGAAAATACATTAATCTAGTATAGACAATTTTGTAAGACAGTAACAGATACAAGAGTTCGTGGGAGGTGCATGTGCTGTTGCTGGGCGTATAATGAATGTCTCTCGTCAAAAATAGGTGATTCGCAAAGAGCCTTATAGCTCGAAGGGATCTACGTTAGATTGTGACATTCACATGTGTATTGTCTCTGACATGAAAGGGGAAGGAAAACGCTGTGTTTGGGCTTTTATACTACGTGCAGGATTTTGAAGGGGATGTCTCTCGTGCTGCGATTGATTGTACTGATTTGAGCTTTTGTCTAGTTGAGGGTTGATACATATAAACAAAATTTTCTAACGATACCGCTTCTAACAGTATCCTCCCCAAACAGTGAAGACTACGAGAATGTTGCGAATATCTATGAGATTTAATTCTTCGACATTGCGATGCCAGATACTCCTGATGTTCTTAAATATATATAAATCGCCATATTTTAAATGCCAATGTTATATTCACAAACAAAAAAAAATTATATTTTCAATTTTTTTCGCTAACATCAACGCATTCTACGTTTGTGTGACGCAACAAAATGTGGGCGTTGTCAACTGTTGGTGGTGACATCACCTTTTGAAGTCGAAACTATGCCATTACTATCTTACTAAGTTTACTTTAATTTCTTTTTCAGACTAACGTACTGCATAATCACGTTGATATATCGGTTTCCGTCAGATCACCGAAGTTAAGCAACATTGAGCCTGGTCAGTACTAAAATGGGTGACTATTTGGGAATTCCTGGTGCTGCATGTGCTCTCCGCTTATCTCGGCATTGTTTCCAGTCGTCCTGGACTTCTTGTCACTGAACTCAAGTAGTACCAATTCAGGAGAGGTGTGGTTGTGGAATGCGCAACTCTTGCCTCAGAATTACATGCGCAACCACCCTTACAGGGGGTATCCATTGTCTTTCAAGATTGAACGGAGGCGTTAACAAAAGTAATATATATTCTGTTATCATGATACAATCCTCCTAGGCATCACCTTCTCTATTAGGGACAGTGTAATATATATATATATATATATATATATATATATATATATATATATATATATATATATATATATATATATATATATATTCGTCAAGTTTACTAGCAAAAGTAGATGACTAAAAGAAGATGATGATGAAGAGGAAGATAAGGAAGGAGAAAACGAAGAATAAGAAGAGTAAACGGAAGAAAAAGAAAAGAAAGTAGATTAAGAAGCAGAGAAAAAAAGAAGGAAAAGTGGAATAAAAAGAAAGAAACGGAAAAAGAAAAATGGGAGGTAGAAGAAGAAAATGAAATAGAAAAGGAAGAAAAAAGAAGAAAAAGAAGATGAGGAGAGAGAAGAAAAAGAGTAAGTAAAAGTTAACAAAAAAGTGGAAGAAAGATATAAGCGGAAAATGGAGAAAAAGAAAAGAAAAAAAGAAAAAGAAAAGAAAAGAAAAAAAAAGGAAATGAAAAAGACATTAACACTCTCTCTATCTCTCCCAGGATGAGAAATGTGACACAAAGGTCAGAAAGTTTGATTAAAAAGTTAGCGTCCCCGAAGAGGAGCACTCTGACCTACAAAAATTGCCTGAGTGGCCCTGTCGGCATTCTCTGGTAGGGGCGCCTCAGGCGATTAGCACCAAACTAATCCATTCTCACAGAGGGAAGGAAAAGCCTGGAAGGGTGGACCCCTTGAACTGCACCGGACCAGCAATATACCACAGTCAACGGGGGGGGGGGATGTATATGACAAGAATTGTGTAGAATCTGTTTCGAGAGAAAACCACGCACGGAATTCAGAATGTGTCAATGCTGTCCGAGGTAAAATTGGTTTCGCTCCAACGCGTGTGAAATTCTTACATCCATTTCACAACGAACCTTTTCTTTGCTCTTAACAATACGACGTCTTGTATCACAACGAAAAGGATGTTTATCATTCCATCTTTCTCTCTCTCTCTCTCTCTCTCTCTCTCTCTCTCTCTCTCGCTCTCTCTCTCTCTATCATTCACAGTCATTAAATGAACACAGTCTTCTCGAATGTGCACGTGACCTCAAAACACTTATAAACATGCGCAGTGTTAACAAGTGTTCGCGGTTTTCTAGATTTCATTACAAGAACGAACATATCTTTTATCTCAGTGAATTCATAAATATTTTTATCCTGGACCCCCAAATCAATAGAGATTAGACCATTCCTGTTATGATCCGATCCCTGTTGATTTAGCGGTGGGAGTTCTGTTCATTGCAGTTTCAGGGGGTCCACCCACCCAGGCCTTGCCTTGTCTCTTTGAGAAGGGGGTTAGTTTATTGCTAATCGTCTGAAGCGCTCTTACCGGAGACTGCCGACGGGGCGACCAAGGCACTTTTGCAAGTCAAAGTGGCCCTCCTTGTGGGCGGTGACTTCTCAATTCCATTTTCCTACTCTGGTGTCTAAGTTCTTGGAGTGGGAGGGAACTAAAATCAATATTAATATAGACTTGTATTATTTATTTACTTACGGGACCCGTGGAAATTTCACGGTGTTTTCTACATTTATCTATTATTAATAATATTTCTTTTGAAATAATAAATGTCTGCCAGAGTCAATACTATAAAGAAACAAAATGGATTTTTCTTCTTCAGTAAAAATAATTTTCATTATCAGCCAAATATTATTTAAATAAAACGAATATGTTTCTTATTTATTATTTCAGTCTTTTTTAAAATAATAAACAATTTCTGTTTCTTTATCGTAAACACAATTTGTGAACTAGATAAGCTTCAAATCAATAAAACAAGTTCTATTTATTTAAAATGTATTGAATTAAACATTTTGCTGCTTTAGTCGAAAAGATGACAAAATTTGATTTGGGAACAATTCATTTAAAATTGGTAAAGTAGGCTTTATTTTACTTTAGCAACATCAGATTAATCATCAATCATATCGGACAATTTCATATTTTAAAATGGTGAAAGTTGATATCTGTATAATGCATTGTTAATAATAATAATAATGATGATAATAATAATAATGATGATAATAAAAATAATAATGATAATAATAATAATGATGATGATGATAATAATAATAATAATAATGATAATAATAATAATAATGATAATAATAATAATAATGATAATAATAATAATAATGATAATAATAATAATAATAATGATAATAATAATAATAATGATAATAATAATAATAATAATAATGATAATAATGATAATAATAAAAATAATAATGATAATAATAATAATGATGATAATAATAATAATAATGATAATAATAATAATGATAATAATGATAATAATAATAATAATGATAATAATAATAATAATAATAATAATGATAATAATGATAATAATAATAATAATGATAATTATAATAATAATAATAATAATAATAATAATGATAATAATAATAATGATGATAATAATAATAATAATGATAATAATAATAATAATGATAATAATAATAATAATAATGATAATAATAATAATAATGATAATTATAATAATAATAATAATAATAATGATAATAATAATAATAATAATAATAATAATAATAATTTGAACTGACAGCTGATGGACAACACATAACTGAGATTAAAATACAAAGAGGGATCTTCCAAGATGATTCCTATTGTTCCTTATTACCATGATGCCCCTATACTAAGATAATGCAAAGTTCACTAATACAGATAAAAGAATGAACCACCTAATGCACATGGATGACTCGAAACTGTTTGCAAAAACAAAGACAGAACTAAAGACATTAATAAACGCAACCAAAATCTCCAGCCATTATATTTAAATGGAATTCGGTATGGAAAATTGAGCGCTGCTGATCATGAGGAGGGGAAAACTGGAAGCAACAGAAGGTATAGTACTGCCAAAGCAAACAGAGATGAGGGCATTAGGTGAACATGATAGCTACAAATACTTGGGATTTCTGGAAACAGACACCATCAAAACAACGGAAATGAAAGAGAAAATTGGGAAGGAATACCTTAGAAGAACAAGAAAACTCTTCAAAACTAAAATATATAGAAGAAACCTAATCAAAAGAATAAACACGTGGTCAATGTCACTAATAAGATAATCTGGACCGTTTATAAGTTGGATCAAAGAAGAAATGAAGCATCTTTACCAGATGGCCAGGACACTCATGACAATACACAATGCACTACACTCAAAGGATGATGCTGACCGACTGAATGTAAAAAGGGCAGACGGAGGAAGAAGCTTTATTTGTATAGAAGACTGCGTAAATAAAACAAAAAATAATTCGATAAATACATAATGCATAAAATTAAAAGAAAAATTACCACAGCAAGAGACATTTAAGAAACAAACAAGATAGAAAAAGAGATGTGGAATAAGACGAGGAAATAAAAATGGGAAGAGTAACAGCTACATGGACGATTCATAAGGATTTCAAAAGAAGAGACTAACGAAATTGCTACAAAAAGTAAAACCTAAACATGGAAACCGAATCACTTATAACAGCTGCACAAGATGACGCAATTAGAACAAACCACATTAGAGCAAGGATCTACAAGACACAAGCAAATGTAGACTCTACAGACAAAGAGACGAAACAATAAACCTCATAATACGTGAATGCAGCAAACTACTCCAAAAAGAATATAAAAACAGACACGATCAAATGTCCATCCTGCTAAAGTTTGCAATAACATTTTAGCATTGGCAATTATGCAAACAATTCCATCTCGAACACACAGGCAAATGGTGCAAGCACAAACCGGTAGCAGTACTGGGAAATGAATGTTACAAGATCATATGGGACATGGATATACAAACGGGTAAACCGATCCAAGCAAGAAGACCGAATATCATAATAGTTAACAGGAAGTAATAGTCCTGCCAGATTGTAGGTTTTGCCGTTTCAGTAAACCACAGAGATCAAGGAGGCTGAGAAGCAGAACAAATACACGGAACTAGCCAGAGAGCTCAAAGGGATCTGGAAAATAAAGAAAGTCAAAATAACGCCGTAATAATATGAGCACTAGGAACAATACCGAAAACTTTGAAAACAGAATGGGAGAGATTAGAATCAGGGGAATGGCTGAAAAGATACAACGGATAATAATAATGAAAAGTGCAGAAATATTAAGGAAAACCCTTGAATGCGGAGACAAACACCATACATGACCTAGAGACACAATCTGGACACAGGAACGGCTACAAATGTAAAACACAAAGGAACATCACATGCCACCAATGAAAACTGAAACACTATAATTGTAAGGTACTCCCATGCGCCCCTCCATTTTTCTTTTCACTAAATAAGTGAGGAGGGTCAAGGAGGATAAAAAACCCGATAGGGGAGAGCACTGGCCGGAGATCCACTGGATGAGTGCAAAGAGATCCACTGGATGAGTGCAAAGAGATCCAATGGATGAGTGCAAAGAGGACTTGCGATAACGCAAATTCTTTTGCATAGGTTATCGGAAGGGGTGGAGAGTACTAGGAATCTGGGAGACTTGTTGTCACCCAGACTCCAGAGAACACCGCAAGTTATTCTCAAAGAGAAATCTTTGAGGATAGCTTTTGTGACTACTCCTAGCGTATAAATAATAATAATAATAATAATAATAATAATAATAATAATAATAATAATAATAATGAAGTATCACATTAATAAAACGACTGAAAGTACCTTATGTCAACTGTTTGGATGGAAAAGTCAGAATGCACAACATTTCGTCAGTAGTTGTGAGAAGTTATCTCAAAAGGAATACAGGAGACGACATGACAATATTCATTGGGATATATACAAGAAAAGAGAGTTGGGATGCAGTGAAAAATGGTACAAGAATGTTCCAGAAGGGGTGGTGGAGGGTAATAATGTGAAATTATTGTAGAATATGAGTATCCAAATATGATAATGTGATTGAAGCAAGGAGACCAGATTTAGTCTTGTTAGAAAAAGAAAAGGAGAAAGTCGAAATGTGTCAAGATTTGAAAAGGGAGATAAAAAGATTGTGGAAGGTGAAGAAGGTAGAAGTTATACCTATTGTGAAGGGAATCCTGGAGAATGTGACAAAAGGATTTTACAAGTGAATTGAGAAAATTGGGCTTCATTGCAATGTTGGTGTAATTTAGAATACTGTCTTGTTGGGAACCACCAGAATATTACGGAAAGGGCTAGAAGACTGAGAAAAGAAGATGCTGATAGCTTATGGTCTTTGGTTCGTCACGCTAAAGTTTGAAATCGCCTTTTTGTTTGTCCGTTACGTAAAAGTCTTAAATAAAAATTTGGCAGTGGCATTTTTGTAGTCATTCTTTTGCGAACTGTTATCCTTAGTTTCATAGTTGTTTTTTCACCACATTTCGACCAACTCATCTTCTGGCCTTCTTCAGGTGATTAACCGCAACATAATAAGAATGCTGAGTCTTATAACTGTATCCCCATTAGTAACTGCCTTTCATATTTGTTGTCTCACCACGTTTTGGCCAACTAATCATCTGGCCTGCTTTGGGTGGGATTGAAACCACATTCTTCAGACAATGCTTTAGACAAGGATATCTTCGAAATTATGAAACCTCGTCTCAAAGGATTAAAAAAAAAAAATAATATATAGTAGCATTTTTGTTTGTTCATCACGCTAAAGTTTGCAATAGCATTTTAATTTGTCCGTAATACTAAAGTTCCCAATAACATTTTAGTTTGTCCGTCACGTTTATATTTAAAATATAATTTTAGTTTGTCCGTCACACTAAAGTTTGCAATAGCATTTTAGTTTGTCCGTCATTCTAAAGTCTGCAATAGCATTTTAGTTTTTCCATCGTGCTAAAGTTTGTAATAGTATTTTAGTTTGTCCGTCACACTAAAGTTTGCAGTAGCAATTTAGTTTGTCTGTTACGCTAAGATTTGAAATAGCATTTTTGTTTGACGTCACGCTTAAATTCGAAACAGCGTTTTAGCTTGTCTGTTACGTTAAAATATAAAATAACATTTTCATCTGTCTATTACGCTAAAGTTTGAAATAACATTTTCATTTGTTTGTCACGCTAAAGTTTTAAATAGTTTTTTATTTGCCCGTCACTTGAAAGGTTTAAATTACATTTTGTTTGTCTGTCACCCTAAAGTGTCAAATACCATTTTTTCCGTGACGTAAAAATTCAAAATATTTTTTTGTTCTGTCTCGTTCACATTTGAAACCATTTGATGCTTTGCCTGTCACGCTAAATTTTGAAATTGCATTTTTAATGTGTCAGCATATATCTATAAAAGGGTTATCTCCGCCCGTCTCTCGTCGATCGGTCACGTTGAAGTTCGAAATAAAATCTTTATTTCTAACTCTACAGATCGAATGGACGCATCTTAGCAATATATCTTTTTATTTATTTATTTCTCTAACATTCTGTCAACACATATCATTTCTGAATTTATTTCAGAGGCGATTTGTTCAAGAAAGGTTGGTTGGCGGGAAAGGTAGGAATGTTATTTTAAACATGTTCATCTGCATTTTTATTTCATTAAGACGCACTTACGTCAATGTTTACAATATATTCATTGATAGAAATGGCGGTCTTTTATATGGAATGTATTGTCCTTTTGTGTTTAGTCTTTTCTTTTCTATCTCATCCCGTTCACGTCTATCTGTCTATTTGTATGTCTATCTATGTCAGTCGGTTTATCTATCTATCTGTCTATCTTTCTGTCTGTCTTTGTGCCTATCTATCTATCTATCTATCTATCTATCTATCTATCTATCTATCTATCTATCTACATATTTGTCTGCCTGTCTATCTATCTATATATTTCTCTATCTATCTATCTATCTATCTATCTATCTATCTATTTGTTTGTATGTCCGTCTGCCTATCTATCTATCTATCTATCTATCTATCTATTTGTTTGTATGCCCGTCTGCCTATCTATCTATCTATCTATCTATCTATCTATCTATCTATCTATTTGTTTGTATGCCCGTCTGCCTATCTATCTATCTATCTATCTATCTATCTATCTATCTATCTATCTATTTGTTTGTATGCCCGTCTGCCTATCTATCTATCTATCTATCTATCTATATATATATATATCTATCTATCTATCTATTTGTGTGTATGCCCGTCTGCCTATCTATCTATCTATCTATCTATCTATCTATCTATTTGTTTGTATGCCCGTCTGCCTATCTATTTATCTATCTATCTATTTGTTTGTATGCCCGTCTGCCTATCTATCTATCTATCTATCTATCTATCTATCTATCTATCTATCTATCTAATTACCCATCCATATATTTAACCATCTATTTCATGTACCTAATTTTAAGTATATTTATTAAATAATTCTTCACCACAAAATTTGCAGCAATTTTTAGATAAATGCTTCTCATTAGAATAGAAGAGGAGAGCAAGGTTATATAAAGTAAAACCCTAGCATATAAACATAAAGATAACATAAACAGCCTAGAAATAAACAATACAAATATTACGAAAATTTACTTTTTTCATCAAATTTCCTCTTCTGAGAAACAGTAAACGGAAGAAAAAAAGGGAAATAGATGGCAATAAAAAAGGGGAAAGCAAATAAAAAAGAAACAAAAAAAAAACTTTACTAAGACGTTTTGATAGATTTTTTAAAACATTCTTTCTGTCCCAAACTTATTTGGCTTTGTTTTACTTTGGCATCTCCATTGTTTCTGCGAGACTGTGAACATGGCGGTGTATGCGAAAAATTCGTCCCCGGCAATGTTTTAAGTCAAACGTCAATGTTAGTTTGAATTTTAATAAAAAACGAGGTGATTTTTTTCCAATTACATTACAAACTTTATTTGAACTTTTTTACAAATTTTTACATACATAAAAAATAGACTTTAAAGATCTTTTATAATATAAATTTTTAATTTATTTTAACAAAATATATGCTGAAAAATCGTCCCCGTTTTTTTTATTTTTGGAAATGAGATTTACTTATAAAAAACAACAACAACAACAACAACAACAAAAAAAGTGTTTTTTTTTTCGAGATGTTTTTTTTTTTTCTCCATTTGTCACTTTGAAATTTTATTCAACAATAAAATAATAAACCAATGGGTTTGTATTACTATACGCATAGATTCGGAAAAATTGTCAAAAAACAAATATATAACAAATAAATGTTATCACAGGCAGGATAAGTTATTTTCTACCATACTGGATAATTTTTTAGTGTTTTTATTTAATGTAATATAAATATATTACAATAAATAAAAACATTCAGCTCGGAAAACATACAGTGTTTACCGCTGTATTGGAAAATTTAAAATGGTGCCGGACTCTCTGTTGAACACGGTAAGTTTGAGAAAATGTGTTAAAAATAAAAAAAACTATACAAAATACTGTTAAAAACCCCACCGAATACATGTCAGCCTATGTCACGATAACATATATTGAACGAGTTTCTAACAGTATTTTGTATATTTTTTATTTTTAACTCATTTTTCTAAACTTACTTTGTTCAGCAGAGAGTCCGGCGCCATTTTAAATTTCCCAATACATCGGTAAACACTGTATGTTTTTCGAACTGAACCAACATATTACATTGAATAAAAACACTAAAAAAATTATACAGTAAGGTATGAAAGTAACTTATCTTACCTTTGATAACATTTATTTGTTATATATTTGTTTTTTTTTATAACTTTTTTGAATGTATGTGTATAGTAATACAAACCCTAAACCAATTTACAATTAAAAAAATACAAACTTTATTTTTCGAAATAAGATCTTTGTAACAAGATTTTTCTAAGTGATTTAAAGTTTTTGCAAGTTACTTTTACAGAGATTATGAACAGATTAACAAATGCAGTAACGCCAGCAAGAGAATTGGCAACAGCAAATGTGATACTCAGTGATATGATTTAAGAAACAATCCTCCACAAATACACTGAATGCCATGAAATGGTTGGCACGACGTGGCCTAATCGCCAACCAACACACCTGTCTAAAGTGTACTGTCCCATGTCGGACGATGAATCTTCAATCTAGAAATAGGAGGCGTTTTATTGGCGGCTATTGTTGGTCTTACACAAAATGCAAAAAAAACAAAAACAAAAAAAAACAAAAAACAAACAAACAAAACAAAACAACAATAAGTGTAATCTTCTTTGAAGGTAGCCATTTACGGCTACAAGAATTTATACAAGTTTTGTATTAGTGGTCGTTGGGGGAAGCACTAGTGACTGTTACTAAGGAAACTGGCGTCTCCAAGAAATCATTAGTTGACTGATTCAATCAATTACATTCGCGATATATGCGCAATGACCATGCTGGAAAATCCAGTAAAATTAGGTGGGCCTGAAGGAGCAGTCGAAATCGATGAAAATAAATTCATGCATAGGAAATACCGCCGCGGAAGATTTCGTCCAGGCCAGTGGGTTCTTGGTATGGTGGAACAAGGACGAACTTAACGATGATGGTGCCAGTCGAAACGAGAGATGCTGGGGCCCTATTGCCAATAACTGCATAGTACATTAGACCAAGCACACGGATTGTGACAAATGATTGACATGCCTATAATGCACTACCGAACCATGCTGTGGTAAACCACTGATATAACTTTGTTGACCCAGATGACTCTTAATTTTATTTTTATTTATTTATTTATTTTTTTTTGCATTTTGGGCAAGATCAACAATAGTCGTCGATAAATCGCCCCCCCCCATTACTAGTTTGAAGATTCCTAGTTCGATATGGGTGAGTACACTTCGGACGTCGTGCCAACCATTTCATGAAATTTGTGTATTTGTAGGGGAATGATTCTTGAATCATATCACTGAGTATCACATTTGCTGTTGCCAATTCTATCACTGGCATTACTACATTTATTAATCTGTTCATAATCTCTGTAGAAGTTACTTTCGAAAACTCTTTAAGTCACATTAGAAGTCACGTTAGAAAAAAATCTCGTTACAAAAATCTCATTTCGAAAAATAAATTTTGTAGATTTTATTGTAAATTGGTTTATTATTTTATTGTTGAATAAAATTTCAAAGTGATAATTGGATTAAAAAAAAAACTCTAAAAAAATACCTCGTTTTTTTTTAATAATTAAATCTGCTTTCCCCAAAAAAGTCGATTGAAAAAATCTCATTTCCAAAGAAATCGGGGACGATTTTTCAGCATATATTTTGTTGAAAATTTTTTAAAAGTTTTATATTATAATAGATCTTTAAAGTCCATTTTTATGCATGTAAAAGTTTGTTAAAAAGTTCAAATAAAATTTGAACAAAATGAAAAATAAAAAATAAAACACCTAGTTTTTTTTTATTTATTAAAAACTAGCATTTCAGCCCGACGTTGCCTGGCTGTTTGGGGGTGTGAGCAAAAAACAAAAACAAAAAAAAAAAAGCCGGTCAATTTTTTAAAATTTGACCTTTATTATGACCCTTTAAGATTTATTGTTTTGGGCTCCAATCAAGTTATTAAGTTCGATCCATGTCCAACGAATCTATATCTAAAATTTATATCTATAAATGTGAAATTGTGTGTCTGTGTGTGTACATATCCCTACCAAACTACTCTATGAATTTTCAGTCTACAGACTCGAGATTTGACATAAGGGTCATTGAGATTTGGGAAAATCTTTTTAATGAGGTTTCGGCCAGAAATTTAGCTGTCAAAGTTCAACGATTTCACCTTTAAAAACTCTACCAAATTCCTCCATCAATTTCGGGTATAAACACTTGCAATTTTAGATGTAAGTTACTTGGACATGGATTAAACTTTTTAATTTAATTTGAGCCTAAAACAATAAATGTTAAGAGGTCAAAATTGGGATAAAGGTTTAAAAAAAGTGACCTCCGCGGTCTCTACCAAATTACTCAGCCAATTTTTGGTCTAAACATTTGAAATTTTACATAAAGTGTATTCGGTTATAGGGCAAACTTTTTGATCAGTTTTAGGCCGAGAAGTCAAAGTTCAAAAGATTTGACCTTTGCGGTCTCAGCCAATTTTGGGTCTAAAATTTGAAATTTTACATAAAGGGTATTCAGTTATAGGGCAAACTTTTTGATCAGTTTTAGGCCGAGAAGTCAAAGTTCAAAAGATTTGACCTTTGCGGTCTCAGCCAATTTTGGGTCTAAACATTTGAAATTTTATATAAAGGGTATTCAGACATGCAGCAAGCTTTTTCATCAGTTTTGGGGCGAAAATTTGACTGCCAAGAGGTCAAAGTTGAAGAAGTTGCCCTTTGCAGACTTTACGTCAATTTTGTCTCTAAACACTTGGAATTTTAGATGTAGGTGACTTGGACATGAGTTAAACTTTTAATACATACATAAAGTCATGGTAGGGCCCGAGCGAAGCCAGGCTGAACTGCTAGTATAATAATAAATACAAACTATGCATTAATGAAAATATCATATTTACTGATCTTAGCGCACACACACACACACACACACACACACACACACACACACACACACACACACACACGACCGCGCGTACGTCAATCACAACTTCTTATTATCCAATCATCACAGGTTTTCCCTTTCCCCTGACCGTAATGATTCTGCGCACAAGGTTGCGCTTTGTCCATAAAGTTTTTCTCTTTCTTTTTTATATTTTCAACGAAACATTCCTCATTTGACCGCAAATCATTTGGACGCCATCTTTGTTTTGGTTCGGCTAAATAAAATCTTTTCAGCACGAAAAAACAACAAACCAAGTGTACTAAAGAGTCTGTGCATATTTAATTTATTTGTAGTTGAATCAAGACATGAAGCCACTTGATGTAAAGAGGTTACACACACACACACACACACACACACACACACACACACACACACATATATATATATATATATATATATATATATATATATATATATATATATATATATATACACACACAGTTATCCACATATATTACCGTTTCGTTGTATCATAACTCATCAGTGCGATTAGACTAGCACTTTTCCATAGCCGGAGATTGAACCTACAACCATCGCGTTGATAGTCGGCAGTCGTAAAATACGTTTAAATATGACATTTTAAATGCTGCAGATGTTGTATTTATTATTATCTTTATTGATTATTATATTGTACCCAATATATAATAGTGTCCACTCGACATTTCCCGATCATAAAATACGCTTTAATATGATATTTTAATTTATACGGATGTCGTATGTATTATTATAGAGTCCTCATTGTACCAAATATATAGCTTGCTTCATATCTATATAAAATTTCAAATCTTTACACCCAAAATTTGCTGAATATTTGCTAGAGACCGCAAAGGTAAAATCTTTTGAATTTTGACTCCTGTATGTAAAATTTCAAATGTTTAGACCAAAAATTAGCGGAGTAAATTAGTAGAGACCGTAGAGGCCAAATTTTTCTAACTTTTATCCCAATTTTGACCCGTGAACATTTATTACTTTAGGCTCAAATCAAATTAAAAAGAAACTTACATCTAAAATTTCAAGTGTGATGACCCAAAATTGGTGAGGGAGTTTAGTAGAGTTTTCAAAAGTCAAATCATTGAACTTTGACCCCTTGACAGCCAAATTTCTGTCCGAAAACCGATTAAAAAGAATTCCCCAAATCTCGAGTCTGTAGACCGAAAATTTACAGAGTTATTTGGTAGGGAAATGTACACACACACAGATAGAAAATTTGATTTTTCTAGATATATAGATTGGCCTATTACATGTTATTACAGAGCTGCTACTACTATTGATTTAGTATCTTGTTTTTAGTTACGTAAATTAGTAAAATGATCTACTTATTCTTCTCTTATATTAATGCTGTTACTGAAGTCTGTTCCTTTTCTTCTTTGTTTCTGTCATTTATTTATTAACGTCTTTCGTTTTATTACGCTGTTTACTAATTTAATATTTTTTTCATTACTTGATTTATTTGCGTCATCTTCTTACACCTCTTCGTTTGTGCTGCTGCGGCTAATACTTTAATCCTTCCATTTTCTTCTTTGTTTACGTCATTTATTTATCCACGTCTTTCTTTTTCTTATGCTGCTTTTACTATTTTTGATTTATTCTTTTCTTTTGCTTCTTGTTTATTAAAGTATTAATGTCATTTTCTGATTCTCCTTCTCTAACAATGAAGTTGTTACTGTAGTTTTTGCTTTTTCTTTGTTTACGTCATTTAATTATTGACCTATTTCATTTCATTACTAAACTTCTATTATTATTGAGTTAGTCTTTTTTGCGAGGAGCAGTAACAGCAGCATATAATATATGCAAATGACCAAGCCGACTGCGAGATGTGACATCACAGCAGAGAAAATAAAACGACACACTTGGCGAGGACCGAGAGGAAGATCATTTAGTGCTCGAAGAAGATGTGGCATGACGATAAAAGCACGTGTTCGAGACGTGTAGGTGACGTACAGCAGGCGAGAAAATTCACATGCGGCCGGAAAAGGAGAAATTAAATGTTTAAATATTTTTAAAAATTTGTTGTGAGAAATACCAGATATAAAGGTGTTTGTTACAAAAAAGAAAGTGAGTGGAGTTTTTTCCTTTCTTCTGTTTCGTGCGATGGAGTATACAACGTGTTGGATCCGTCAAAATGTAACAACCTCGTAAAAAATGTATACAGCATTACACTGTTGCTACTATTACTTTAGAAGCATAATAAATAATAAATACTACACATAAATATATATGGTAATAAATCGGTAATAATTTATAGTAAATATATATAGTAGAAATTTCGAGAGCGTTTCATTGGATGCCTAGTGGCGAGCGGGGATGAACTTAGGTGCCGACAATGTAGAAACCAAAGAGAACTTTCTTCGAGACCTGTCCGTTCGTCGACCAATTTTAATTAAGTAAGGAAATGAAATAAAGAGAAATTAATTTCAACTTATCTATTTAATATATAAAAGACTGAATGTGTGTGTGTGTGTGTGTTTGTATATCTCGCAAAAACTTTCGACAAACGGGACGGATCCTGAGGAGATCGGTATCGTTTTGAAGATCGATCCTTCGGACGACAAATATCGAAAAATTGGCTAAAAATATTAATTCTTCACCCTTAACTGGGCAGTTTTTTCACAAGGAAGAGCCACTTTTTATCGACATTTTTGCAAAGTCATCATACGCGCTTGCAACCTTAATTTGAACAGCGGCGAGGTCGCATGTTGCGGGAATTAAGCCACGGCCACCGAGATATAGAAGGCCTGGTAACTGAAAAATGCCTGCAGGCAATGTAGGTGAGATTTGTCGAACTGTTACAGCCATTATTATATGACGGCATTTCTAAAAAGAGCATTAAAACGTTAAAAAAAGAAAAAAAAAAGAAAGGAACCCATTTCGATTACTAATGAAACTAAACTTTATTCAATATAAAATATAAATATTATTTATGTAAAATTATGTAATGTTAAAGCAATATACAATCTAATATTGATAAAACTGAATTATGAATTTAGGGAACAAACAATTAAAGAAACATAAAACACAAACATTTCTTGGCCTTCGGGACAAGATCACAGTGTAGTAGTATCTGTTCTGATGCTACAATTCACCTTTTCTGTCCTCGGCCAGTGGAGGAGAAATCCTTCATGACTGAGACCATTTTTTTAATTTTTGTGCCTATCTAGAGTGCCCCTTATTGGGGGAGCTGGATTTTCTTCCACAAGATTATATGTTGAAATATTTAAATAACTATTACTTTTAATACAGAAATTACATTTAAAGTTTTGGTTTTCTGTTCTTCTATGTTTATTTTCCCCCATGTTTTTCATCAAAATGTGTATCGTATTTTCATAAGTTACATGGTTAGGAATCCTATACTCCGCTATAGTCTTCATTTTTATATCAGTGCAGAATACATGAATGCGAAAATAAAGTTCACATAACTACTAAAAGACAATCATACTATAATGAACATTGATTAAAAACTAAGAAAATATAGTAAACATTTATTTTATCTTTCGATTTTTTTATTTCTTTTATTCATTTTCATTCATACTTTTATTTCGTACTTATTTTTATTTTATTTTTATTTTAATTTATTTTTATTATTATATTTTCCACACTAAATATTTTTATTTTTTGTTACATTTATTTTTTTCATACATACGCAAATAATGCTTTTGGCCCTTTTTTTTTGCCTCAAATAGTACATTCAAAAAAGTTTTCGTGAATAAATAAACCAATGAAAACCTTTTGCGTACGCGCTTTTTAGGGAGCAACCATTAAATTAAAACCCGTTGACGCAGGGTCCACGTTCCCCATGAAGTACCTTTTTTATTATTGTTGCTGCTATAATAATAATAATAATAATAATAATAATAATAATAATAATAATAATAATAATAATAATAATAATAATAATTTGCAATTTTCCGAAGCCAGAAGGCAATTCCTGAGATGGTGGACCACCTACACAGGACATTTTGCATCAACCCGACAGTAGAAAGGCTATCGAAATGGTTCAGTTTCTGTCGGACTTATTGTAGAGGTTGAAACTTCGACTTCAGTGTACTAAGTTCGTTTTCAGAATGAAAATTAATTTGTGAAACACTATCTTTTGTGTAAAGTGTAAACAAGCAAACAGACAAGAATACGATTTTATTATAGTATTTAGAATATATATATATATATATATATATATATATATATATATATATATATATATATATATATATATATATATATCTGTGTGTGTGTGTGTGTGTAAGAAATGGTAAACTTCAATCTATAATATAAATCTCACCTGTCTGTTTAAATTTATGTATGTATGTATGTATGTATGTATGTATGTATGTATGCCTACAACTTTTAACAAAGGCGACGGATTTTCACAAGATCGAAAAATTAGCTAAAACATTAATACCTTCACTCTCAACTGGGTACTTTTCTACAGGGAGGGGTAGCAAAATCGTTCCTTCATGACAATTTTGCGCATGCGCAAAAAACGTTCTTTCTTAAATTAGTTTAAATATAAAAAACAGACCAAATTACGCTCACGCCTTCATAGACCAGTCGTTATACTGGCAGCATCATTATCTTAAGATCGCGCGTTCGAGCGGAGATATCAGATATATTTTATTTTTTGATTTTTAAAATTTTAATATTGAAACAGAGTTATTTATGCCATTTTCTCGTTCGTTTTTTTTATATATTTCCATCACGTTCGCTGTTTTTTTTTTTTTGTTGTTTTTCAGATTTTTGAAAGAATTTTAACATCGTTCGCTTATTCTTTATTTTGCATCACGTTCGCTGTTTTTTTTCCGATTTAAAAACAAGTTATATTCAAACAGGGTTATTACGTTCGCTCATTCTTTATTTTCCATTTTGTTTTGATTTCTTAAAAAAGAAATATCTACATTTAAACTTATATACATACCCCAATATAAAGAATGGGATTGGAACATTTATTGCTGTAATTAACAGAAAAAGAAAAGAAATAATAAACAAATATGTAACAAATAAATGTTAGGCAAGACGCTTCTACATACTTGAATAAATTCATTTGTGTTTAAACTTCTTTTAAAGTGTTTTTGGTTCCAAACAAATTTAGTGTCTCTTCTTTGAGTTTCGAATTTAAAAAATGCCAAATGACCCTGTCAGAAGGACTAATTGATAATCGCTAAAAATTGAAAATTAAACAAACGCTGGTAGAAACACATAAATATATGTTAACAATCGACCGAAAATGTTATGCTGCACGAGTATTTTGTTTAACTTTCGATTTTTGAGCGATTAAGCAAGAATGGGTCGGAAATAAGTTTGATTTTACGTTAATTTTATGTGCGAAACAGTTTTCCTACGCGAAATTATAAAATAATATTTTTTTTTGTTTCGCCACGTAATCATTTAAAAATGTAGAATCCCATTTTGGGGAAGTTATTTAGCTAAAGGGATAATTATATTTGCTGCTGCTATTATTATTATTATTATTATTATTATTATTATTATTATTATTATTAGTAGTAGTAGTAGTAGTAGTAGTAGTAGTAGTATCTGTAATTTTTTTTTTTTACAGTAACACAAAATCAATCCAAAATCGACCAACTGAATATAATCGTGAGAAATAAAAAATGAAATTTTTTTCAAAGAGGAAAGGTACAGAATAGTTAACAGGAATCCCTCCTAATGTTAAGAATGCTTTTCTAAATAATACGCTATTATGTAGAAACTGTTTTTGACATGGGACGGGCTTTCTTAACTATTATCTCCCCACACTGTTTTCTTATTTTGGATACAAATCTTCTGGTAATTCTTTTTCGGAACGCCAGTTCGCCAGCACGCCAGATTTCAATCCGTCCGCCATTTTGGCTCGCCAAATTTCATTCTGACAGTGTGCCAAATTTCATTCCGTACTTTTTGTGCGAACCAAAATGGCCGATTGTAATCTAGCGTCCTGGAATGCTGGCGTGCTGGCGTCCCCCCAAAATTACAGATTATTTTACGTTAAATTTATATTCGAAACTGATCTTCAACTCTAAATACTGAAACAATTGCTTTTCTTTCTGTCAAGTTTTTAAGGGTTTCACACATAATAACCTATAAAATTAATATTTCAATTCGGAATGGGGATTTAGCTGAGAGTGTTAATCTATAAATTTGTCATTATTATTATTATTATTATTATTATTATTATTATTATTATTATTATTATTATTATTTACATCTTGATTTTTTGTTTTTGTTTTTTACAGTAAATAAACCCACCAAATTTTTATAATTAAAATAAAACTAACTTCATTCATAGAGAGAAGGCATTAGTTAACAAAGTTCACGCCCTCTCCATGTTAAAAACGGTTTTCTAAATAGTAACATTATAATTTAGAAATTCGTTCGTAACAATGGGAGAGGGCGTTGTTAAATATTTTGTTCTTACATCGTTTTCTCATTTTGCCTACCAATCGTCGACTATTTTCAACTGTTTATGAACACTTTAAGGTAGCATGTTGTACACTAACGACGAACTAGTACCATCTGGTTTTGTTTTAATATCAAAATTAATCTTTTGTTGTCTTACAATTTTCAATTAATTACAAGGAAAACATTTGAGAAAAAATATAACCCGGGGGTTAAAAGAATCGGATTCGGAATTAGGAATCGTACCAGAATCGAAAATTTAGAACGGAATCGGTAATTGTATCGAAATCGGGAAAATTTTTGGAATCGTCCCATCACTAATATATATATATATATATACATATATATATATATATATAATAAATTCCACAGCCAAACAACGTCGCAGCCCACAAGAGCCATGACAGTAAAGAACCGGAAGTCCAAGACTCGAGTTTCGCCCTGATTTTGGGCAGGATTCGAAACCCGAGCCTCTTGCATGCAAGGCAAGCACTCTACCAACTGAGCAAACGCCCTGCACACAAGAATTTCAATTAACCAACACACATCAAGCAAACCGCGCCGAAATCCGACTGTGAAATGAACCTACTTCGTCTCAGCAAGGGACACGGTCATCCAACCAATCCATACACACACACACACACACACACACACACACACACACACACACACACACACACACACACACATATATATATATATATATATATATATATATATATATATATATATATATATATATATTATCACCTATGCATAATTTTATCATGACAATTTCTACCTGACCACAATGTCAACGTTTGCCGAAGTTAAATAATTATTAACTACTTTTCTTACAGAGTATGTTCTTACTGGAAATATATGTGCATATATGTCAATAATTTGCCATGCTCTATAACGTATCGAAAACTACAAAAAAAATCGGCACGCAATTTCTGGAAAAGGTAATACTTTCCAATGAATATGAACCAGTTTGACAAATGGAAAGGAAATTTACATAATATAAAAAAAAAAAACAAAGATAATTTGTAAAACACAAAATGAAACGATTATTTTATTTTCGAATTATTTTTTGCAATAATTTTTGTTAACAGACATAAAGTGAGGTTGTCTACTTTAAGTGAAAGGAAAACAATCCATTAATTTCGAACGAGGGCCTTAACAAAAATGTGACACTAGCCAATTCTTGCTCAAAATTGTAGTTTCTTTACTTGCCCTTCGCAGAGACAAGATTGAAGACAAGGTCAATTTATTATCAGAATCAAGTTTCTCTATCCTGAAAGGGGTCAGTTTGGATGGGTGCAAAATTAGCCATGATGTGCGACGTCGGTGTGCCTCAGGCGATTGACGATGATTTCCTCCTCCTAAAACATCATGGAGGATGGCCTTCTAACAAAAACTAGAAACTACGCGTAATTCTTGGCCCGCGTAATCAGTTTTTTTTTTACATTGTTTATCTTTGCAAAATTGTTCTTATCAGCGTGGATATATGTTTTTAATAGATTTCAATAGATTACCCGTTCGACCATCTTCAGGAAATAATTTTGATGAGGAAAATAGTATGAGAATCAAGGAAAATAAAGATATTTTTCCATACAAAAAATCAGGTAAAAAGTGATTTGCCTATTCAAATAGTTATATATATATATATATATATATATATATATATATATATATATATATATATATATATATATATATATATATATATGTCAAACCAACTTATGTATTCTCTGTTTCCATTATTCTCATATATATATATATATATATATATATATATATATATATATATATATAGTATTAAGTTGTCTGTCTGTCAATCCATTTGTCACGCTTCTCTATAAGTCATAAACAAATTATGAAGCACAATATATCTAATATGAATTCTTTGCAAACGATAAAAAAAAGAGTACATCTCAACTGCCGATACTGGTTCGATCTTTTGTAATCGATTACCAGTGTAAAACAAATTTGACCATTGACACAGACACGCACACACACACACATACACATATAAGTGTTTTTGCTTGTATGTGTGCGAAATTGAATCAATTACGTTGTCTTCAGTCATAGTCATGGTGAAGGATTCATTAAATCAGTCTAAGACCAGACAGTGCTAGTTCTGCTGAAGTGTACACAGCACAAAACCTATAGTCAAGATTGATGAAAAAATCATTTATATATATATATATCATTACAATTTTTTGTCTGTTAGTCCGTCTGCTAAAAGAGAGAAAAGCCTAATTATAATACATTGTTCAACTTTTATTATGTATTCGCACGAGAAAGGCTTCTTAATGTTTTTCTTTTGTTTTTTCTTTTGTTTTTAATATTTTCGTTTATTTGATTGTGATTTTATTATGTAATTATAATATATATATATAGACAAAGTCCGTGATATATTCATAATTTTTAAAATTATTAATTTAATTTTTTTTTCTATTCCGGTAGTGTTCAATGATTGTGTAGATTTTATATTCCTGCTGATGTGAGTCCTCCGCTCAATTCATTTTCAAAACCCTTGACTGCCACCCTCTTGAAATCCTCCGTAACCAATTCGATGTCGTCATGTTCGCTGAAAAATAAAATATATAAATAATATTATTGTATTGATTCTATAGTTTATGCGGGCAATGTTATTAAACAGATTTATTTATTATTTGGGTCTGGGTATAAGTGTAAGTAAAGATATATATATATATATATATATATATATATATATATATATATATATATATATATATTAGCGAGGGTTACATTAGTACATGTCAGAATAACTTAGCGGTAAGCGGAAATAGACCCAGCTGCAGGTGTCGTGATTGAGACGATGGTAAAACAACCCTTAACAAAATGCGCTGGAAATATAGAGGAACAAGATGTAGAAAAACAAGATAGACAAGTTGTCACGTGTTCGAGAAAGAACAAAGTTTCTTGTCAGTCGGAAAACGGAACAGGCAAGATGCATCCGACAATCTAGAGAGAATCTAAGCTAATGCTACTTCGATGTCTGTTGTCTCAATTTCCAAGTAGAAAAACGAGTAAGAAGGAATTAATCTTAGCCTAGGTAGTCTCTCCCCGCCTTGTGAACAAACTCTCTTTCTAATAAAACCTTTAAAACCTCAGCGAGTTTTCATTGTGTTTCCATGCACGTGTAGGTTTGTTTGTCTAACTAAACAGGCGGATAGAAGTCAACAAACAAGAGTGGATTCCGGGCAATCATTAACGGCGAAAAAGCTAATAAGAAAGTAAGACCAGCAACTGCGCAACTTATGTATAACAAATTTTTTTTTGCATTTTTATCTTTCACTGACGAAAACACACACACGTGCAAAAGTACGCGTTTACATAAAAGTGAGATCTTTGCGAACATTTTGTTTAACAATAAAAATGTTTGAAAAGCAAAGAATGACGCAAAGTGGAAAATGAGACTTGTATAAGCAATCGAGCACGTGCCTCAGAAGAAGAACCGTCTACCATAGGCGTCACTTTGGATCAATTGATTTACGGGTCATACTATCGTATAATGGGCCTAACGTAGGTAAACTGGCAGTTGTTGCCAGTACAATATATAAAATTAGAAATTCGAACTTTTTTTTTTTTTTAGATAAGAAGTTATTAACACATACAGGTTGTTTGTTTATAAAACGAAAATGTCATAACAAAATTAGAGAGACGGGCCAAACAGGCAGAACAGTCTGATGTGGATAGTCACGTCATAGAACGATCCGTGGAACACGATTTTGGGGGAAGATTGATTCGAGTTAGCGAAAGAGTCTGTTTCGGAGAGTCAGAGAGAGCAGATGAGAAAACATTTGTCTCTGATTCCCCGAGAATATAGATCGGCAGAGTTCTCGTGGAGGCGGCGAGATAGAAATAAATGGCAGCTAAAACTATAGCAAAATAGAGACTCCCTTCTTTCGTTCTAAAGATGAGAAACGATGACACGACTTCAACCGTGGAAAACCATATTGACTGATTAAATCCCATTTATCCATGAAGAAATGAAACTAGCGTCTGTTGCTATGCACTGACAAGGGCTTTTGTTCCAGATGCGATGAATGACAGAACAATCAGGAACACGGCTAAGGGGTACAAGGGTAGGATTATAAAAGCTAAGTTCGGTTTCGGTTTTATAATCCCCCCCAGAATGGTTGATGAGCCGTATTTGGGAACATAGACGCAATGCAACAATATCTAAAAAAAAAAAAAAAGCTGAAATTGTACAAAAACTCAAACTACTAACAATGTAGCCATATCGATAGTCTATTTTTCTCATTTTTAATTGCGCATGTTAAATTTCATTTGTGCACAGGCATAAACAGGTCGCTGTAATTGGGGGCCATCTTCATTCCCATAACACTTTCTCGAGTTTTTTTAAACAAAGTTCAGCCTTGGAAGTCTACATGAGTCGTTTAAATTCCTACACGTACCGACTTTTCGTATTAGTTTTCACTCGACTATCAGTAAGGGTAAAAGTTAAAAAGTAGGAAAAAAGAACATAGCCATGGCATGGATCGAGTACAAGAAAGCGTACGATAGGATCCCTCAAATATGGATAATAGAATGCTTGGGAACGTATAAAATATCAGACAAGATTATCAATTTGATTGAAATGTAATAAAAACATGGAGACTTAAATTGGCAGCTGAGGGACAATACATAACCAAAATGAAGACACTAGGAGAACACGAGACGTGCAAATATGTAGGAGTGCTAGAAGCACACGTAGCAAAGAAACAGAGATGAAAGAAAATTAGAAAGAAATATTTAAGAAAAACAAGAAAACTCTTAGAAACTAAACCATATCATAGGGTGATGTTGGTTGACTCTATGTGAAAAGGAAAGACTGAAGAAGAGGGCTGGTTTGTATAGAAGAATGTGAATGACATACACAAAGAAAAAAAAACTAGAAAATACTTAAGGCAAAGTGCAGAAAAGCTAATGACTGCAGGAAGAAACACTGTAACAATAAACAAGACAACAAGACAGAGAACTGAGAGGCGGGTATGAAACGAGAACAGACAAATGGGAAGAAAAACAGCTACACAGATGATTCGTGAGAATAACAAATGAAGTTCACGAAAACACTTAAACATGGCTACGAAAAGGACACCTAAACAGAAAAATTGAATCCCTAATAAAAGCCGCACAAGATAACGTGCTTTAAACTAACTCTATCAAATCAAAGATCGACAAGACACAAGAAAAATGAATAATGCAACCTCTGTGGACAAATAGACGAAACAATAAACCACATAATAATTGAATGCAGCAAACTACCCTAAAAAGAATATAAAAATACACGCGATCAAGTTGGAGAAGGTAGTACACTGGAAACTATGCAAGCAACTTAATCCTGAACAAGCAGAAAAATTGTACAGAAACGGAAAATACTTGAAAACGAAAATCACAAAATCGTATAGGGCGTGGACGTGCAAACTAATAAACCCATAAAATCAAGAAGACCAGATGTAATAATAGCTAACAAGAAGGAAAAGTTCTGCCAGATCGTAGCCAACAGAATGAATATTAAGGAGACAAAGGAGCAAAGCAAATACACGACACTGGCCAGAGACTTAAAGGAATATGTAAGATAAAGTTAAGATTACACCAGTAATAGAAGGAGCACTGGGAAGAATTCCGACAAATTTTGAGAAATCAATGGGGGAAAGTGGAATCAGCGAGGAAGGCTTAGGAGATACAATAATTAACATTAATAAAAGCGGTTTAAATATTAAGGAAAACCCTTGAATGCAGAAACTAATAAATATGAACTGCAAATGCTAACCGGGCAAATAGAAAATGCAACAGAAGTAAAACAAAAAGATAGAGAAACATCACATGGAATCAAGAAAACTGAAACTGTACAACTGAAAGTGTCTTTCCTCCCTTTTAAAAAATGCCCCCCCCACCAAAAACAGGAAATTAATTGAATGGCATATACAGGTCAAGTGAACAATCTTGGTCGTGAAAGGTTAAGGAGGATGGGAAAGAGCAAAAAGAGAAAGCATTAATTAGCCCTTTACTGGATTGGTGCGAAAAGAACTGATCTTTAGAGAGGCTTTCTGTAATCCAAATTTTAGTGAAGACCAATAGTCGTTGCCAGCAAGAAATCAATAGTAAACGGCTCTTGCAATAACGTAAATTAATTTGCAAAGGTTATCAAAAAGATGGAAAGTACTGGAAATCTGGGGAGACTTACCTAGAGTCGTCGGAACACCACGGGTCGTTGACAGTAAGAAATCTTCGACCACGGCCTGTGCGAAAACTCCTACTGAGTACAATAATAATAATAATAATGATAATAATGATAATAATAATAACCAATCTAGTATAAACAAAAATATAAGCATCCACATCTAAAACATCCAAGTTAATACACACAGAGATATGCTCCAATCCCTCCAAAAACAAACAAAGGATAAAGTGAATTACAGGTCAATTGAACTATTGCCTAATAAACGCACGATCATTAACTACAAAAATGGGAACGGAAATAACAAAATATCTGATTCGTTAACGAGCGAAATTTACATGACGTGTTAAAACTGTGTACGGCCAATATACGACGTATATATATATATATATATATATATATATATATATATATATATATATATATATATATATATATATATATAAAGTAGTAGCATTAATTCTCTGCAATAGCTTGCCGAATCGTTACGAGGATGAAACGCAGAAAACTTTGTGTAGCTTAACTGCCATATATATTTTCATAACTTACTACCTAGTTCTACTTAAGTAATGTGCACTGTTAGAGTAAATACTGAAAATAAGTATGTAAAATCTTATGTAGATACGTGCCTATAATTTCATATTATATGTGTGTGTGTGAAATTATAGACAAGATAAAATAAATATCGATATTAATGAGCTTATTTTTCAGTTAAATAAGAAAAAACATTAATAGAAAAAGGGGGTTACAAACGCTCTTTATAGCTAAGCATTTCGAAGCCCGATGCTTCTCGTCAGAAGAAAAGAATAGAGCTAAGTTACAGGTATATGAAAAATGTGACATCTAGGTTATATTACGAAGATAGATGAAGGATGAAGAAAACAAAAAACAAAACAAAGGGTAAAGAATTGGAGTTGCTATTAGATAAGTAAGGCGTTATTTTAAAGCGAGAGGGTTAGGGTTAGGGTTATGGTTAGGGTTAGGGTTTAGGGTCAGTGTTAGGGTTAGGGTTTAGGGTCAGGGTTAGGGTTGATCTTGTCTATAATTTCATTTTATGCTATGCTTCATCCTCATATATTGATATATGTCTATTTAATAAGCTATACGTATTTATTTAACCCATTTGACACACACACACACACACACACACACACACACACACATATATATATATATATATATATATATATATATATATATATATATATAATTTTGAGGTTGTCATTTTTCAGAGGTAAGGTAATCCGTGAAGTAAAAGTTTAATACAAGAGTGCTCAATACCGAAGTAGAGCAAAAAATACCGAAGTAGAGCAAAAAATATTTTTTATTTGTTTTTACATTAGCAGTAATGCACTGCTACACAGTCATGAACATGTTTCGGTCAGCTAGTTTTTAGTAAGTTTGCTTTCATGTAAGTTAGACCGACTGATGAGGTCTCTAGTTACTAAAAACTAGCTGACCGAAACATGCTCATGACTGCGGAGCAATACATTACTGCTTGTGTCAAAACAAATACATATATATATATATGTGTGTGTGTGTGTGTAAAAATATATTTATGGCAATTAAGCTATACAAACACATTCCGGTTTCATTCTCGAATTATTTTTATTTTTATGTATTACACACGCTTTGCAGTTCTCTATTCACTAATAAACTAATTCTAGTTAATTAATCCGAAAGAAGTTGCCCACGAAGAAAGTTGATTGGCCGACTGGATTGAAGAGGAAATATATAATCCAATGACTATACATTGAAAGTAAATGCTGTTGTAGGAGGAATAGGAGGTTCCCTTCGATTCGTGTTCCTATACTTCTATAATCATTTTTTTTATACTAATAGGTTACTGCTTTTCAATTTTGCTGTTTTGGCAGATGAGCGGATTGATGGCTTACGTCTTCAAATTGTAACAGTTACAACATTCTTGCGACAGCCACTTCAATTTCTTGTTCTCTGTCAGTGGAGGAGAAATCCTTCACAACTGAAACAATTTTTATTTTTGTTCCTTTTCTCCACATTAAAAAACGACCCTGGTGTCTAACTCTGTCGGTGGAGAGGCATCGTAAATAGGAACATTCTTGCGACAACAGTCGAAGCATACAACCCCTTGGTTACGTGAGATGGAGATTAATGCAATTCTGAGGGGAATAGAATAGATACAGAGTAGGATAGATAGAGAGAGACAGAGAAAGAGAGAGAGAGAGAGAGAGAGAGAGAGAGAGAGAGAGAGAGAAATGAGAGTGTAGAGACATTAAGCAAATATCACGTATGGAAAATTTTTTTTCGGTTGAGGAATGCTTTCTTTTACAAAAGAAACGAAAGAAAATCGCTTCTTCAGCGGAAGATGAAAGAAGAACAGAAGTAAGTAGAGCGGGAAGGAGAGAAATTGTTGGAAGTTTGGAGATTCTGAATAAGAAATGTTTGCCATTGATAAAACTGTTTACGGCCAAGTCTATTAGCACAACGAGAAATAATAGAAAGTGCCAATTCAAATCCGACGCATATCCAAGGAACATTGTTGCGATTGTAACGTGACCTGTTTTCGATAATAAATTCTTATTGAGAATATTCTTGTATTTTCATCTTTATTTGACGTGTTCCGTGTATTTTCATTCCAGTCGATGCCGATATTCTGGGATAGATACGAAATTCTAACTTTGAATCAAACGCAATGTAGCAAAGTCAGAGGGAAAGCCTATAAAAAGCTCATCTTCTGTCGCAAGGGTGTTTTAATTGTTACAATTTGAAGGCGTCATCTAACTATCAACTTTTAACCATCAACATTCATCTGTCAAAACACGTTTCCATACAACAAATACATTGAGGACATTACTAAGCCTTTCGCAAAGAAGCTGAACTCCCTCAACTGGACTAAAATTACTCATACCAGAGAGCACCCTATATTTTTACAAAGATACAATTCGCCCATGCATGGCGTATTCTTGCCACATCTGGGTTGGAGCATCCAGCACTATTCTCTTACTCTTAGACAGGGTTCATAAAAGAGTCTCAAATCGAATATGTCCGCACTATCGACCAATTTCCAACCCCTGTCCCATCGCCGCAATGTTGCATCCATGTACCTGTTATACAAATACTTTAATACTCTGATGAACTCATAGCACTTGTGTCCCCCTCGACTACCGAAAAAAATGCCGTCCCTCACTGTTGAGGTTCCTAGATGCCGGAAATCCTTCTAGTTTCTTCCCTTGTACTGCTAGACTTTGGAATTAGTTCCGTGTTTCCTGCTTCCCTGACTGTACTAACTTACAAAAATTTAAATGCAATGTGAATCATACTTCTCAACTCCCCTTTGTGACTTGTTAGATACGATCTCAAATAGTAACCCATTATGTTGTAATATGCCTTGTTTGGGGGTGAAAATGAGTATATATATATATATATATATATATATATATATATATATATATATATATATATATATATATATATATACACTATTTTATCAAAACCAAATGCATTAGTATTATAGAGTAGATGAAAAAGTATTTAAAAATAGCATTAATAAAAATGTTCAACCGATAGACCTAACAAAAACAAAATTAAAACCAATTATTAGCTATAATAAATTTAAAACCTTTAACCTGATTATAACTAATAACTCCTCCCTTTTTGACTGAGTTGCTTGATAGGACTTAGTTTATGAATTCAAATGCTTTTTGGGGAGACTGTATCTCTGACAAAAAAGTTGAAAACATATACAAAGGTTTGACTACCACAACATTATCGAGGAGATTAACCATGTATCGCTCTGAAAAGAGTGCTATATTTAACCGCCTGACTAATCAACATTCCTGTCCCTAGTCTCAATTTAGGAACATTATAGTCGACAACACATACTTGAACAGACCATCAATAAACAAAAACTTGAAATACCAGAAGCATTACTAATAGAAACTAAAAAAAAATCAATAAAATAAACTTTACCAATAGTAGTAACACCCTGAAACGTTTGTAAAGCTATTAAAATAATTAACAAATAAAATAAATATACACGTTATAAAAAATTAGATAAATTGCGCAAAACCGGTTAGATTAATCGATCCCTGATGATGAATCCAGAATGATTGGAAAGCACTGGAACTTACAACAAGAGTAACCAGTTCCTGCCAAAAATGAAGACCGTTAGTTGGAAATTGGAAAGGATAAAAAACAAAACTAATAGACAAAAATGTCTATCTTATTGTACAGAATCTGCTTTATATATATATATATATATATATATATATATATATATATATATATATATATATATATGTGTGTGTGTGTGTGTGTGTATATATATATATATATATATATGTATATATATATAAGTATGTATATATATTATATATAAGTATATAATATATATATTATATATAAGTATATAATATATATATATATATAAGTATGTATATATATTATATATAAGTATATAATATATATATATATATATATATATATATATATATATATATAGTGATGATCATATTTATTGGCACGGTAAAATAAAAGTTAAATTTTGTCTAATAAATTCTAAAAAAGGGATTAAATTAAAGAAAATAACAAAGTATATTATGTATTTTTAACTGGCCTTTCCGATGCAGCAATCGGATTTTAGAAAAAATAAATAACAAAGGAACAACAAACATAATTGCAAAAAAACCCTTGTTCAAAATTATTGGCACGGCTTTGTTTTTCTTTTAGTATCAGTATAATATCAATCAATTTCCGGTTTACGTGCTTTCTGAACTTTTTTATAGCCATATTATGCTTGTTTAACGCTAATTCAGTGAATAATTTTTTTCAGATAATTTTTAGATAGCGATTTATTTAAACTATTATAAGTGACTAAATTATAATTTGCAATCGCCATGGTTAAAACTAAGGAACACAGCGAAGACGTCAGGAAGCTTGTTGTAGCATGCCATACCAATGGGGAGGGCTATGATAAGATTTCAAAGAAGCTAAACCTTCCCAAATCCACTGTTAGAGCCATAATAAACAAGTTCAAATCGCAAGGCCACGTTATGAGTTTAGAGGGTAGAGGGAGAAAAAGGATTCTTTCCCCAAGAGATGAACGGAAAATTGTTCGACAAGTAAAACAAAACCCAAGGATCTCTGTTGGGGAGATTGTTGATGAACAGAGCACCTCTGGAGTGAATGTATCTCGACATACAGTTGGTAGAGTTTTGAAGAGAGCTGGTTTAAAAGCATGTCGTCCGAGAAAGACTCCCTTATTGAAGCCTATGCACCTGAAAGCAAGGCTAGCCTTTGCAAAACGTCATATTGATAAAGATGTTGCATTCTGGAAACGTGTTCTATGGACTGACGAAACGAAAATAGAGTTATTTGGCCATAATAAAGTGTCTTATATTTACAGAAAATCTGGCGAAGCTTTCCTGCCTAAGAACACCATACCCACAGTGAAGCACGGTGGAGGCAGTTTGATGTTTTCGGGATCCTTTGCTGCCTCTGGACCAGGTAGCATAAAAAAGGAAGATTATGTTAAAATGTTGGATGAAAACCTGAAAGACTCTGCTAAAGAGCTCTCACTTGGTCGTCGTTGGTGGTTCATGCAAGATAATGACCCAAAGCATTCGGCTAAACTGACTAAGAAATGGCTTGAGGACAATCATATTAATGTTTTGGAGTGGCCATCACAAAGCCCAGACCTTAATCCAATTGAAAATTTATGGAGAACATTAAAATTGAGGGTAATGCAAAGGAAGCCTAAGAATCTTATTCAATTGGAGGATTATTGTCAGGAAGAGTGGGCTAAAATTACTACTGAAGAGTGCAACAACTTGGTTGTAAACTATGAAAAGCGACTGAGGAAGGTAATCAAGGCCAAAGGCTATACAATTGATTATTAAATAAATCGTGCCAATAATTTTGAACAAGGGTTTTTTGCAATTATGTTTGTTGTTCCTTTGTTATTTATTTTTTCTCAAATCCGATTGCTGCATCGGAAAGGCCAGTTAAAAATACATAATATACTTTGTTATTTTCTTTAATTTAATCCCTTTTTTAGAATTTATTAGACAAAATTTAACTTTTATTTTACCGTGCTAATAAATATGATCATCACTGTATATATATATATATATATATATATATATATATATATATATATATATATATATATATATATATATATATAAGAACACTCTTGTCTCAACCTATCTCGTCTATCAAAATAACAGGAGAAGAAAACCAATCGTTTATTTCGACGCTCCGGAAACTAGGCCAAACTCAGAAACGGCACAATAACCACTACAGGGAATTAGAACAGGTAACTAACCAGTGCGGTTGAGGAAGTCTTATCGCTGGTAATATAGACCGCGACGAAGTTGGGTGTTCATCATAATTGGTACCTGTGAAAGTAAAAGAATATACCCACCTTTCATCCTCTCTTTCTTCTGGATCGCCTTGGTTTCCCTTTAGTCGAGATGGAGAAAGTTTGAAGGGAATTTCCAAAATCATATCACTGTAATAAACAAAAGCAATGAATATAAAAACAAATGGCATACCAAATAGAAAAGCATATTTGTAACAGTTTGTGATACTATCGGCGTCCTACTCTAAGTGTTGGGAAGTAGAGAAAAAAGTATAACAAAAAAGAGAATATAATTTTATCAGAAACAAAGATATGGGAAATAGGGTTGGTGAAAAGGCAATTGATAAGAAGTTATTCACCAAGGAAAACAAAAGGAAGCTGAAGTGAAATTTTTAGTCAATGTGTGGTAATGATTGGGACAAACAAGATTAATATGGTTAGCGTTAGTTTACGATCAGTTTTAGGAGTGGTAGTGTGTTGGGGACAGGTTACAACAGTTAGGAACTGTTGCTGACATTATTGGGATTGTGACAGTTGTCAACAGTTTTTAGTTTAGGTCAGTCTTCAGTTGGACACAACAGAATGCAGATCGTGACTAAGCCCAGATCAAGAGAGCTTTAGGAGATCGAAATTAGCTGATGTCAACTGACGAACTCGGTCTGGACAAAATATAGATGCGGTCTTCAGTGTGTAGAGCGTCAATGGTGTCACACACACACACACACAGTGCAATTGATATTTTACGAATGTGTCAGAGTTTTTGTTATGTTTTATTTTTATACTTGTGAACCCATGCTCGCCTCTTCGACAGTATGAAAAATATATGCTAACCATATGTATTGTTACCAGATATTATCATACGATATGACAGCATAATCACGTTGGCATTCTGATTTTCGTTAAGTCACCGAAGTTAAGCATGGTTGATCCTGATCAATAGTAATATGAGTACCTATTTGAGAATATCAGGTGCTGTATGTACTCTCTGCTTATCTCAGCATTGTCTTGAATCGACATGGAGTTCTCCTTACCACTGAAATCAAGCAATGATAACCCAAACCCAGGAGAAGTGTGGTTGGAAATTGCGAAACTCTTGCTTCACACTTTCAGGAGATATCCATTGTTTCTAAGACTGAATAGAGACCATGATGGGAAAAAGTTGCTGCAAATCTTGACCACAACCTGATTAATTTTGTTTCAACGAGACAAAATTAATCATCAGTGGTCAAGACTTGAACGATTTTCTTCTATCGACTTTTCAGGAAAATATGTAGAGCGACATTTTTTTTGTAAAATCATTTGGTTTGAAAACGTATATTTTTTCCTGACATTTGAGAACGTATTTCTAACATATAAAAAAAAAACTTCAGTTTTCTGAATGTACAAATTACATTTTCAAAATAATATTTTCAAAGATTTGATCAAATTTCTTTATCCAAATTTCACGCTAACCTCGCAACGCACATCGATTCATAATTTACAACAATCATCAATGGGATCTGACTTTCCTCTTTTCACCAGTGGTCCGACACCTCGGGTTTAATACTACCAAAAAATGCAGAGAAAAAAACACAAAGTTTTCTATTCATTATGAATGTCTTATTTATTTAATACAAAATTATATCACATTTGTTTTCTAAAATTCCATATATACAAGTGTAATCTTTTATGCCGTTGATGATAGAGAGACGGAACTTGTAAGGAAGATAGATAAGTGGATAGTTGGTTCGTTGGTTTTTGTATTACGGCATATCAACCCTTTTCGGGTTATTTAATGCCGAATCCAAAGATTTTGAAGAAAATTTTTTTTTAATAGAATATATTTGTTGTTTTCACGTCGGTTTCTATTCAACCCATAGTTGGGACCCTAACAGGTACTATCACTCCGGGCCAGAGTGGACCTGGGAGCAATGGTAATTAAAGGGTGGATCCACTCTCCCCAAAGCCCACAAGCTGGGGCCTCACCACTGGATATAGTTTAAGGTCATATCCAGGACCCCCATTGAGGGACTTTTACCCTCTGCAGGGGGGCAGTCGGCGTATTCTAATGCCCCATCAACAGGGCCGATAAGTGGATAGAGATAGTGTGTGAGTGCGTGTGAGAGAGAGAGGGAGAGAGAAAGAGAGGAAGAGAGAGAAAGAGAGAGAGAGAGGGGGAGAGAAAGAGAGAGAAAGAAAGAGAAAGAGAAAGAGAAAGAGAAAGAGAAGAATGAACTTCACAAAAGCAAAGTTATCTGCTTATCCTGTCCCTAGTAATGTTGAAAACGAATATAGGTTTGTAAGTGTACCACTTGTAGTTTCAGACTTTATAATGGAAACACGCATAAACAGACAAATGTACTTTGCTCATTGTGTTATACATGGAAGGGGACAGATCCCAGTAATTAGAGAAACGACATAAATAGGATTGAAAATAATACTTATTATAAGGAATAGAGTGGAATCGAATCCAGTTTTCAAGAATTGAAAAGAATACATATTGCAATTTAGATGCAATCCCAGGAATGTTGAGCATTGTCCATTGTCTTAGAATAACGATACAATTAGAGGTCAGAGCAAGTAGAATCGGACAATGTAAATTAAGAAATGTCTGTGTTTTGCCGAAAACGTGTTGGAGTCATGTGTGTAAATCTACGTAAGGAGAATCACATGTCTGGACACTTTTTGACGTCACAAAGAAATATAGTTTACAAATATTCAGTTAAGTCGAGTAAGTCAAGCTAAGTAGTCACAGAGTTTAGAGACACAGCTGGGGGCCACAGCTAAGAGATTCAAGAGAGACAGACAGACAGACAGACAGACAGAGAGGGGAGATTTGAGTTTGCCAAACCCGTTTTGGAAGCGAACCAGAAACGGAGTCAATACCATGTAATTCTGCAAGGTAATCGAATCCCTGATCATCTCATCCAGCTGGAAGAATAAATATCATCATGTTATTTGTAAGTCTTCGTTCGTCATTATTTTAACCGAAAAGGTCATGTGATTTGTAATTCGTATTTGTAAAATGAACTTTGTATGAACCCCCTCCCAAAATATTAACAGTATCCTCTCATAAATACTGCATCTTTTCTCTGTGTTAAAAAGAACAGTCCACTATCTCATCTATATTCCTTCTACTACAAATAATGAACTCAACAAGTCATCGTCACCGTTGTCATCGAATACGCCGTTATATAAATGTCTTATCGTTTGTTATATGTATCCGATATGTACAACCGCTATTCAACAGCTTTGATTTGATGCAACAATTGAAAAGTGACGACTCTTGAAATCGTAAAGGTTTTAATCCCCCCCACACACTTTCTACATGGCACTAGAATAAAAGAAACAATTCAAACAACAAAAGACTCCAATATTTACTCCGGGATTTTATTTACTTATTACAATAATTGACTATTCCAGAATCAGAACCTCGTAGTGTAATGGAGAACGCTAAAATCCAAATAATATAAATTTGAATTCTTCCTATTCTATGCTTAAATATGATAGCATTTTCATCCAGACTACGATATTTGGACCGTGTTTTGCACCTGGTTACTGCCAGGTTCATCTGCTAATGTAATACAAATAAGGTTTCTGAATTTTTATAAGAGGATTGAATGTTATTCTAAGAAGGTTTCAGCCAATGTAACCTCCAGTCTTCAAGTGTATCTCGTCAAACTTGGAAATCTCTCAATCGAACCCAAGAATGTATATATATGACAAAAATTTAGATAGTTTTTTTTAAACACTCTAATTTCTTCAGCCTGCAGGACGAAACAAGAAGACAGTAAAAACAAAGAAAGTAATATAGTATTATAAACATCGTGAAAACGTACATAGTATGCGGTAGAACGCTAAAATACTCGCCCTAAAGAAAATAACAATATGGTTTTATTTTAAAACTTTTATTGAAAAATCAATTCAGCTAACTTAATTATGTAATAGAGCTGACATCTATTCAATGTAACCGCCTACAGCCTCAATCAACGCCCTGATACGGGCCCGAAACTGGGACCATGTCTTTGCTACAAGCGCCAGCAAGAGTCCGGCGAATACTCGACGGATGGCAATGGTCCTGTTTTCATAACTTGGATCGGTAGAGAGCATGAGTTGTACAGCGGCGCATCTCCGATCTCGCTCGTTTAACATTGTGTCACTTTCAGACATGATAGAAGGCTCCTATCGCTCTTGAGATTTGTACACAACTGGCCAACTAGTAGATGGTGTGCAACAAAAAAAAGAAAGTCGGTTTTTATCAGACGGAAATGGAATTATATTGTCTTTTCTAGGGCGACAATTTTATCGTTTTAACCTGTACTGATGCTCATTCTATCTCGATCAAGTTACAACTTGGACCGATTTGTTATAAAATCTATTTATAATATTATAAGACATAAATAGTTTCCCAAGATTCAATCGTTTTATTGATTAGAATTTTCTAAAAAGTTGAAGACCAATTTAAACAAGTTTCTGTTCAACAGTTTCGATTATGTTCAAATTTTGAAACTATACGAAGTAATTAATTTTGAACTATTAATAAACATCTTTTTTAGGTGTATCGAGAATTTTTCTGTCGAATTCAAGAATTTTTCTGTCAGAACTCGGGCATTTGTACGGAATTTCGAACATAATCCTTTATTTTGTCCACGTGGGGGGGGGAGTGTGCACTTATTTCCGTCAACTATAACCGGGTTAAAAAATCTTGTTATAATTGCATTCTTATTAACGCCGGCAATGAAAGATTAGACCTTCAACCTCCAAAAGATTGTCATTTAGACCTAAATTTTAGTTAGTACTTTATCCGTTACGTCACGGATCTAAGTTCGACAGAAAAAATTCCCGGTTTCGACAAGATACACCTGAAGAAAGTCGGAGGTTACATCGGCTTGTGAATATAACAAATGAGTATACAAACAATGTTACTTACCCTGATCCAAATCCGAGTGTCATCTTAACTCTAACTTTGTAGTTGACGATCACGCCCATATTTTCCTTATCAACATTACCAGTCAATCTAAAACAAATGAACAAAAAATAAGTAAAGGATTTAATAAAACCATTGTTTTCGCGTATCATTTAAGACGAAAACGTTTTAGCACAAGGAAATATTTTTTTTACATAGGCATAACCACTTATCAAGGCCCAGATACCACTCGAGGATAAGGGTTAAGAATGTACAATAGTCAATTGAACAATATAGCAATTATTAGTAATAGCAATTCGGTAAATTTTTAAACTTAAGTGGAACGGCTCATCAAGAACTTGTTTACGTTGGACTTGAAGACAAACACAAGTGAACACCCAACAGCTCAAGACATACTTACCAAGAAATCACCACACCAACGAGACGCTAAAAACTTTAACACTAAGACTCGAATTTTAAAGTACCCCCCTCCTCCCACCCCCACATATTCCCCTTCCCCTCATGTATCCCTATGCCTTCAGCCACACCAGAAATGAAGCTCCCAGACCCTCCCCCACAAGTTCCTTAAACCCCAAAACTAAAAACATTATCGACATACCAAACGCACCCCACCTTCCCACCTTGTTCCCTTCCTCTCTTCCTTTTCCACCCTCCTCGCACCCCCCTGACCTCATTCACTCTTTCACTCTTCCATCCCAAAATAGCGAACATTTCGATAAAAGTCTGAGGACGCTACAGACGGCAAAAAAAACAAAAACAAAAACGGCCGTGTAGCCGAAACAATAATGTAACTTAACAGAAAGATACGGTAATAAAAAATAAAACGCATATTTGCTCTAGAACAGTATTGAGCACTTTATTCAGTTTTTATTAATTACCATCTCCACTATATATATATATATATATATATGTGTGTGTGTGTGTGTATTAGGGTTGGATCAAATACAATTGTATTTGTATTTCAATTGTATTTAAATACAATTTTAATGTAATTGTATTTGTATTTGTATTTTTAGATTTAGGAATAAATGTATTTGTATTTGTATTTGTATTTTTAGACTTAGGAGTAAAAGTATTTGTATTTGTATTTGTATTTCTGGTAACCTAAACGAAAGTATTTGCATTTCAATTGTTAAAAGTCAGTATTTGATCCAACCCTGTTCACATACATGTTGCGTACGTGTACCAGTCTACCAGCCCTGTCCACTTTCAGTCACACACGCTGCTGCTAGTTGAGTGACGATAAGTCTGTGAGTCAAGTAGCTTCAATTCAGGGTTGCCAGCTTGGCTTTTTTAAGGCCAAATTTCGCGAATTTGGCTTTTTTTTGAAGCAGTTTGGCTTTCAAAATTTTTGTTTGTTTTTTTTTCAAATTTATGCTTCAAATTTGGCCTTTTTCGGATAATTTTATATAAATATTTATTAAATATGGATTATTAAAGAAAAAGTTATAATAAAGTAATTTAAACAGTTGTTTGGATGTCTAAACTTGTAGATTTAAAAAAAACCTTTTGACCTCCCACTCCCATTCATGGATTTACACCCTCTCGCACTAAGCGAATCTCACACCTAAATGTTTAATCCGGTTTCACAGTTACTTACTAAATGTCTATATGGACCCTTTCAAAGAGTTCACAGTTGAGTATGAAACCATTTTGGGGACATTTTTTAGTGCTGGCGCCTTGTCCCTGCCAATTAGGTCACTGAGTATATTTCCTCTGAAATAATTAATTCTTGTATTTTTCGTTTGAAATTCTTTAAAAGTAGTGTTTTGAAATTAATTGAATTAATTTATTTTCAATTTATAGAAATTTGAAAACTTATAACTATAGCTATTTAAAGTTGTATTTAAAATGAATATTTTTAAGTATTCATATACTTTTTCCTGAGTAGTCCCAAAAGTTTAATTAAAAGTCAATAATTATAGATTTTCTAACTATCTTGGATTAATAGACACATTTGCCTTAATAATGACGCATAGATTGTTCTTGGAAACAAAGTCTAGTTTTAGAGTTATGACTAAAATTAAATTTATCAATATTTTAGAGATATTTTAAGTTGATACCTCCAATCCCCTGAGTAAATTTGGTCTTCTGACGACTGACATAATTCTTTTAAGAATATGATTGACAAATAGAAACTTATTTACAAATTGTACCAATAAATATGGTATGGAAAAAATGGCACTAGTAAAAATGGTAATTGCTGCAGCTGTCATGGACCCCAGGTTTAAGCTGTCATGGCTGTCATGTGAAAAAATGAAAAATAAAAATATTTCGAAGATTGTGGACCTAATTATTTCGCAGTCAACTCAGTTGTCTTTGAAGAACACAGTTCAAGAGAGGAGGTTTTTCATGACCGTGAACACAAATCAAGACGAGGCTGACATGAATGCAAAACGCCCTCGTCTTTTTGCCTACATGCCACCAGCTGGGAAGCTAAATGTAAGTCCATCAATAAGCGACACTACAGCGGTAAAGGCAGAACTCGATTCCTACTTAGAAGAATATGTTCTGGCTTTTGACGTCAACCCACTGAGGTACTGGCGGGAAAACAAGAGCTTCAAGATTTTGAAGCCTTTCGCCAGAAATATTCTAGGGTGCTGTGCAACATCGGCACCATCTGAAAGAGTTTTCAGCAAGGCTGGTAATTTTTATAACCCAGAGCGAGCCAAACTTGGCCCGGAAACTTTGAGAGCTCTAATGATGATAAAATGCAATGAGGACATGATATAGAGTGATGTCAAATTTGGAAGGAAATATTTCTTCTTTTTTCTTCTTTTCTTCGCATATTTTCAGATTGTTTAAATCAGTTATTGTATTTTTATTTGTATTTTGAGATTGAGGAATAAAAGTATTTGTATTTGTATTTGTATTTTTAGCGTTAGTATTTGTATTTGTATTTGTATTTTTAGAGTTAGGAATAAAATTATTTGTATTTGTATTTGTATTTCTGGTAACCTTAACGAAAGTATTTGTATTTGTATTTCAATTGTTAAAAGTCAGTATTTGATCCAACCCTGGTGTGTATATATATATGTGTGTGTGTGTGTGTGTGTGCGTCTGTTTCATTATTTTATAACTCACTTTCACCTTTCACACTAGTTTGATCCTTTTCATACTTAGTTTCTTTAAATACTTTAAAGGAAAAATTTCTTTATACATTTTGCTAATTCTTCCTTTCTGACAAGAACGAAAGTATTTCTTGGAAACTTCGTGGATTAAGGACTTTCACCTCTATTTGTGTTTCCTTTCCGAAAAATAAATATGTGATTAACTCTTGCTAATGTGTTTCTCAAAATATTTTATTAAACCTATATATATATATATATATATATATATATATATATATATATATATTTAGGGGATTAGAACAAGAGTCTAAAGAGCAGGGTATATTTTAATGTATTAGTAAATTCATTAATACAATTAAGATAAAAGATCGTACAATTTATTGATTTTGTTTGTTTTTCCTTATGAAACAGATTTTTAATTTTTAATTTTTAATTTTAATTATAAATTGTCAATCATCTTACTCAATATATATATAGCAGAACTGCTAATATATATATATATATACATATATATATATATATATATATATATATTAGCATATTAATAATAATAATATATATATATATATATATATATATATATATATATATATATATATATATATATATATTAGCAGTTCTGTCCGGCTTTGCTCGGGCCCTATGTACTGTTCATAACTTTATGTGCATATGTATATATTAAAAAGTGTTAATATGTACGGTAATACCTTTCTATATAATAGGCTTCCTTAACTACCATAGAGAAAAGTTGGTAGAGACCGCAGGCGTCATTTTTTTAACAGTCAAACTTCTGGCCGAAAACGGATTACAAAGATTTTCCTAAATCTCTATACCGTGTATATCAAATACCGTGTATATCAAATTTCGAGTTTGTAGACTTAAAAATTGACACAGACAGACGCACAGACAGACACACAGACACACAGACAGACATACATTTTCACTATATATGTATGTTATATTTTCTTATTAAAAGAGAGTCTTAGAGTCTTAGAGAGAGATGATGTAAGAGAGATTGTTCGTGTTATAAAGAGATTCATACATATAAAATGTTCATACTTAGAAGTGTAGAAGCTTTTAGAGTGAGGAGACAGTCTTAGTGTTCACATTGTAGATATGAGATGTCGAGACGTGTATGTAAAGACATTTTAAAACACATGATATACAAGACATATAATGACAATTTCCGCTTTACCGTTTTGGTAGAATTACAACACAAAGACGACGTTTATAAAAACACATGATGGGTTTATTTCTTTTCCGGTCGTTTCCAAAGTACCGTCTCGCTTCTAGACGTTCGAATCCCAACTGCAAACTATCATCTGTCGTCCTCAAACTCTCTCTCCGTCTCTCTCCCAGTTTCTCCTTGCTTAACTCTGAAGTTTCTAACTATATCGAGAACTTCCCATTTTCCATGACGTCATACACATGTTAAAATATGTGTCTTCTTTCACGTGTTCTGGAAATGCGTGTCCAAACTTTTTCCTTTGTTTACAAAAGGAATTTTAACCTATATTCCCAGTAACCTATATTTCCAATATGTTAAAAACATGTTTATTAAATTATCCTATAGTTGCATTCCTCAATTAAATTTTCATAACAGAATTGACAACGCACATTCTTTTCTTGAAACTATTTTATCTCTAAGCTAAACAATGGTTTGTTTTCACATTCCATTTTCTAATTCTCTCTCGTAATCTATTTCTAAACCTAAATTACGAGGTTCGAATTTCGTCTATACTATTTCATTTTCATTTTAACTAAATCTCTCTATTTTTATACTTACATGAAAAGGGGACAGCCCTTATCATGTAACATATATATATATATATATATATATATATATATATATATATATATATATATATATAAGACAAACAGATATACGCTCATTATACAGCTACAAATATTTACATACAACCCAAGTATACAACATATAACCGTTTGATGCGCTTTCAAATCCCCTTTATATTACATATCCTCGTTTTGATACCCCGCTATCCAACACTTGTACCTCTTTATCACAGAAGAGGCGTTGCTAGCCTTTCTCTCGTTATTTTCATAGTAGGTGCTCGACTGAGCTTTTATCTATCGTCCCTCCTCCCGTAAAACATTCACAGCAAAAACTCATTTAGCTACAACCACTGTAACTAATTTTCCTTTTATTCCTCATTTTACCTGGAGATAAACCGGGCTTCGATGAACAGAGTTTCTTTCCAAGAGCTACCCGTCTGTGAAAAACAATACCACGGGGAATGCTTCCAATCTGATTACAACACATTCATTTTCAAGTCGAATGTTAACAAATTATTGTTGAGCCGTCTTATTTAATAATCAAGTTCTTCCTAATTTCAACCATTCAATGTGTTTGTCTCATCGTCTACCTGACAACGTAATAACTATAATTCTCGAGTAGATTTTGGATATTGATAAACGGTGACTCATTAGTATACAAAGAAATGTTTTCAAGGTGAAATACAGTTTCTGATCAAAAAAAAAGAAAGAAAAGAAAAAATACAAAGCTTACTCTGTCGACGATGCAAGTATGGTGTCCTGGTATTTGACTCTCCCATTAAGAGCCAAGCCCGCTCGCCTCTTCGCTGCATCCAATACAGGTCGGAGCTTGTAGACTTGGCAAAAACCGGAACTATTTGGTTCGATTGGGAATCCTTCTCTGAAATCACAAATGAAATCACATTACTGCAACAGTCACTAAATAGACTTTTTATACTGAGTTACTGCGGGACTTTACTCGACCAGGAAATAAGATCAAGAGACAAATAGCGTCCACTTCCTTATTCTAACTATTGCTGATAGAGGCAACATGGTAATTTATTTTTGTTTACTTGCCTCCCCACGAGGGCAGAGTTAGACACAAGGTCGGTTTTTAATGTGGGGGGGGGACCAGCTCCTCCAAAAAGGGCACTCTGGTTAGGAACAAAAAAATTTTAAAAATGAGTGCTAATGCAGAGAGTGATCCGCGCTATTTTTTAAATCGTATTTCCACGTTTAATTAAAGTTTTATATGTTTTTTTTAATTCAATTGTAAGGTTAAAGTACAGAATAGGTACAAAACACCTTCCCCTCCCCATATTAAGAATGGCTTTTTAAATAATAACGTTATTATTTCAGCACGGATCATTCTCTGCATGAGTACTAAAAATGTACCAGTCATGAAGGATTTTTCCTCCATTAACCGAGACCAAAAAAATGTAGTGCAGCATGAGAACAGATACTACACTTTGAGATATTAAATCTTTTATTCAGGCAAAAATAAACATGACCAAAAAACTTAGGCAGAAGGCCAACTCAAAAGGAGGAAATAGGAGGTCGTCGGTCATCCTTGTCACTCTAGAACTAAACAAAAGTTTCTCTTAGCTAGAATCTTCTTCCATCATAATACCGCATTCGCCCTTTCGTACTTCCCAATTTTTAAATCATTTTTTATTAGCGTGTAAAAACATAAAGATAACAATAACGGTAATACAATAATTCCTTTGTGCCGAGGGCGGGGGAAGAAAAAAATACAAACAGTGGTTAGTAGGACCCTCCCAACCCTGTCTAGTTGATAGACTGCCCGTTCCACTTTGGTTTGTAAAGAAACTCGGCTCTTGCGAGACAGTCTCTAAGTAGGGAAGCTCTCTAGATGGGACGAAATGGAGAAAAGAAATTTTTTTGGATGAGGAATGGGGGGTTAGTTATTGGTTTCTTTCTCTCCAAGATGGTTGAAATTTAGAGGGAGGAATGCAGTTCAGAGGGGGCGGGGATCTTAGAGGCTTCCTAGTCGAGGAGGAATGGAGCAGTTACTCGGCTAACTAAGAGGCTTAAGATTAAGTTATACGTGACGGAACTGCGCGTTCCACACCTAGGCGAGGAACACGTATTCAAAATTGGCTCCTTTTCGAACACACAGACTTGCTACATGCATCCATCTTCTGTCAAATGCCGCGGCTGGGATCGTAATGTGGACCATTTGTCTTTCCCGGTCCCACGGCGGCCTCACGTTGTCAACGACATTCGATACGAAAATCGGGCGAGGATGCTTGAGATCGGTGCGAGCCGTCACCTCGCTGACATACGACTTTTACCGGCGGAGTTCGCGGCAATCGAAGAAAGTGTGATCAGTCGTTTCAATTAAAAGCAACCCTTTTCTTTCTTTATAATTTTAACGGTGTTTGTGGAATACAATTGATAACGTCATATGAACCGTAAAACGCTTTTCCCTTCATGGCTAGCAGGTAGTCACATTATAAAATTTCGAATCTATCTATATAATTATAAAACTCAAATGACCTTGTAACGAGTGATGTAACCCACTTTCCGGTTTACGACATCCGGTTGCGTATGCGCGCATAAACATTAACCTATAACAACGTAAACAAATAAACACAAATCGCTTCTTTTGCAGATTTTGACCTGCGTACTAAAATGTTAATGTTATTATTTCGAAATTATTATTTAACATGGGAAGAGTGGGGGTGTTTTGCAGTCATTCTTTATTACAACTATACTGTGTTTATTTTCTTACAACTAAGCAACTTTAACCCGTTGACAAACATAAGAATAATTGTAGTAAAGCCAAGACTACTACTACTACTACTACTACTACTACTACTACTACTACTACTACTACTACGACTACTACTACTTTATATCCATCCCTTTTCCTTCCTTCTTTTTTTATTTTTTGTTTACATTTCTAAATACAAAATAGTTGTGTGAGAACGGTGAATTTGTTGACACATTTACTAATCTGTTTCAATATTAGTTTTATTTTATTTTATTTATTTGGGTTTTATCTTTTTGCTTCAGGTTTTATTTATTATTTTATTTTTTCATTTTTTTTAGATTTTCAGTTTCTATAACTTGGTTGAAGGATTCCAATATGGGTTTTTCGTTCTTATATTTCTCACCGGGAGGTTCATGTGCGTTTTTGCTGGTAAATGACTTTCGTCGGCGTTCGATTCGTAGGAAAATCATGTTTAATTTTCGATTTTTCAGCGATTATTCGGAAAAATAGGTAACTTTACACGATTAGGGGGGATTTTTTTTTTCATGTTTGAGTGATCCGTCCGTGATTTTTCATTTTAATATACTTTCATAGAAATGTTTCTGTAATGTCAAAATAAACTATTTTCTTTACGCCACGAGTGTCACGCTCATACATGAATTCCATAGCTAATATAGCTAACATACTGACCCAACGGGTCACGGGTAGTCTAGTTTATTATAAATTTCTAAATAAAAGGCAAAAAAAAACAATTGTTTTTTTATTGGTACTCTTTTAAAAAATACTGTAATCTAATTCTTAGATAATTAAAAATCTTTCAACATGTTGGAATTTATTTCGATACTATTTGTATTCCATTTCTCAAATATGATATTAAAATTTGGATTGGTTATCTTTTTCAAATGAAATGTAATTCGATCTATTAGTTTTAAATAAAAAAGATTCAAAATTTAAGTATATTTGCATTTTAGAAAAATCAGCTTTAGAGACAAACCAAGATTTTGTGGCATTTTAAGGCCTAAGATCCTACTTACAAGTCCAACTAAGATTTTAAAAAATAACCCCTCCGATTTCTTATTTTAAAGTGTTCCACTTTTCTAACTGTCTGCTGATTCTTCGGAAATTACAAAGATCTAACTTTGACTCAGAGGATTACAAACATTCCGACGCCTAGAATTTCAAAAATCCTACTACAATAGTTTGGATGGATAATATTTTTTTTTAATGTTACTACCGTTGAAAGTTACTCTATAGATTTAATACAATGAGAAAGGAAGTCACGTGATGATGTACAAGAAATGATGTCACATTAAATGTTTATGTTTATTTACTTACTCTGATTCTATTTCCGTAACCACGTTTTTATATGTAACCGTTTCGTAAAGGGTAATGTCAGCCATCTGCAATACTGCAAATAATGATAATAAAAAAAATCAGCAATAGTACAAGTGCATCATGAGAATTGTTGTTGGGGAAGAAAAAAATTTTTTTTTTTTAATTCTAAATTTTATCTATTAAAGATTTTAATCTTAATAACTCGGTCAACATTAATTTTTCATATATAAATTACTATAGTTCCTGCAATACAATCAGACAACACGCACACAAACACACACACACATATATATATACTCCTATAAATTTTTTTTTCTTTGTATTGGTATTAATATAAACCCTTTTTTCTACTTATTTAAAAAGAAAATACAACTTTGTTATATATGGATCGTGGAATTGCATTCATCTGCAAAAGATCTAACTAATTTGCATAATTTGCATTTACAAACATTCATTTTAATTAATTAATTAATTAATTAATTAATTAGTTTTTCGGTTTTTCTTAGGGGGTGATCATCTTTAGTTGACTATTACGTGTAATTAAATTAATGCAGATATTCTACATGAGTTATACCTGCGTAATATTTGCGGAATAAATCAAGCCCTTCTTGTCTCTTCTTTCTTATTTGGACGATGATTTTTAGCAAATGATTTTATTACGCATTTTCTTTTTACTGTAATAAATATAGAAAAAGGCGGTACTTATATCAGACCATATCTATCTATTCTTGGTCTTGCTAATAGAGTCAGAGATGGCTTCGTTGCTGGGTTCGAATCTATCGACCGATGTTAATCGTGCCACTCTGCACTGATTATTCCCGAAAGGATGAAACGCTAGTCTCTGTAGCTATTTAATAATTATTATAGTAAATAGTTATGTCAGCCCCTTTAAAAAAAACTCGTTTCTTATCGTTGGGCATTTTACAGTTGAAATAAAAATTCGGTCAATTTAGTTCGCATGCGCAGATCATCATATAATGATTAGATCATTTTCACAGACGTTAAAAACATTTAAAAATAAATGTTTAAATTTCAACAATATTTCCAGCGGTTAACGGTGGCCGAACGGATTAGGTCCTTGCTAATGGAGTCAAAAATAGCTTCGTTGCCGGGTTCGCATCTATCAACCGGTGTTAATCATGACACCCCTCCGCACTGATGATTCCCGAAAGGATGAGACACTAATGTCTGTAGGTATTTAAAAATTATTATAGTAAATAATTATATATATATATATATATATATATATATATATATATATATATATATATATATATATATATATATATATATATATATATATAGAGAGAGAGAGAGAGAGAGAGAGAGAGAGAGAGATGAATTATTTTTTTTCAATTTCATCCTTGATAAAGCTCTCGTAACAGTTGGTCTAAACGTTGAAATCTTTCATTGACGTTTTAGAACTTCCTTTTTCAACTTGCTTTTATTTCATACTGTCGGATTTATTTAATCTTTTATTCGATATATTATTTCCAACACGCCTTTAGGTAAAAATGCACTTTCGTATAAATACTTGAATTCGTTCAAGAAAGTATCGCTAATAAAAACAAATAAAAGTGATACATTTAGTAATCCTGCGAGGTTAGCCGCGTGGTAGAGGTTTAGGCTTCATATCACGAGGTGCCGATTTCGAATCTCGCTAGATTCAGCCACTCTGATGAGTCGTGGACGACGAAACACGTGTCAGTGGATAATTAAATTTTAAAAATAATATATATGCCGCTCCCCATTTAGGGGATGTCAGATTGGTCAAGGGGAAAATTGTTCCCACGCTAACAAAAACAAATAAAAACATATATATAATTACTATAATAAATTTTATATACCTACTACAATTTTAAATACCTACAGACAGTAGTGTTTAATAACTTTGGGAATCATCAATATAGGGAGTAACGATTACAGCCGACCTCGAGATTCGAACCTGACCACGAAGTCATCTCTGACTCCATTAACATGGAACATACCACACGGCCAACGTTAACAGCGAGAAATTAAGTTGAAATTTCAACATTTAATATTAAATGTAGCGTCGTCCTTTCAGGGTGATCTAATGATTATAATATCATGTGTGCGTGTGTTTGTGCGTGAATAAGTATGTACATGAGTGTGTGTGAATGCATGTGTGTGTGTGTGCGTGTGTTTTATCGTTCACTATAGAGTGTGGCTCATAAAGTAATGCATTTTAAGAATGAAAGTTATTAAAAAAACGTACCTTGGATTTTGATTCGTTTAGCCTTTTTAGACGTAGTGTTATCCACACAAACGCTGATATTCATTGTTTCCCCTGCATAGTATCGCTAGGAAAAAGAAAAATAATAAATAAAATAATAAATTAAAAAAAATAATTTAAAACAACCACAAACAGAAATAAACAGATTGAATACTAGCAGAGAAACCCGACGTTACCCGGGATTAAACGAGAATCAACGAATGTTCCAGACTTACAATACTTTTATCTTCATCGAAATCGAATTATCGCATATTTTACAATCAAATCGATGAATTGCGTTCTCTAGTCGCGGATCCACCGCGGTGCACTTGGAACAAACTCCATATGCTTTCCCTTAGTGACTTAGTCCACAATATATCGTAATTTGCATTATACTGTAGAGAAGCGACTGTTGTTTTTATGAAATTATTTTTATATAATATTTTTTAGTTTAAGTTTAAAATGCATTTTTCATTAATCAAAACATCATATTTAAGCGTATTTTCCGACCGGGCAATGCCGGGCGGCCTGGTAGTAATACTCTATTTGGCTTGTGTATTCTTCCTGTGTCAAAACGTGACAATATTTCAAGTTAATCTTACTTCACACAAAAGAAGTATTTTGTGTTTTAGTTACTTCTTATGCATATGCCAGTCGCAAGATGAACTAATTTACATATTAGTTTTGAAAAAGATATTTAATTAATTTTGTTATTTAATAATTGTTCGGATTTTAATATAAAAAAAATAGTTCTTTTCTGAATTTTTAACATTAGGATTAGTTATTTTTCGGACTACTGTTCTCATATTGAGTTTCATTTTTACAACGTTTCGGTCCTTTTTTCAGGTGTATCTTGTCGAACTCGGGAATTTGGACGGAATTTTGAACGGAACCCTTTTTTTTACTTTTTTTACCCGTGGTGCAGCGTTTAGAATACTTGGAAAAATCAATTGTAAAAGTTATATTCTCCTGAAGGTTGAAGGTTCAATTCCCAGTGTGGTCGACAAAAAAAAAAAAAAAAACAATTGCGAATTGCTTAGGACCTCTATCTAGTCATGGCTGACGGAACGAAAGCATTCTATCCCCGTGAAGTAAAAAGAAAAAACAAAATAAAATATCATTAGAAGTTTTGAGGTAATGTTTCAGTAACATGTGTTTATAATGTTATTTATAGAAATGCCAGTTTTGCACAGGAAGACAAGATCAGCTTTGGTCTCCTGTTTGGTTTAGTTGTTTTTGTTTTACGACACATCAACCCTTTTCAGGTTATTTAATGCCGAATCCAGTTATTGTGAAGAAAACATTTTTAATAGAATATATTTGTTGTTTTCAAGTCGGTTTCTATTTAACCCATAATTGGGACCCTAACAGGTACTACCACTCCGGGTCAGAGTGAACCTGTGAGCAATGGCAATTAAAGGGTGGCTCCGCACTCCCCAAAGCTCGCAGGCTGGGGCCTCACCATTGGTATAGTTTAAGGTCATCTCCAGGACCCTGGTCTCCTGTAAATAAAATTCAACCTCTAGAATATTGGAATGTAGATTGAATGGTGTCTGGACCTTCATAGATAGTCACTCACTGGCAAAAACAAAACAAAACAACAAAATAACAACAAAAATATAACAAACATGGCATCAATCAACAGAATCTCTTGCAAAGATAAAGCTTATCAAACTGACGATTTATCAGACCCTTATCCTTGAGTTGCCTCCAGGCCTTCATATGGAGGGAATCGCCAGCAAAAAGAAAAAATATAACGAAATGTCCACTAAAAATTTTCATGTCATGTTTGAGTCACCTGTAATTATGAGATCATCTATAGAAACTAATATATGTAATTATGAGATCATCTATAGAAACTAACAGGCCAATGCCAATTTCGCATAGGAACACCAGATCAGGTTTGGTCTGTAAATAGATTTCAACCTCTAGAAGGTTGGAACGTAAACCCCTTAATGTATCATCAAATGGCGCCTGGGCCTTGATAGATGTTGAATCACTAGTAACAAAACAAAAACAAACAAAACAAAAACGAAGCCTGACACTAACTGATAGAACCTCTTGTAAAGACAACAAGGGGGTAGATTGAGTTTCTCAGCCGTGTTGAAGGCAATGCGTCGTGAATAGAATGCTATTTTAAAGAACCAAATCGGATAGAGGAAAACCATTGGCTCGGGACGGCAATCTTCTAGTGACGATATCATAAACAAAGCACTTGCTTTCAATTTGTCATGAGCCAGCACAGAAGGCTTAGAAAACTATGATAATGTAACAGCACCAACGCGCGTATGTAAATACATGCGAAATGGTAGGAAAAATGAAGACTTTAAAAAGAAGATCACATTAGAGACGAAAATAATGTTCGAGACCACGTTAGTGGCATGGATGACGTTCTAGAACATGTTTGAGAGGACAATCACGTGAGGGACGTCACAGCAGTAACGAGAGAATGAAGAACTAAATGTCGTTGCACACCAAAAAATCAAGTTTAATTTCTTTTTCTATTTTTTGTCTATTTGCGACTGAGGCCACAATGTGATGCTTCCCGGACAAGGACAATGTTACACTAAAAACGCTCGTATCAGTGCGCAATCTAGTCTAACCGGAGATAGTTAAACAATAATCTTCTGGACACTCCAACCAGTGTTTCCAATCCATTCGATGTGGCGGTCACCATCCAACTGATGGTCTCTTTAATCCTTATCCTCGAGTGGTTCACAGGTCTTGATAGGTAGAAAACCACAAACAAAAACGAAGAGTGTCTCTTCCAAAGACAACACATCTACAGATCTGTAAAAGATTGAAAAGAATGAACTAAAAGAGCGACTTACAGCTTTGTCTAATGTACATTCCAGTTTCATGGCGCCTGATGTGAATTTGAATTCTTTTGAGATCTCTTCACGCGGCTGTTTCTCTTCAGCGTGCTCGTAATAGGTCAATTTTCGAATGCCGAGCGAAACAGAATTCCTGACAAAAGAAAACGAAAGCATTATAAAAATTAGAACATAGATGCTTAGTGATAATTTTAACCAACCAATTTCAAATTAAAACATTATTACTATTTTAGGTCAGTTCACTAAACATTTTTTTTTGTTATAGGATAAATTTTGTGCGTTTTCATTTTTATTTTGTGAGGGGAAGGGTGTTCTATTTTTTATAGGCGATTACGTGTGAGTTTACACACTTACAATTCAGTATTAGCGGCAGTATTAACAAATTTAGTTAACTGCCCTAAAAAGCTACAATGGCCTGGAAATGTGGAGTCATTTTACGTTAAATTTATATATGAATCTAATCCCCACACTTTAAAATAACTGTTTTTTATGCTTTCGAATATTAGTAACGTTTTAAATCAAAGCATTTCAGGTGAAAACATTATTACGTACTTGTATCTCATGTTGAAATTAGTATAAATTTTAAAATAAACCGAAAAATGATCCAGAAGATGTGCTGGATGTATTTTTAACAAAAAAAAAAAAAAAAAAAAAATCATCCATAATTACGTTCCGGAATGTATTGTTTAAAAATGGTGAACCTTTAATTTGAGTCAATTTAAGTCAAGGGAGATAAGTCAGTTTTGTCATACTGAATTGGTCGCATCAGTCTTCTACACTTTAGTGTAGAAGACTGATGCGACCAATTCAGTATGACAAATATACGATAAAACTTGATGATTCGGTAACTTCTGTTTTTAATTTTAATTATTTTGCTTACTAAATTATTTTCCATAATTTTTAGAAGTTATATTAATTTCGACATGACACATAATTACGTAATAATGTTTTCACATGAAATGCGCTAGTTTAAAATATCACCAACTTATACAAGAACCAGAATGTCTGTTTTGCTATGGAAATAAAAAAAAAAGTAATATTATTGGAGGAATAATAATAATAAAAAAAAAAACACAGAGAGGCGATCACTGTTGATGGAGTGTATATTTTACTTTACGACATATCATCTCTTTCCGGGCTATTTAATGCGGAATCCAGTCATTTTGGGGAAAAGGGGTTCATGCTTTATATTTCTTTATATCTTCAAATATTTGAAATATTTTATATTTCACTAGTCTGGGTGCCTGGAGTTTCCCGGGTGTTTGGAGGTGTGTTGAGCAAGCAAAAATAAAAAGAAAAAAAGTGGTAGTAGGTAGGCAAGCTCGAACCCGTACCGCGAAGGAGGAAAAGAACGTGACCCCCCCCCCGACATCTTTGCTGTTGTACCCAGTGACGTAGGTTTAAATTAAGGCTAGTCAATCGAAAAGAGGGGACCACTTTCGAAAATATCGGCGAATAAAAGCGACCCCCCTATAGAAAAGTACCCAGTTGAGGATGAAGGAATAATTGCTTTTTACCAATTTTTCGATATTTGTCGTCCGAAGGGTCGAGTTTCAAAATGATACCGATCTCGTGAAAATCCGTTGCCTCTGTCGAAAGTTTTAGGCAAACATACATGCATACATACATACATACATACATACATTTAAACAGACAGGTGAGATTTATATTATAGAAGATGATGTTTAGTTTGGTTGTTTTGTTTTGCGATATATCAACCTCTTTCGGTTATTTAATGCTGAATTAAACTAGTAATTTTGGAAACATGTTTTTATGCTTCAAGTTCTTTATATCCGCACATATTTATTCATGCTGTTTGCTTTGACTGTTTTGTAGAGGAAAATTGTTATTTTTGTTTTCGATTTTGCAGAACATAATTAAGTTTTGCAAAGGGAAGAGCAAAAACAATAACACTAATACTTGGTGTATTTTAGGCAGGAAGTCAATATCTTCAGACATCCTAATCTGGTAACACCATTCACTGTTGTTGGAAGCAACATGCTCGGCACTGGGACTTTGTTACGTAGTATACTTTTCTCCAGGCAACATTGTTTTTAAGGTAACAATGTGTTTAGACTACTGAGTAGACTTTAATTACGTGGTAGACATAGATCTAATTCAACGCGAATCCGATACATTTGAATTTTCAAATGAGATGTTGAGATTTTATTGTATACCCGAAAATCCTTTCAAATACCCTAAATACCCCAAAGAAACTGAACTTTATGAAATATTTATTAATGTATTTAAAAAAATAGAAAGTATCTGAATTTTTACGAAGGCCCCGATACCGTTTTGCCCCCTTTTTATAAAACTAAATTACATTAAATATAGGCGACGTTTGAACTATCACGCTTAATAAATGTGTTCGAAAATTCATAATTGTCGATTAGTAGTGAACCCCGTTTCTCTTGTTTTGTCCTTTTGTCCTCTCATTCCATGAACAATGTTTCTGACAAACGGGGAAGAATTGCTGTTTTCTGATTCAGAATCTATTCATTATCGTTAGCTAAATTTTGACCTTAACGTGTGTTTTTCTTTTCTTTTCTTTTTTTTTGTAGCTCCTTACACTTAGAGACTTCATTTATTGTCTGGAGCTATTTAAAAAAAAAAAAAAAATCTTTTACCCCCCCCCCCCAGAAACATACTTAATTTTATAAAGTTAGAGATATATAATTACCTGTATTTTATGCCTGTGTATCTTTCAAACTGAAATCCTCCATTTAAATAATATGTATTCCTTAACCTATCAAAAATATCGAGGTTTTAATAGCAAATGTGTATAAAGTTATTATGCACACCCGATGACAACACAACAAAAATACCTTTTGTTTTACTCTTTTTCAGCCTAAACAAGGCATATTACCATATGAAACGTAAAGGGCTACTATTTGGGATCGTGTTCAACAGGGGAGCAATGAGGGGAGGAATGACGAGATGTATTTTCACATCACATTTAAACTTCTGCAGCTTAATACAGACAGGTACAAGTGTTATGAGCTAATCTGAGCACATTCCATTAAAGTACTTTTTAAACAGACACAGGGATGCGACTTGCGACGATGGGATAGTGGTTGAAGTTTTACCGTGATGGATGCACCAGCTCAGATGTAGCAACAATACTTCATGCATGGACGAATTGGAGCTTTATAAAGTTAGGATGCTCTCTGGTCTGAACAATTTTCTAGCATGGTAGAGGGAGTCTACTTTCTTTGCAGAAGCCGTGGAATCTACAGAAGAGACGTTGCGAGCCTATTCTGTTCTATCGCTATTTTTATAGCAAGTGCCCAACTGAACTCCAATCTATGCCCCCCTTGCAAAGCTTTCACAAAAAATACTCTACTAGCTACTACTACTATAATGATTTTCCTCACTCTCTATCTGTGCCTAGATGTAAACACAGATTCCATGAACAAAGCTTCTTTCCCAGAAGTGCCATCTGGAACACTGTCCCTCTGGCATGCGTCCCAATTGAATACAACATGGTAGCCTTCAAATTTAATGTAAACAAGTTAAGCCGTCATCATAAATAAAATTCAATTTACACCATAAGTGATTACTACACCACCACATTACATTTATTAACATTTATCCTCGAGTAGCCTTCGGAGCTTGATAAATCATGACCCTAAGTAAAAACATATCCACAATGTATTTGTTCCAGTTCATGTTGCCTATGAATGTGAAGCCGAGGAGTTTGAAAGATACGTTTTCAGGTAGGGTTTTATTTGTTATAGTAAAAAGTTATCTTTATTAGTATTTATCTGCTTCTCCACTAAAACAAAATGTGACACAAGGTCGTTTTTAATGCGGGGAAAACCAGTCCCTCCCCCCAAAAAGGGCAAAAGGGGCACTTGTTTTAGTATAGAGCGTTTCCCCTCCATTGGATGAGACAAATTACCTTACGAGTAGCATCGGAACAGATACTACACTTTGAGATATTAAATCTTTTATTCAGGCTAAAATTACAATGTAAGTTCAAACCGAACAAAAAACTTAGGCACAAGGCTAACTCAAAAGGAGGGTTAATTAAGGGTCGTTGGTCATCCTTGTCACTACAGAACTAAACAATAGTTTCTCTTGGCTAGTATCTTCTTTCACCATAATACCGCATTCACCCTTTTTTACTGGGGGACATCCTACTTAGAGCCCAATTGTAAAAGCAAAGAAGATAATAATAATAATAATGGTACAATAGTTAATTTGTGTGGAGGGTGGGGGAAGGAAAAATACAAAAGTGATTAGTAGGACACTCCCAACCTCATCTAGTTGATAGACCGCCCGTTCTGCTCTGGTTTGTAAAGGAACCTGAGCTCCTGCGGGACAGTCTCTAAGTAGGGATGCTCTCTAGATGGGACGAAATGGAGAAAAAAAAACATTTGTGGCTGAGGGATGGAGGTTAGTGATTTATTTTTTTCTCTCCAAGATGAGTGAACTTAAGAGTGAGGGGTGAAAAGAAAAAATTGCAGTTAGCAGGGAGTCGGGATCTTAGAGGCTTCCTAATCGGGGAGGGGTGAAGCACTAACTCGGCTAACTAAGAGGCTTAAGATTAAGTTATACTTGACGGGACTGCGCGTTCCACACCTAGGCGGAGAACACGTATTCAAAATTGGCTCCTTTTCGAACACACAGACTTGCTACATGTATTCATCTTCTGTCAAATGTCGCGCGATGCAACCTTCTTCTATCACATCTGATCTTCACCCGTAGTTGGTGTTTAAAGAAAGCAATCAGATCCTGATAAGAAAAAGACAACGCCTTGCAGATGCAACGTCCAAATCACCATTCTCGCCACGGCCAGGGTCGTAATGTAGACAATTTGTCTTTCCCGGTCCCACGGCGGCCTCAATCTTGGTCCGAGGGCCAAGAAAACCAGAAAAAAAGCAACCCTTTTTTTTGGCGTTGTATAGTGGATGGGAAATAAAATCAAATATCCTTGACTCACCTTTTATGTATCTTGTCATCCATGTTATTTGCGACATATGTTGTGATTTGATAGTCGACACCACAAGGCTGGAAATAAACAAATAAGCATACAGTTATAGGGTTCGGTTTGGTTTCGGCAATTTAAATTTATTTTTAGTGCATTGGCTTTATTACGTTTGTTTCATTTTAGCGCACTTCCCTTATCTTGGGTTGAAGTGTCTATTTTATCTCCCTGATATATTTTCACAATATTTCGGTAGATGCAACCCTTGACCTTCTTAGGGTGTATTTTGTCACACTCATGAATCTTTCTGTCAAACTAAGGATTATGTACGTAATTTGGAACGAAACCTTTTATTTAATCCAAGGGGTAGCATGCTCTCGTTCTGTCAGCCATAACTGGGTAAAAGTTCTAAGTAAATCGCAGTTGTATTTTTGAGTCTCCTCCACACTGAGAATTGAACCTTCAATTTCCAATAAAGTGTAATTTTACAAGTGAATTTTACCAAGTATTTTATCCACTACGCCTCGATTCCTTCCGATGAGAACAGTAGTCCGAAAAAAATCCAAATACTCAAAAATTAAGAAACGTAATATTTTGAGTTTTTATATATTATGTGAATTTAAATTTTTATTACGTGTTGCTTTTATTTTTTACCACTTTTAAAAGCCAAGATATTCTTGAAAATAAGGTTTAACGTGATGAAATGCTTGTCAGACGGAAGATAAAGAACACTATAGAAGTACTAAATTTGCTTAATGAAATGATCTAAGTTTGATTTGACAATTGTTCAAGTTCTACTGCTTGGTCTTATACCGAACTATTACATATTTAGACCCTATGCCGTTAGGTAGAAATTATGTTAACTAGTATGAATTTCGATGAGGGTCATATTAAGTACATATCGAGAGATGGACCCAATGCGCCTAGAATAATAGTGCGAGGGTTCAGAATTTAGCTCCCTAAACAAAATACGCTAGAAGCAGGTGTCGATATATTACATAAGGAATGATCATGTATTCGAGGATTGGACAGTTTTGAAGCAGTTTCTGACGAGGAAGCGACCGGACTAGACGTACCCAACAATGTAGGGATCTAAGTGAAATTCCTTGAGATTGTTCACTTGTCGACCATTTTAAGGCTAAGTAAGAAAATTAAATGAGAAGAAATTAATTTAAACCCCTCTTCTATTAGGAATTAATTTTAGTTTCTCTTCTTATGAACGAAATTTTCTCCCCAATAAAACCTTTAAAATTGCGGCAAGTCTCTATGCATGAGTTTTATTCGTCTAGAGTTACAGAAGATCACAATCACCGGGAGATCAACGGCTACACACATAGAAAGCGACGCTAAAAAGAATGAAGACCGTGCACGTATGTAGAAAATACTTATTGTTTTTATTTGATTCTTGATGACTCATTAGCGATAACGCACACGTGCACAAGCGTGCGTTTGTGTGAAAAGACTAGGTAGGACGATTTGTTGAAGCTTGTTCGTTTAATGTGTGCTTAATGAAAAGGTTGCAGTTTTACAAATCGTTGGTGTAGCCGCAATGTTCACTTAGCTTTTATTGCTTTATAGTGTTCAACTTCGCCGCTTGGTGATGCTTCAGTGGTTGTATTACACTTAATTCATCACATCACTTACGCAGTCTCCAATACTTAACAGTCATTGTCCACGTTTCATTTCAATGTTAAATCTGTCAGTTATCATCCAGGGACTACTACTGATCATTAATTTCTTAGCTCCATATTTTTTAGTTTCTGTTTTGTTTAATTTATGAATGGTAAATAATGACGCGCTGTGTATACTCTCCATATTTATACCGTTTTATTAGGTTTGTACTATAGAATTTTGATTTCCTTCGTCTAACCTTTGTTGAACGTTCAACTTGATTATGAAAATGTTATTGAATTACGAATGAACGATTGAAGACGTATTTTCTCATTTAAATACCTTTTAATACCTTTTAATGCTGGACATATTGTTATAACATGTGACCGTCTTGCTTGAAAGACACCGTTATTTAATATGACGTCATAATTTGTGCCACAAATAATATAGTTATCGGAAAAAATATTTGAGATATCTTCTAAAGCGAAAATTTTGAAAGAAACGTTATCTAAAAAAGAACGCACATCATAAAAAGTTATCTAACCAAAATGAAAAACGGTGAAATATTGAAAGAAATATCAACATCCGGACGTAAGTCGCACAAGGACTAGTAAATGTTATTTTCATTTAATTGGGAATCCTTAAATGTATTGATCATCGTTACCACAACCACCACCACCATCATCATCGTCTACCCCGTGATTTAAATGAATGTAGGGGTAGGTGTATCAGAATTTTTGTAGAAATTTTTGACACCCCTACCACGAAACTGCAAATAAAATATAAAAAAAACTCGTGATTTCTCTTTTAAAGGTGGGTTGTTTATTTTCTTTATGGATTATACTTCCAAAATAGACTATTAAAGTTGTATAAAAAGTAATAGAAATATTTAAAAAAAAATAGTAATGAAATTAATTGAATGTTACGAGTTCAGTATTTTTCAATTTTTAAACTTAAAAAACTATCAAAATTTTTCTATTGTTTCTATTTTTACGATATTTTCAAGGTCAATATGAAATTTTATGCTCTTTCCAATAAACTGAATATAATATTTTAGACAAACGTTTTTTTTTTAAATTCACGACCCCCATTTTCAAATGTCTATTAAAAAGTAAATAAATAATTTATGTACCAAAGTTTTATATATCGCAAATTAAAGATAAAAGATCAATAAATAATATATTCAAATTTAAAAACAAAAAAAGTAGTGTTTTTTTAGAAATTTACCTGTAAAGTCCGAAGTTTAAAACTTAAAAAAAAAACCCACGTTGTTTGTTTTTGTGTTTTTTTAATGAAACCTTGGTCATTGCTCCTTCAATTGAAAAAAAATTAGGGCTTGAATGACATTTTTCGAGGAGTTATAAGCTTCGAAAGATGGCGGGTGGAATTATTCAATAGTTTTCAAGAAATTTCTGACACTGCTACCGCATTAGTTAATTGTCCTCCTCTTTACAGTCGTCCTTCAATCCTCGTATGGCTCGACTGCTTCTTTGCTTCTTCGCCTCCTCATTTATAATCAGATATAATTGTATCAGATAACATGAATCTTTCGGAAGTATCTCATCTCTATGGCTTCTATCCTTCTCTCTAGCTCCAAAGTTAGAGCCAACAAATCACATCAGTGCAGAAAAAAAATAATGTACACAAATTTATTTAAAACAATTTTTGTTATCGACAGTCTAGATTGAACAAATGATTTCAACTAATAATTAAATACAAGAAATGTATTTACCTGTCCTCCATCGTATTCGGATGGTTGAATGCATACAGTGTCGGGTGAATTTGTTGGCAGCTGTGAAGTAAAATAAAAATTATTGTATATTATTCTTTATATATATATATATATATATATATATATATATATATATATATAATTTTATATGTAATTCACGAATATATATAAAAATATCATTCAAGAGCATTCAAGTAAACTGAAAAAAGAAAAAAATTTCGCTATGGGGTATGAAACGTACGTAAGACGGTGTAGAAGAAAAAATTATAAAAAAATTATAGTGGACTGATACTTTCCTTACGTTATTGAGATGCACACACACACACACACACACACACACACACACACACACACACACACACACAGACACAGACACACACACACACACACACACACACACACAAACACACACACACAAAAAAAAATGTCCCAAGTATTGGATCATGTCACTTGCTTATGATTCATTTCGCTAAGCTATTCATGTTATAAAATATGTTTTCCTTGTGAGATTCGTCCCTGTCTCCAAATTCAAAATGGATATATTTGTTAATTTACCAGTCTTGTATTTTTAAGATTAGGATCAATCCATTAGACTACTTATCTGTCACTATTATTATTAGCAGTATTTTATATATTTACATTCTTATTTATTTATTAAAATATATAAAAGTTGAAAAATTATATATATATATATATATATATATATATATATATATATATATATATATATATATACACTAGTTGTACCTATCCGGCGTTATTTTAGTTTTTAATTTTTATTTGTGTGCAAATTTATAAATTTATAAAAGGAACTAATACAAGTTTAATTTTAAGATAGATATTATGATATTCTTGGAGTAATCTCCATTGCTGACATTTAGATGTTTAGTTAAAAATGTTTCATATTATCAATCATCCGAGTCGGACTAAGTATTTTTTTCTTGATAATTGCAGCAAAGTATGCTATTATATTTCCAACAACATTGTACAATAGTAACTAAATAATATTGGCTAATCAAAAACAACGATTGATTTGTCAGCTAAAATACTATTTAGTTTTTACTTTTAAAATCAGACTGATTTTTGATGTAATAGATAAATTGATCGGGCAGAAAGATAGAGAGAGGGAGTGACAGATAGATAAATAGATTAGATAGATAACTTAATGGATAGAGATAGATAGATAGATAGATAGATAGAGAGGGGGGAGATAAACAGAGAAAAGGGTTATATCTACTAGTGATTATTTTAAGAGCTCATGTTTTAATATGCACGTTTCGTTTTGCTTCTAAACAAAATGTATTCTCATTTGCTGACATGATTCCATACTCTAAAGCATTATTTGTTTTGTGAGGAGATCATCCCAGGCATTACTGTCGGTTTGGGAGAGGGGCAGTAGAGTATATGTTTATTCCTCATGACACCATTCTTCCAGAATTATCTTCTGTGTTAGAGGGAGGATAGAGTAGTACATGTTACGTTGTTATAATATCATGCTGCCAAGCATTAATTTCTTTTTTACTTCTTTAGGGCAAGGCGTTCGTCAGGATATTATCCTCCTAGTAATTATCTCCTCTTTCCGTGTAGCATATCTTCGTTCACTATGATATCATCTTCCCAGACTAGCAAATATATACAACCCAGCGAAAATGATCATATGTAAACATTTAATAGCTTTTCTTCTGCAAAATACAAATTTTATTGTTTCGCCATTTGTTTATGGCAAACGTCGGGGTATGTTCTTAAAAAGAAAATATATTTTATATAAATTAAGTCAATTTTATAAAATAAAATGTGTAAAGATGGATATATATTTACGTATCGATGTAGTCGTGCCATGTTTTAGAGAGAAAAGGGCGATAGTCTACTAGTGGCTATACAGGGCAGGATCAGGGTGCAGTATTTGTTCTGGTGCAACACTCGTTCATTTGTCTTTAGGCAATGGAGAGGGAAACTCTATACTAAGGCAAATGTTATTTTTGCCTACTTCAAGACTGCCCCTTTTAGTCCCGCATAAAAATGACCTTGTGTCACATTTTGCTTTCATGGGGAAGCAAATAAAACCTACTAGTGGCTATTTTAAGAGCTTACATTCCAACACTTGCATATCGCTTTGCTTCTAAATCAAATATAGTTCCCAGTATACTAAATGGTCTTTTAGTTTTTCTAGTTCCATTTATGTATTCTCATATCTGTCAGTTTTGATCTTTGAACTTAATGACAGTTTATATACTGTCTTTGTCCTCTACAAGCCTTTCTTGATATATAATAACACTTATTCACAAGGTTAGAAAAGGACATATTCTATAAGAAAAAACAAATAGGTTGAGAAGAAATAGAAAAATGAAAACAAAAACAAATGGTATACTTACATCGAAGTGAAAAGGGATTGCTTCTTCGCCCAGTTTATTCAACAGCTTCGCTTGGAGTTTCGTCAATGGGTGTTTGTTCTCTTCTAAGGGGGGATAAATCTGCATCTGTTTAACGGCGAAATCCTTTCGGAAGGAAACCCCCATGACGTCCATATCTTCACGGCCATAGCGAAAGGCTACGACGATCAGACCGAAAACTTTTCGATTCTTTAAGTATTCAGTGTTAATCACACATACGCCATCTGTTGGTCAAAAGAGAAAAAGTTGTCGTCGTCGTCATCATCATCATCAGTTTAATGTCCTTTTTTACATGTTATCTATATTGGACTTTTCTTTTATATATTGATTTCCAACCTAACCTATCTCTGGCCAAATCTTTATTTTTTCACCTTTTTCTCGGGTTAATCTTAATCACTTCCTCCCATCTTTTTATTTGGCCTTCCCTGTGGACTGATCCTGTCACCTCAAAGCAACCTATAAATCTACTGATCCAAAAAACCCTTATCCATTCTTTCAATATGACCAAACCAACGAAGTCTTTTATTCTGCAATCGTCCTATGATGTCCAGATTTTATCTTCTTCTAAATCATCAGATTACATCACAAATCATATTACACACCCATCATATCATTACTGGTATTCCTTTTCATGCAACGCATGTCCGCAACTCTCACTATTCAGGTTTCACTTCCACACATCATCACACCGCATATACTTGTTTGATTTTACGGCATGATCCCATTGACACAACGGTTTTCGTTAGATTGAAATTAAGCAACGTTGAGCCTGGCCAGTACGAAATGGGTGGCCGTTTGAGAATATCAGGTGCAGTATGTAGGAGGACGTCAACACTTCCAGTAGGTCCTGCATCCCACCATGCCTCCAGCTGTTTGAATCCTGTCCTGTTGTTGGATCAGGCTAGTTGAGAGAGTGAGGCCGGCTCTGCGCAAACCAACTTTAAACAAATTCCTTGGGATTATCAGATGGTCTTCATCGTTCGATGGGCCAACATTGATTGACCTTTAAAGAAGTTCCTTGAACTTTCTCGATTTACTTCTATTTCCTGTAATCACACTAGCAACTGATCCTTTCTGCACTCCAATTCAATCATTAAGTATTATTTAGCGGTTATATTCATCTAAAGTTATTATTTTTCTAAATAATTAGTCACCACTTAACAAGGTCAAATGTCACTATGATAAAAAGTTAACGGGATGAATAACGCGTCAGTTGAATAGTGAAGAATATTATGAGAGGATTGAAACTGGAATTAAGAATATTCTGAGAGGATTGAAACTTAAAATTTAAATGGAATGAACGAAGTTTGATTATTTATGGTTTATGACAAGTATTTGCTGACATAGGATTTGAAGAAGATTATGTTATATTCTACAATAAAGCATTCCGGTACAATAAAAATAACGATAGAGTAGAAAAAGACTAGCAACATCTCTTCTGCAAGAAAGGGGCTTAAGTTAAAAGAAAAACCTTTACTCCATGAACTAGCGAAATTGATTTTATCCCCTGTTAAGGCGTGAAAAAATGTTCTAAGAACCACATCCTTGATGTGGCAGCGGTATCCCATATTCAAACGTGTAGAAATAAGTCGCAAGGTGCAGGGTGTTATTAGGTATGAGTGACAGTGTATGCATTTTAAATTCAACAGCTGTACTATAAGAAACGGCAAATTGTTTCGAACGAGGTTCGAACCTCGACATATCTGACAACGTATCGGACGCTGAATTAAGTGTGATGGTAGTATAAAAGTTGGATACTCAACGCAAACTCATCCTCGTTCTTTTAAACTAAACTATCACCAACTCATGTCACGGTAGATCTCATTGTTCGGGAAGTTTTGGGCTTTAAAATATTATTCAGTAACCTTTAGAAGATCGACAGTCAACAGTCTTAACCGACCAAACATTTCTGGCGAACACCTTTGACACAACTCCGAGAAGCACACTTACCGTAAGATGAGATTCCGAAGTTCACGTGCGATATCTATTACGTCAAAGCAAAAGACAACGCTGCCAACGACACCTCTCATCTCAATTAGATACAAATATCCGGAAAAAAAAATTAACTTCGCCTTTTTATGGGACGAGTTTCCCCCAGGTATTACCGTCTCATTTTTTTGGTTGGAGGGGGGGCAGTATTGTATATGTTCGTTCCTCATAATGTCATCCTTTAATGACTATTTTCTCCTTTTGAAGGAATGGGTTGGAGTACTAAATATTATGTTGCCATGATATCATCTTCCCAGGCATTGACTTCTCCTTTTTCGTTCATCATTATACGATCCTCTCAAGCATTACCTCCTCCTTTGGGGTTTAGTGTTGCATATGTTCGTTCACCACAATATCTTCTTCCCACACCAGTAAAACTATGCGATCGGAGTGATCGCATGTTAATGCTTAATAGCTTCTCTTATGCAAAATAAATATTTTATTGTTTCGCTATTTATTTATGACAAACGTCTGGGTATGTTCTTAAAATGTATTTTAAATCAATTTTATCAAAAAAAAAGTTAAAGAATGAACACATGTTTACGTACCGATGTGGTCCTGCCACGATTTATGATCGTAGTAATCCCTTTTTCCTAAGTATGTCGTGAGCTGTAAAAAAAAAGAAGAAAAAAAAACACATGTATCAACAAACAGAAGATAAAAACACAACATAAATGTATAAAAACTGATTTAAACTTTCGATCATTGAATTCTGAAACATGAGCTTGTTATTCAACTTATTTGGATTCTTGGCGATACTGTTCTCATCTTCAGTGTTATTTTCACAACGTTTCGGACGATGTAACCTCCAACCTTTTTCAGGCGGATCTTTCTGTCACAAGGATTCGTGGCGTAGTGGATAAAGTACTTAGTAAAATTTAGTTGTTAAATTATACTCTTCTGGAAATTGAAGGTTCAATTTTTAGCGCAGTATACACTAAAAATACAATAGCAAATTACGGGTGGGATCACGGCTGACAGAACGAGAGCATGGTACCCTCGTGAGTTAAATAAACGGTTCATTTTAAAATGTCGTGCAGATTCCCGAGATCGACAAAAAGATTGGCGAGTTCGGCGAGATACACTTGAAGAATGTCAGAGGGTATATCGACCGAAAAGTTGTGAAAATAGCACTCAAGATGAGAACAGTAGTCCGAAGAATCCAAATAAAACAAATAATCAATCCTTATCTAAAAAAAAAATCAGAAATGAACTTGTTAACCTGCCTGCTCATGGTCGTAGCATTTAGATAAATAATTTATCGAAGGTAACGTACTTACCTATGCAAATTAAAGCAAGATAGAGTATCTTATTGCAAAGACTAACAAAAGACCTGGCGTTGCACGAGATTAAATAAGGGTCACTAACATATACTTTTTTCAATATGCTCATAACACTATATATCACTTTATTTATTTTTACTGTTCCCTCCTCGTGTTTCTCATTTAAAACAATCAGCTGAACTTTTGGAAAACTCTTTGAATTAGTATCTTATGGTTAAAATTTAATTAAAAACGGATATACGTTGTTGAAGGTTTACGTAGATGTTCAGCAATAATGTAGATATTTCTGATCATTCTCATTATCCGGATAATTTTATACATATGATATAAATTTCATAAAAATATGATCTATTTGAAGTTTTAAAGTATGTTACCCCTTAGCGCTGTTAGGTTAGGAGAGCACTTAGAGATTCGGGACCATTTCTATTGTCTTCCAGTAGAAAACTTTAATTTAAATTTCATAAAAATAATATATATTTGAAGTTTCAAGAGGTCATAGGCTTCTTAAAGATACACTTGGAGATTGCCATTGTCGTTTGTGATAAATCATGCATAATAATACACTTTTAGACTTTATGTAGATTATCTAATAGTAATGGGACGATTCCATCTACTTTTCCGATTCCGATACAATTACCGATTTTGTCCTAAATTTTCAATTCTGACACTCTTTCAGTTTCTGACTTTTTAAGAATCTATACATATTTAGCTACAGTGTTGTTTTTATTTTTTAATTTTCATACTACCGTAAAACTCTATGAACTATGTGCGTATATTTTTGGAAATAGACAAATACACTTGTGCGGGGGCGTATAGATTTTAGTTTTGCTGATAGTTTAGAATCAATGAATATTCATCATTTTTTTTTCAATGGTACCAGCAATGGAAAATAAATTTAAAACAAATACAAGCCGAAAAAGACAAATAAAAAGAATTGTTTCTGGCATCGGAAAATACGCACAAATATTTCCAATTCCGATACCGATCCCCATATCCCCAAAAGTTCCGATTTTTCCGATTCCCGATTACGATTACAATTAATCGTCTCAACACAATTCATTACCACACACACACAAACGCACACACACACACACACACACACACACACACACACACACACAATTAAGTTTTATACATAGAGAGAATCTAACTCTGAACATGTGATGTCCTTTTTTTGCAATATCCAAGAGGTGACCTTTGCATCTCGCCTAGTGAAAATCGCATTTTTGAAATTCATCAACTTTGACAATCAGGCTTTGGTAGGGTATATTCCACTTCCTGCTGACTTCAACCGTAATCTTCTCTCTCTATCTCCCCGCTGTCAAAAACTCATCTGTGATTTCCCATTTGCCATATTCACAGCCGTCACATCCTCGAATGCAGATTAATGCCACATGTATATTAATAAGCCGTCTATAGAGGAAAGTGTTTTCCTTTTCTTTCCTTCCTTGATTCCATCACCCGATAAGACAGACGGAGGCGCCGTCGCTTGTGTAAGTCACAGTTTGCTTTACTTTCTTCACACTTTTATCTACTGTATTGCTATCTACCTGCGGCGTCCTGACCGGACAATGCATGCAAATTTTAGTAGGTTAGAGTGTCCCTTCTTTAAGTGTGCTGGCTTGATTCTCGCCGCCGATTTTTCTCGATCTCTTGGCTGGCGAGACTTCAAGCAGAAAAGACGAATTCGAAGTGCTGTCACCAATAGAGAGTAAACACGTAAAACGTGCTTATCTATCTCTCAGTTTTGCTTCCCTTTTTTGGAGGAGGAATTAATTTGTTGCTTTTTGCCTGAGCCGATAATCCCGGGTTGGTTACTCAGGTAATTTTTAATAGGCCACGGCGCTCGTTCATTAGAAGAACTGATTTGATTCATCCCACCTTCCGATCTCATGTCAACTCTTTCTGCGATGGGAAGGAAGTTAATGTCTCATATGCTTTGCCATAATCCAATGACTCATCACTGTTGTATCACCCGTTATCTTAATATCTATAAAAGTGAGAATGTGCGTGTGAGGACAATTCTCAACCTATATACTCAACGAATTTTTGATCTATCGACTTGAAATTTGATATATAGGGTATTCAGACACGTGGAAAACTTTTAAATCGGTTTTTATTCAGAAGAAAAGGCTTCTACTTGGTTAAATTGAAAATTTGGTACGTGGGGATCGTCGGATTTTTATCTGTTTACTATCTGTCTCACGAATGCGCATTCCTTAAATGTTAATTATAAGTAGGTTTGAAAACACTTCTTGAAGATCATGTCAAGCTGGCCTAATGGTTATCGTACTTGACTCGCTGTCTTTAGGATTTGGTTCCGATCTGAGCTCGAGTAATTTTTTTATTTACAAGAGGTCAACTGTTTAAAAAAGAAAAACAATACTCGCATGCACATGTCTTAGTTTCTTTCCGTTTTTTTTTACTTCAGTTTTTTTAAAGGACGTTAACATCATGTTTTATATCTACGATATTTCTGTTTATAAAAAAAAAGTATTCTGCGTTAATTTAAATGTAATCTTTATGCGTATTTTACGGAACACCGGGCAGCCTGTTAGTAAAGCCATACTTTTGAAATATACCTTTTTAACCTTTGTCTAAGAAAAATATATGTAAAGATCGTGTAGTTGTAATAAGGTAAAAATGATAGCCAAACTTTAGAAAGAATTGTTTATATAGTAGCAGGACACACGTGTCCCATTTAACCATAAGAATCTTGTTTTTAAGGTGTTTTCTACAAGTTTTTAGCGCGGTCGTTGTACAGTAAGGAAGAAAGATGCATGTAGGCCCTGGATATGACCTTAAACTATATCCAGTGGTGAGGCCCCAGCTTGCGGGCTTTGGGGAGTGTGGAGCCACCCTTTAATTACCATTGCTCCCAGGTCCACTCTGACCCGGAGTGGTAGTACCTGTTAGGGTCGCAACTATGGGTTAAACAGAAACCGGCTTGAAAACAATAAATATATTGTATTAAAAATGTTTTCTTCCGAATCTTTGGATTCGGCATTAAATAACCCGAAAAGGGTTGATATGACGTAAAACAAAAACAACCAACCAACCAAAGATGCATGTACATCTCTTGTAGCCCTAATAGGGTCACGATGACGATCCAAACTCCTGTTCATACACCATCGTAATAAAACTGACAAATTTTGAATTTCATTTTGGATCCTAGGAGCCAAAGTCAGCTCTGATACTTTCCAATCTTCGACCCTGGTACAAAACTGTCATTTCATTTTAAATGAACAAGAACGGTTGAAAAAGAAAACAACAATTCATTTCCGTTCCTGTGAATCAAAGTGTGGGTGCGCATTATTCACAAGTGCGTATTATACACAAATTATAGCAGTTTATTGCTTTTAAAATGATTTTCAAAAGTAAAAAAAAACAAAAAACTTACCTTTAAATTTGGACTGACTTTTTTATAGACTCTGAAAAAGAAAAGAATAAAAAGTTTAGAAATATGGATACGCAATGAGCAAGATCTAGGAAAGTCTCCGATTATTAAAAAACTGGTTTTATTATTATGCATGTGTTCGTATGCGTTTAAATATATTTAGATTCTATTGATGGCCGTTTTTAACGCAGACCCAACGATATAATTGTACAACTTTTATTCAAACTGTAATGATGTTGATTAATTTGGATTCAGAATATATATATATATATATATATATATATATATATATATATATATATATATATATATATATATATGAAATAAAATGGAGGTGGAAGGACCTGGATACTCAACGTTTCGCCCGATTTATGCGGGCTTCTTCAAGAGGGATGGTCATTGACGAGAGAGTCGGAGGATTGGGGCTATATATAATGATGGGGGAGAGCAGCGTGTTTTCCTTATGTAAATTAGATGTCATATATACATGTATATACATTTTATGAGAGAAGAACTAATTAGAGTAAACTAGTGTAGTGGATTACGTCTAAAAGATAAAATATCGTAGAGTTTAAAAATTGTGTTTGGAAATATAGCGGTGATAGATTAAATAAATAAAATGACACGAGATTACGAAAGAATTTTTTTTTTTTTTTAAATTAGAAATAATTATATATATAATTATATAATTATATATATATATATATATATATATATATATATATATATATATATATATATATGATGAGTTAAGGGCAAAACAGATTCACTGATTGATATAATAATTAAGTGATTAATTTTGCACTACGAAAGAATTGTAAATGTCAACTGAATTAAAGGAATAAATTATAAGAAGGTTAACATCATGAACTTTGGGATATAGCATTTTGTGAGAATTCGTCAGGCTTATACGAAAAATAGTGGTTATCGCGCATTTTTTATGTAAACTCATGGTATTGAATTTTCTAGTTAGTCAATCAGCTTCTTAGTTGTAACCGTAAGCGTAATATATATATATATATATATATATATATATATATATATATATATATATATATATATATATATATATATATATATATATATATAATGTAAACCTGGTCGTATGTAGGGATGAATTGCTAAAACAAATTAGTTTTTATTTGCATACAGTTGTTTCGGTCCTATCTTCATAATTTTGTATAAAAGGCCAATTTTTCTGGAGAAGACGATTTTCAGTACTAATAAAAAGTTTATCTCCCAGGCTGGAAAAAGCTGAAGTGTATACATATTATTTCTATATGATATCTTCCGATCATATTATTAAAAAAAAGCTAACGTCTTGTTTATAACCGAGTGTTCAGACCGTAGTATATTCGTACCACATGCGTTATCAATACGTGGTATATTTCATTCAAAATTTTATTTAATTGAAAACTGAAAACACACACATACAAACCCACCTACACCCCATATATATATATATATATATATATATATATAACTATTTAATTTACTCACATAAAATTAATATACGAAAGTATAGATTTATGCGTAAACTTTAAGTATTTACTTCAAAAGTGCTCAATACGTAGGTAGAGCTAGTTAGTAAGTTATAAAATATATATGGCGATTAAGCTATACTGAATATTCGGCGTTTCATCCACTCTAGGATTCCTCAGGCTTATGCGCGAATTCTGTGGTTGTTTATCGTTTTTATATGGTCCTCTTCTATTGAGGATTTAGTTAGCCAATCAGCTTTCTAGTATCAACCGCGCCCCTTCCTATCAGCCAATGGGCATGCATTTTATCGGACAAAGGATCTGTCATAAAACTAGATTAGTGTTTTTTTTATTGTCAGTTTATATATAAATATATATATGTGTACATACATATATGCACATATATATACATATATATATACTTACATATATGTGTGATCATTTATGTATATTCATGTTTATTTAATTTATTTATTTGTTTATTTTCTATTGTTTTTGTTAGTTTTAAAACTATTTTGTATCGCTATCCTAGAGTAAATTTTATTTTGTGAACACAGTTATTTGCTATTTCTCTTCTACAGTTTAATAGATGTTGGGGTTCTTTAAAGTACAGGATATCAAATTTTTCATGAAGGCATAATCTACATGGGTCGTCTAGATGCCTACACGTGGTAGCTTGTCTCATTATTTTCCATTCGACTACTGGCGAATGTCCGCTTTCTTTGAGTTCCCAGTATTTATTCGCTAGTGTTGTTTTTTTACAGTGTTTTTTATTGTTGAATGTATTTTTGTGGTCATAGTATCGGGTTTTGAAATCTAAGGAAGTCATGCCTACGTAATATTTCTTGGTATTCGGGTTTTCTTTTTTTGGTTGCCTGATGAACTACGCTTTTAGTTAGACATTTATTTTGAACTGGGCAAAGTGTGCGGTGTCTACAGTTGCATTTATCTTGTTCGTTATTAGTATTTTTATTTATAGTATGGTTGTTCTTGTCCGAGGTTGGTTTATTATTATTATTATTATTATTATTATTATTATTATCATTATTATTATAATTATTATTATTATTATTATTATTATTATTTCTGCTAGTGTTAGTCTTATTTTTGTCATGGTGTTTACTCTTTATTGTTTATTTTGTTGTTGTTTACATTGTTTTTATTTAGTATTTGGTTATTATGTGCTTTAATTATCATCTCTAAATTTTCGCAACAACTGTAGGATAACTTTAAGGTATTTTTATTGAAGATTTTGTGTAAGGGGTTGGTTGCGGGAAAGTGTTTTTCAATAAGATCTAGAAATTTCTTGCCAAGTTTTGTTTTTAACATTTGATTGTATGGGGCCGTATACCAAATTATAGTTCTTTTTCTTCTAGTTTAATTTTATTATAGTTATTGGTGTTTTGTTGCTTATATTTGATATCGATATTTTTGTATCCACTAAATCCTCAATAGAAGAGGACCATATAAAAACGATAAACAACCACAGAATTCGCGCATAAGCCTGAGGAATCTTAGAGTGGATGAAACGCCGAATATTCAGTATAGCTTAATCGCCATATATATTTTATAAATTACTATATATATATATATATATATATATATATATATATATATATATATATATATATATATATATATATATATATATACATATATATATATATATATAGTGTAAAATTTTGTTGAAAATTCCAAGATTCACGTTTTCTTTTTTATAACCTTCGTTTATTTCTTTGAATTTTCAACAAAATTTTACACTATATATGCTCTGCACCTATTAAATAGATACATTGAGCTTAACTCAAAATTAACGGGGACTGGTTTTAAAATAACAATATAGACCCGTTAAACGAAAACGGTATACATTGAAAGTAACGACATTTCAAAAACAAACTTTAATATATATATATATATATATATATATATATATATATATATATATATATATAACAAATGACAAAAGTCTATGTTCCATATTTCATAATGTTGACCATCTTACAATTTATTCATTTATTTACGTTGACATTCACAATTCTTGACAGTAACTACTGTTTCATAAAGCAAAATCATTCATTTAATTATTATATCAATCAATGAATCTATTCTGCCCTTAACACCTCAGAAGGAACATCAACCCACAAAAAGAAAAGAAAATGCGTTTGGGCATGATTACAAAATCCGAAAATTCGAAGAGAAGTCACAATTACATATTATTGTATCTTTTATTAAGCAAATGGCGTAATAAATGGTAAACAAACGAGACCAAAAACGCCCACACATATATATACCCCGGTGGCACCATTCGAAAACATTAAATTCAATTCATCATTTTCAAAAGCTGTTTACGTTTCATCGGAGTACTGAGAAAGGAAATCATCCAAAACCACTCAATAAGAAATAGTTAACTACATATTTATATACTATTATTTACTCATTTGGAATAGTCAAACAGGCCATAATCAAAGACTTCTCTTTGAGAACAACTTGTGATGTTCTCTGGAGCCTGTTCGACAACAAGTCTCCCCAAATTTCCAGTACTCTCTACCTCTTTCAATAACCTTTGCAAATGAATTTGTGTTCTCGCAACAGCTGTTTACTATTCATTTCTCGTTGGGAGTAACCATTGGACTTCACTGGAATTTACATGGTAATAAGCTTCCCAAGATCTCAGTCCTCTTCACACTCATCCAGCGGAGGTCTGGCTAGTGCTTTCTCTCCTCGGTCTTTCCATCCTCCTAGACCCTCTGCAACTCTTTGGTATGATGCCTGTTAATGGGTATGCGGGTGGGTAACTTACAATTATAGTTTCAGTTTTCATGATTTTGTGCGATATTTCTTTTTGTTTTACTTCTGTATCAGTTATTTATATCTTCGGCTTGTGCCCGTGGCTCATGTATATTAGTTTCCGCGTTCAAGGATTTTCCTTAATATTGCATCCGTTTTCATTATTGTTATCCGTTGTATCTTCTCAGTCATCTCTCTTATTCTAATCTATTTTATTCTGTTTTGAAAGTTATTTTGTATTGTTGTTGTTGCTGTTGTTGTTGTTGTCCTTCTTCTTCTTCTTCTTCTTCTTCTCCGTATTATTATTGTTATTATTATTATTATTATTATTATTATTATTATTATTATTATTATTCCCTACGAGTTTTCATTCAGGCCATCATCAAAGAATTCTCTTTGAAAATTGCCTGTGATTTTCCCTGGAGTCCGAGTGAAAACAAGTCTCCCCGGATTTCCAGTACTCTCAACCTATTTCGACAACCTTTGCAAATTAATTTGCATTATCGCAACAGTCGTCTATCATTGATTTCTCATTGGTAGCGACCAATAGATTTATCAAATAGTTAATTAATGAGATGTCATTTTGCAAAAGGATATGTAAATTAGTTAATATTACAAGAATGAGTGCATACACATGATCGATATATTAGAAAGTTATTGGCTTCCCATTGTAAAGTTAGTGTGGGCCAAATTTATAAACTGACATCAGGCTTAGCAGACGATGAAGCACTACATCTTGTTCTTAGCTCAATGCATTCCGATCTATTGATCTAAGCGCTTTTCCTTTCATTTGACGAGGTTACAGTGATGATGAGATGTTGTTATGTATCGGACCCTACGCCCGTAAGTAGAGATTAAGTTAACTAGTATGAATTTCAGCATGGGTTAAATTAAGTGCATGCCAGGACAATCTGGTGCCGAACGGAAATAGACCCAGTGCAGCATGCCTGATTAAAGCGAGTGTTCAAAGATTAAAAAGTGAGGTGTCAAATGATGAATGACAGCCCGTATTGGGGGACAGAACAAAGTTTCTAAACTATTCGAGTCGGAGAAGTGAACAGACAAGACATACTCGATAATGTAGAAATCTAAGGGAATATTTCCTCGATACTTTGTCTGTTCATCGATCATTTAAAGACTAAATAAGAACATTTAGTAAAAAGGAATTAATTTTAGCCTCTTTTTAGTCTCTTCCCTCGCGAACAAATTTTCTTTTCCTCAATAAAACCTTTGAAAGCGAAACAAGCAACGACCGCACAAGTATGTTAATTGATTTGTTTCTTGATCGCTCACTACCAAAACTCTACAAGTGTTACGAGTACGCATTAGTTGTAAAAACTATTTGATTCTCTTCGTTTAGCGTTGTTTAACGTTTAAAATATTACCGTTGTAGTCGCTAATTAAATGGTTATAGAAATGAATAATCAAAAAAGTTAAATTAAATCATGTTGATTCTTATAGGAGTACCGTTGGATTATCCTATGGATTTTGAATTAAAAGCCAAGTATCAATAAAGGTAAATGATTAAATAAGAAGGTTAAAAGAATTAGCATATACGAGATGATCCGGGAGATGGAATCAAATTATTTAAAAAATCCCATTATAAACGAGATGAACATTTTTTTTTTATAACGAATCTTAATCATATGTTTTGTAGTCAGAAGAAAAATGTATACATTAATGTATAAATGTTTGTTATATTTGTGATATTTTATCTGACTTCCGCAAATTAAATTACGTTTCAACCATTAATCCTTTGCTGGAGGCCAGAAATACTGATTGATTATTATTTCTAGGTTCCGATGAAGCAACGATCTTCTGAAAAGCAATAACTTTTGCGTAAACCGAAGTAAATGTTTTTATAATATTAAATGAGTGATATCATTTAGAAGTCGGAAACAATTATGGGACGCATCTTGTGCAAGTCTTACAGAAATTAGCATATTTATTATTTAATTATTATTTGTTGTAAATATTCATTGATATTTCTTACTTGAATATTTTAATAATAAACAGCAAAAAATAAATACAGATTTCATATTATAAAGGTAAGAAGCCCGGCGTTTTCTGCAAACGAATGAAAACAATACGGATTTCATTATATTTTAAAGAGGTCGTAAGTGGGAAAAACTACGTGTTGTCCAGAAGCAATAACTTTTAAAATAAATCCTTAGGTAAATGACTTACTTTATTATAAGTTTCAGTACATTAAAACAAGAGATAGGAATGGACTGGGCGGAAGTGAAACAGGGCTAAGGAGAGGGATGTAGAAAAACAGAAAAGAGGGAAAGACATAAGAATAGAGAGACAGATTGATATAGGTATGTTTTAATATAAAGATGTTACATGCACGTTTTAACATCTTTCATTTTGTTTTTTATGGCCCTAAGGAAGGCCGATTGCACACATACTACAGTATATATATATATATATATATATATATATATATATATATATATATATATACATACATACCAAGCACCCCCTCCCACCTTTCCCTCTTGTTCCCTTCCTCTCTTTCTTCCGCCCTTCTCGCACCCCTCCCCTGACCTCATTCACTCTTTCACTCTTTCATCCCATAATAACGAACATTTCTTAAAAGTCTGAAGAAGCTACAGACAGCCAAAAAAAAAAAAAACAAAAAAAAAAACGGCCGGGTAGCTGAAACAATAATGTACCTTAACAGAAAGATACTGTAATAAAAAATAAAACGCATATTTGCTCTACAACAGTATTGAGCACTTTCTTCAGTTTTTATTAATTACCATTTCCACTATATATACACCCATGTATATATATATATATATATATATATATATATATATATATATATATATATATATATATACATGGGTGTGTGTGGTTGTGTGTGTGTGTGGTTGTGTGTGTGTGTATGTGTGTAGCGAAAAAGAAAGAGATAACAACATAATTCATTAATATATATATATATGTATATACATATTTATATAATAGTATTTAGTAGTAAAATAATAATTTAAGAAATATCAGTAAATATTTACAACGAATAATAATAAAATAATAAATATATTAATTTCTGCGAGACTGTAACAAAATACATTCCAATTGTTTCCGAATCCAGATAAAAATACTCAAGGTAGAGTCAATGTTTCTTTTCGAAAATGGGATATACCCGGTGAAAAACGACATCATATTATAACACAATGATTCGATACACTACAAATATATATCGAATTAAAAATTATTGAATTTTCTGATGTTATCATTTTCTTTGTATAAAATTTTAAAAAACAAACGACTGGAATATATGCTTTTATTAAGAAATCAACAACTGATATAACACATTCGGTGATGTAAACTTATCTCATTATGAGATTTTCATTTAGGAAACGACTTTCTTTCTATAAAATACATTTCTCAGTTCAAAAAAAAAAAAGAAAAAAAAAGAAAAGAAAATTTACGCAGTAGCATTGCAAGGAAAGTTCCAGATCTTAATGTTTCTTATATTCTTTTATATTTCTATTAGGATAATATTGTTTAAAGAAACAGAAATTTCAATTATTACACATAAATCCATTTGCTATGAAATGTATATACTAGCTATTTTAGATACACTTATATATATATGTGTGTGTGTGTGTGTGTGTGTGTGTGTGTGTGTGTGTGTGTGTGTGTGTGTGTGTGTATATCATGGAGAATATTCAGAAATTTTAGCCTGACGATTTCCTACCTGGATAAATCGCGGAAGATTATGTGTCGCTTGATTGCCATATATTTTCTTAACCTACTACCTAGCCCTAACCAAGTATTGAGCACTATTGATTTAAATACTGATAAATGATAGATAAAATATTATGTCTGTTTAGCTCAACTATATATATATATATATATATATATATATATATACATATATATATATATATATAAATTTATATATATATAAATTTATATATATATATGTATATATATATATATATATATATATATATATAAATTTAGCTCCTATATATAGTACTTAATGTTATACATAGTAGATTAGGTTATATGTATTTTTAGGATAAAAGTCCAATAATAGCCAATGGATTTATATAAAAGTGCTCAATGGCAAATAAAGCTATTAATATATATTTGTACAAGCTGCTGTACAACACTGATATGACAAGGTTCCGATCAGTAGTTATTAACAACTAAGGTCTCGTCAGGTTAAAATGTCGATCTCATCCTTTAAATGATCATATTGAAAAGCCTTTTCATAATTGTCAAGCTATGATTGAACAATTTTGAAAGAATACGTTATAATAGTATTTATAAAAAAAAGACTGAGACTAGCAACGCCAAGCATTTGTAGAAAATAAAGAGAAGAAGCCAAAATTGTGCAAATCAAATTCATTTTTATTGTATTTAGGTCTTATTTATTGGGGCCAGGGATGGCGGGGTTTTTCGTTGAAATGAGAAAAAATAAAATAAAAATACAACTAAAAATATTTTTAAAATTCATGAAACGTTATTTTATCAACAATGTACTAATTTCTATTAGAAAATTCTTAATAATAATTTATAATTGAGATTTATAGAAACGCAAACGATTATAAGTAACTGAATAAATGCCCACAGGCAATACTTATTTGAACTTGTTTTTACAATGGATGAAAGCGATTTTTTGAGTTATATAAACGTGCAGGAAAATAATCCGGTTCAGGATTTGGGATTATATTTAAAGAGAAAGTTTAACAATATAATCATAAGATTATCCTGGATTAAAAATCAAATTATCACAAAGAAGTCATTCTAAACAATAAAAACCAAAAGATAACTTAGCCCCATATATACTTTGTGTGTGTGTGTGTGTGTGTGTGTGTGTGTTCGTTCCCAGTGGACTCTGAAACAGCTGAGCCGATTTTATTTTCGAAATTTCAGCCAAATGTACTTTCTGTGTCTGGGAGTGTTCTTGTATCTGTTTTGGATAGGAATGCCTCAGATAAGTATCGAAAATCGATAACCGAAAACAAAAATTGATTAAAGAAGGAACAATACGTTTTGACCAAAATTAACACACTTATATAGCCTCACATCACAAGTGCATTTGAGGGGTTTTATCACCGCACAAGTAGAACGGCCTGGCGTATAAAATGAACAGTAGTACTTTAGGAGCACGTTCGAAATAAATATTCCTTTTTAGAGCAAAAGTGAAAAGTGCACTTGACTTTTGCATTTTAAACTTTAATTAAAGTCATTATATAAAAATGATTTCATAAAATCAAAAGTAGGTTCTCTACAGTGCAATATAGACTACAATGTATTGTGGACTAAATCACTGTGGTGGAGGCATATGACGCTTCCACCTGGTGCACCGCGATGATGGCTCAACTAGAGCAGACAATCAATCGATTTAATTTAAAGTTTTTTAATTTGAGTTTTTCTCCCACTGACATTGGTATTAAAAGACTACTTTCTCTATTTAAAAATTATTAAAACAAACTTCTTTATATACTCAGTGCTGGATATGCGAGCAACTGCAGGAAGATTAACTAATTTACATATGCCCCTTAAAAATGAACCTTAATTAATTAACTATTCATTTTTTATCGTTTCTTATTAGATAATTCGTTTCATTTAACCATTACGCTTAAATTTATTTATGCATAGTTTCTACATTCTGCATAATTTCGTAGAACTTAAGATGAAAACGTTTTAGGACACGGAAATGTTTATCTATCTATCTATCTATCTATATTGTGTTGGTGCAAAAATAATGTCGTTTTTGACGTTCCACTATATATATATACATATATATATATATATATATATATATATATATATATATATATATATATATATAAAACACTGTATTTCTGCATAAACTTTATATATATATATATATATGTGTGTGTGTGTGTGTGTGTGTGTGTGTGTGTGTGTGTGTGTGTGTGTGTGTGTGTGTGTGTAAGTGATCTTCTCCGTGTGTGCGTACAACGTCCCTAACAAACTCCTCTCTGAATATTTGATCTACAAAGTTGAAATTTGATTCATAGGATATTTTGCCCTCAGGAGCACTTTTGATTTGGTTTTAGCATGTAAAAATTGCTGATTGCAAACAGTTGACATGGCAGTTAGTCAACCGAGAACCACATCACTCTATCTAAAAACATAATATTATAAACATAAAATATTAACTGATATATACTCGAAAGTCAAAGCAATGAAAAGAATATTCTGTTGTCACAGCCCTAATAATAATCAACAGAGAATCAGCTATATGATGTTAACGCCGGGTAGCCTGCTAGCATATATATATATATATATATATATATATATATATATATATATATATATATATATATATATATATATATATATATATATATATCTTTACTCTCTTGTCGATTTCGACGTATGAGCTCCCGCCACAACAACTAAGTTGCTCGGAAATCCACACAGATGATTTGTTTATAGTGGTGAAGGCTTTGTGTAGAACCAACCACACTTTCTGGTATTACTGCTAACCTTTGTCAGTGCAGACGACTGCCACAGGACAGAGTATACAGTAAAACGCAGGTTTTTACATCAGAGTTTCCTTCTTCTAGATACATGTCTTAACGCAGTGAATTAATGCGCCCCCAGATACCAACCTGGAAATTTCTACGACTCGGTATAGAAATACTATACTACTAAAAGGTATATATATGTATATATACATATATATATATATATATATATATATATATATATATATATATATATATATATATATATATGCAGTTAGAGTGGCGAGTTGTGAAGGCAGAGTGACAGACCGAGAGATCTTGATTGCGCTAATAAAAGGTCGGCTGCAAAAAATCGTCTGGACTTGATGATCTGCCCTACGAACTGTATTTAAGGCTGTCACACATGTTTATACCAATTCTGGTGAATGCGTTCAATCATTGGTTTGACAAAGGTTCCATCTCGGATCAAATCACGAAGAAAGTGATCATATTGCTGAAAAAGAGAGACCGTCATAGTGGGAGAAGAACTAAACGACCACAGTCCATAACTCTGCTAAACACAGAGTAAAAGAATTTGACAAAGATCCTATCGAATCGGCTACACGTTATCGGAGAGTTGATCAAACTTGAGCAGAACTATGCTGTGATGCAGAGATCGATTCAGAACAATTTACACCTTATCTGAACGATCTTAGAGGGGGTGATAGAAGATGATGTGGAAGCCACGCTGATCAACTTGGATTAGTTCAAAACTTTCAACAGAATCAATCATTGCTACATGGCATCTGTTTTAGGGACTGCCGGTTTTCAACCGGACTTCCGCAAATGGATCTCTGTACTGTATTGCGTGCAGACGGACGAGGTACAGCTTAAGAGAAAGCGCTCGAAATATTTCGCTATCTCCGACAATCTAGAAATACATGTGAACGTTGCTTAAGGACATTGCCCGTGCGTCGCCATCATTAAGACTAAGTTAAGAAAACTAAGTGAATAAGAAAACACTCACGCACACTTATAAAACAAAGAAAAACATATACACACATTCGCACCCCCCCCCATACACACACATACCACTCCACGCACATACAGGAGGGAAAAATCATAAAGAAATTAAAAATAAACAAACTTCTCTCACCTATCCATAATCTTAAATTCATTTTAAATGAATCCAATTTGATCCCAACCCAAGCTAATGACTAAACCGAAAAAACAGGCCTTCAAATCACATCACTACATTGAAAAGAACATTGAAACGTCTTCTCTAAATAAACTTCTTTCGTACAAAAAATCTGCTGAGAGGATAAAAAATCGCTCGAAACGCGTCGTAAAAATTCAAACTCAATTTCAGAATATGTGAGAGAATATATAATAATTTTCTCGGCCAGACAACGTCGCAGCTCACAAGAGCCATGAAAGCCAACAAACTAGAAGCCAAAGACTCGAGAGTCGCCTTCACTTGGACTCACCAGTTAGACACTCAGGATTCGAAACCAGAACCTCTTTCATGCGAGGCAAGCACTCTACCAACTGAGCAAACGCGCTGCACACAAGAAAGTCTTATTAACTATCATACATCAAGACATCGCAACGAAATCCGACAGTGGAATTAACCTATTTTCATCTCGAACAAAGGGATGTGATAATCGCAATCAGCCTTAACCCAAGCCGATGTTTCACTAGTAAGAATTTTTACTGCCGGATTTCGTTGCGATGTTGTCTGGCTGTGGAAATAATTATATATATATATATATATATATATATATATATATATATATATATATATATATACATATATATATATATACATATATATATATATAAATATATATATATATAAATATATATATATATATATATATATATATATATATATATATATATATATATATATATATATATATGAGTGGTATTCCAAAAGTAATGCTTTCTATTTTTGATTCCGTTCGAATGAATGAATCAGAGATTTCAAATTTCAATGTTATGACGACAATCATTCTACGGAGACTCTTTCTGTCAACAGATAACAATGGAAATTCCATTCCCTGCTATCTGTTTCAACGAGTGTACCAACAACAGAAATTTAAATATAATTTAAACAAACATCTCGCAAATATCCTCACTTAGGATGTAAAACAATTTCATTACGAGTTTTTTGCTACAAGAAAAAGTCGCTCTTAATCTCAACACTCCGTACGATATTATTTCGTACACACGTTTGCTTTTTCTATGGAAAAGTTCATTTTTTTTATGGAAGTTTTCTTCAAATATTACATAAAGCCACTTGATGGGGAGCTAAACGAACGAAATAATGGCCATTGATTTAAATTTTGTAAATACACAGAAAGGAGGAAAACAGCGAACAAGAAGAATTCAACAATCCTTCTGTTCTTGGAAAGAAGCTACTGGAATAGGAAGATGTATTATAACTAGGTCTATGATCAGCGAATCGAAAACCTCTAGACTAACGACACAAGCTCGCTGTCATATATATTTTCATAACTTACTATATATATATATATATATATATATATATATATATATATATATATATATAGTTATAAAAATATATGTGGCAATTAACGCTACACACAATATTCCCCGTTTTATCCTAGTTAGAATTATGCGAAAAGTTGTAGTTATCGCGCATTTTTATAAAAACTCATAGTATTGAATTTTCTCGTTAGCCAATTAGCTTCTTAGTTGTAATCGCGCCCATCCTAATCGGCCAATGGTCGGGCACTTACAGTTGATATCAGGTTCACCCTTTCACTTTGTGTGTTTTTATGAAAAGGGTAGATATCCTTTGTGTGTAGGAAGCCGACCTACTATCAACCCAGGTATATTTAGATATGATATTTTGTGTTTTGGTTTATATTTCGGATATTATGTTAGTTTTATTTGTAAAATTATTTATGATATGAATGTACATGTTTATTTTATCTTATGTTATTTTTATTTTATTTATTTATTTTCTACTGTTATTGTTAATTTCATCTATCTATCTCTCTACATATATATGCGTGCGCACGTGTGTGTTTGTGCATATGTATGTATGTTTCGCATTTAATATAAACATGCAACTAATATTCCATGTGGATATTTGTAAAAATGTTTACTCCAGCTACATATTACTAAAAAATATGTCCGAGGTTCATTAATTAAAAAAGTATCAAGACAAAACTAATTGGTAAGCAAAACCAAATGAAAGAAAAATATGTAACTGTTAGTATATAAAAACTAAATAGATAAAACTGTTTTTTTTTTGTTTTTTGTTTTTGTGTGAGGCGTCAAAAAATAAAACCCAGGAGGTTTCCAGTACGCTACTAAAAGTACTAAATTGAATATAAGAAAATTGTTAGTAATGTACAAGGTGGAGTGTTGAAACAACGTGACGTGTGAACAAAAACAGATAAATGAACCAATTCTTAATGAAACTATACAACTCCGCATATCTATCTTTTTTCAAAATCATTCATATGTATGTAAATATGAATTTAATTAGGTTAACAACAACAGACGGCACATAAAAATTACAATGTTTACGTCATTAGCAATTACATTATCTAGCTATAGACCACAATTACATACACATTATTTCTTAATATTAAAATATTACATTTAGTCCGAGGGGTGCCATGACCATCATCGTCCTTACCTAAAGAGGAAGTATTAAAATGTCACCCTCGCTTTATCGACTACTCTTATGACACCATCCTACACCGAGTTCTTTTATACTCTTTCCTACTTTTCGTGGGTGTTAACCGTCATTAACTGACTACAGATTTCCTACACAAACGCATACTCTTACATCCCACACAAATAATGATTTTTCCCTTTTAAATATGCGGTGCTGCTGATTGGATGAGAAGTATTCATTCTACAATTCCAACATTCGGTTATTTCAGCAAATAAAACAACCAATTATCAACTATTAAACACGTCGCCATTTTCAATACGTGTACAATAATCTTACGCTTTATTTATTATTCACCGATTTGTTCCGCTTAGAAACTCTGAACTTATATTATTTATTTGTGAAAATATTACACTCACAAAACATAAATCATTGACGAAACACTTCATAACAAGCTACGGGATACAACTCCTGTTTATAGTCACTTGGAGGGATGGAAAATCACAGATAGAGGGATGCAGAGAGTGTGAGTCAGACAGACAGACATAGAGAAATAAACCGTTTTAATTTTTAACGGAGCTGAAGTCAATGTTTTCGATTGTAAAACAACTATAATTTTTTTTATAAATCTCTGTGTGGCGTACCACTGCATTGTTTTTTTTTCTAAATAATAACATTGATTAAAGCTTGTTTTTAAAAAAACGTTTGTACATTTATCTAGCGTTAAAAATCAAAATTATGCAGCAGGGATGAAGTCGTTTTTTTTTCTTAAACGAAACCGACTTTGCTTCGATAAAATTGCCGAATTATTTTTTGTTTCTAAATAATAAAATTGAATAACGTTTATTTTTATAAGAATGTTTATACATTTGTCTAGCGATTAAACATAAAAATATATATGAAAAACGCGTTTAGTATTTTTTTAAATCAAATTTATGTAACGGGGATTAAGTTTCGTATAATAAAAAAGCTAACTTCATCCTCGTTGCATGATTTTGATTTTCATGTATTATTTTTATGTTTAGTCGCTAGATAAATGTAAACACACTTTATTCAATTTAATTCTTTAGAAAAAATAAGTCAGCGATTTATCAAAAAAATAGTTTTGTTTTACAATCGAAAACATCGACTTCATCTCCGTTGTTGGATTATAAAAATGCTAAACGTGGGTTTTCATATATAATTATATGTTTATTCGCTAGATAAAAATGTAAAAATAATTTTTTTTCTGTAGAAAGTTGTTTTTATGGCGAAATGAAATTTGGTGCGTGTACTTATTTGTCGGAGTTTCTTTTACTTACTTATTTATTTATTTACATTTCGTTGTTTATTGACTTCGGTTACAGTGACAGACAGTCATAAAAACAAAAATCATAATATTATTTTATTTTCGTAAGGCATATAACGATATAGTAATTCGCTTTTACTAAAATATTATTACGGACACACGAGAAAAAATAATGGTTTTCTTTGTTTTGTTTTTTTTTGTTTTCTTTTGTTTTTCAAATGTTTCACTAACTTTACATGAGTACAATTTAATCACGTTATTTTACATGAGTACAATTAAATCAAGTTATTTTACATGAGTACAATTTAATCACGTTATTTTACATGAGTACAATTTAATCACGTTATTTTACATGAGTACAATTTAATCACGTTATTTTACATGAGTACAATTTAATCACGTTATTTTACATGAGTACAATTTAATCACGTTATTTTACATAAGTACAATTTAATCACGTTATTTTACATGAGTACAATTTAATCACGTTATTTTACATGAGTACAATTTAATCACTTTATTTTACATGAGTACAATTTAATCACGTTATTTTACATGAGCACAATTTAATCACGTTATTCTACATGAGTACAATTTAATCACGTTATTATACATGAGTACAATTTAATCAAGTTATTTTACATGAGTACAATTTAATCACTTTATTTTACATGAGTACAATTTAATCAAGTTATTTTACATGAGTACAATTTAATCACGTTATTTTACATGAGTACAATTTAATCACGTTATTATACATGAGTACAATTTAATCACGTTATTATACATGAGTACAATTTAATCATGTTATTTTTACATGAGTACAATTTAATCACGTTATTTTACATGAGTACAATTTAATCAAGTTATTTTACATGAGTACAATTTAATCACGTTATTTTACATGAGTACAATTTAATCACGTTATTTTACATGAGTACAATTTAATCATGTTATTTTACATGAGTACAATTTAATCACGTTATTTTACATGAGTACAATATAATCACGTTATTTTACATGAGTACAATTTAATCACGTTATTATACATGAGTACAATTTAATCACGTTATTTTACATGAGTACAATTTAATCATGTTATTTTACATGAGTACAATTTAATCACGTTATTTTACATGAGTACAATTTAATCACGTTATTTTACATGAGTACAATTTAATAACGTAATTTTACATGAGTACAATTTAATCACGTTATTTTACATGAGTACAAGTTAATCACGTTATTTTACATGAAATTTAATTACGTTATTTTACATGAGTACAATTTAATCACGTTATTTTACATGAGTACAATTTAATCACGTTATTTTACATGAGTACAATTTAATCACGTTATTTTACATGAGTACAATTTAATCATGTTATTTTACATGAGTACAATTTAATCACGTTATTTTACATGAGTACAATTTAATCAAGTTATTTTACATGAGTACAAGTTAATCACGTTATCTTACATGAGTACAATTTAATCACGTTATTTTACATGAGTACAATTTAATCACGTTATTTTACATGAGTATAATTTAATCACGTTATTTTACATGAGTATAATTTAATCACGTTATTTTACATGAGTACAATTTAATCACGTTATTTTACATGAGTACAATTTAATCACGTTATTCTACATGAGTACAATTTAATCAAGTTATTTTACATGAGTACAATTTAATCACGTTATTCTACATGAGTACAATTTAATCACTTTATTTTACATGAGTACAAGTTAATCACGTTATTTTACATGAGTACAATTTAATCAAGTTATTTTACATGAGTACAATTTAATCACGTTATTTTACATGAGTACAATTTAATCAAGTTATTTTACATGAGTACAATTTAATCATGTTATTTTACATGAGTACAATTTAATCAAGTTATTTTACATGAGTACAATTTAATCACGTTATTTTACATGAGTACAATTTAATCACGTTATTTTACATGAGTACAATTTAATCACGTTATTTTACATGAGTACAATTTAATCACGTTATTTTACATGAGTACAATTTAATCACGTTATTTTACATGAGTACAATTTAATCAAGTTATTTTACATGAGTACAATTTAATCACGTTATTCTACATGAGTACAATTTAATCCCGTTATTTTACATGAGTACAATTTAATCAAGTTATTCCACATGAGTACAATTTAATCACGTTATTTTACATGAGTACAATTTAATCAAGTTATTTTACATGAGTACAATTTAATCAAGTTATTTTACATGAGTACAATTTAATCAAGTTATTTTACATGAGTACAATTTAATCATGTTATTTTACATGAGTACAATTTAATCAAGTTATTTTACATGAGTACAATTTAATCACGTTATTTTGCATGAGTACAATTTAATCACGTTATTTTACATGAGTACAATTTAATCAAGTTATTTTACATGAGTACAATTTAATCATGTTATTTTACATGAGTACAATTTAATCAAGTTATTTTACATGAGTACAATTTAATCACGTTATTTTACATGAGTACAATTTAATCACGTTATTTTACATGAGTACAATTTAATCACGTTATTTTACATGAGTACAATTTAATCATGTTATTTTACATGAGTACAATTTAATCACGTTATTTTACATGAGTACAATTTAATCACGTTATTTTACATGAGTACAATTTAATCAAGTTATTTTACATGAGTACAATTTAATCACGTTATTATTGCACATGTGAGGTTGTAATTTTTTTGTTTTGTTTGCGTATGAAAAGATTTTATGTATTTTTCTTACGACCTGACCAAGTATAATATAAACACACCTAACCTCCCCATGTTAAGAACGGTTTTCTAAATAAACACTCCAACCTCCCTGTGTTAAGAACGGCTTCTGGGGTTGGGAGGTGTTTATTCCGAAAGTCGTTCTTAATATGGAGAAGTTGTGGTTGTTTATAATACGTCGACACAATGATACTCTGCCCTTTCTTTTATTTTTCCTATTAAAATCATCCCTTTAATTTTTTCTTACTATTTTTAACGTCTGTTCACTCGCGTTTCTTTTTGCTCAGTCGGTATAATCCGGCAGTTTCCGTCGTTCGCCATGCGTTGCCCACTGGGAATCACGGAAAAACAGGCTCAAAACTGCAGAAGTACAGAAGTTTGACAATGAGTACATTTATTTTTAATATTAAAAGCGTTGAACAATACAAAGTACAATTCTGGGTACTTATGTATTTTTGGTACGTGCTGAAATAATATTGTTTTTATTTACAAAGCCATTTCAACCTTTGTGGGGGGGGAGGGTGTTTTGTCAATATTAAATAAATATTCGCGTGAAACTTGAATTTAACCTGAGAACACTATTTACAAATAGAGCGGTACCAAAAATGCATAACCAATGTAAAGGATGCATAGTTTTTTCTAGATTTCTTAAACATGGGTATGTCTACGGCTTAAAAAACATCACTACATAAGAACAAATTTTGTCTCGCATTTACATTATTTTTGTATGCTATTAAAAGTTTGTAAAAATGATTAGCAGTTTATTTAAAGTTTTTTTATTTAAATGGTAAAAAGTTAGGATGATATTAAATTAAATTACACTTACATAGTGTTAAATACAGGTGGGGGTGGGGTTAAACCTGTGGTGAGCGTTGAAGGTACATATTATTATTACACGTATTAAAAATAATAAAACAACTGATTAGGCTATTTTGGCAGTATAGACCTTCGTGATTTAATATTTGGCCAACAACAAAAATAACAGTCGTATTTTAATATTTTACGCAAGGAGGGGGGAGCATGCTACCACCGGACAACGCCGGTTCACGGGTCTTGCTAGTACATGATAAAATTAAAAACCGCGTTTATTTTTTATAACAATCCGGTGTTACACTGACTAAAAATAAATATAACTTTGTAGAGGTTTGCTGTGAATTTTGGAAGTTCTAACTCGACATACAAGCAAAGAAATAAACAAACAACTGCACTTTATATAATAGACGTAAACAAGAGAGAGAGAGAGAGAGAGAGAGAGAGAGAGAGAGAGAGAGAGAGAGGGGGGGGGATAGAGAGAAAAGAAAAACAGAAAACGAGAAATAGATGAGTCTGTACATTCCCTTTATTTAAAAATAATAAATAAATAAACGGGTGTTGGTCCGTCAAATTGCGTCACTTAATGTTCACCAAATCGTTAATCAATAAGTATCGATGATAACCTCCTCTCTCCGCCTCCCTCTGTTTCTTTCTCTTTTTCTCTCTCTCTCTGCGAAAAGCTACAGTAAAACACCTCTGTCATAATGCGTTACGTAACCTATACCAAGGGAGATAATCTACAAAGCTTATTGAATTCTCTAAGCTATTTAAAAGATTAACACGAAATAAAATAAAAAAATAAATAAAACAACGTAGAATTATGAAAAAGAGAAAGAAAAGGAAACAACGTGTGCCATTTGTGTAATGGCATTCCGGCAAATGCCTTCGCAGCATACCAGGGTGACAAAATCAATAAAGGTTTGCTTTTCCGTCATTCGAGGTCAAAATATTCTCTAATTACTGACCTTTTTTAAAACTTCATATCGATCTAGTAAGATAATTAACTAGCTACCTAGCAACTTTCTTTTTTTTCGTCGAAATTGCTCCAGAAAATGCATGACGCCGCATGGAGCCACGTGATGTAAGGAGCTAAGAAAAAGAAATACTACTTCATTGTCAAAAGCTTGCCAACGATAAATGTTCGATGAGATATATTCCGACCCAAAAAAATAAACAGAATTCTTCCTGTTATATGGTCGTCTTTATACACCTCTCTTTCTCATATATATATATATATATATATATATATATATATATATATATATATATATATATATATATATATATATATATATATTTATATATATACATATATATTCATATATATATATATATATATATATATATATATATATATATATTTATATATATACATATATATTCATATATATATACATATATATATATATATATATATATATATATATATATATATATATATATAATTACGAAAATCGCCATTTTTACATCTCCAACACATTTGAAAATAATTTCTGACGAGGACGCATCACAGAACGTTTGAAACGCGCGTAAAAACGATTTCAATGACTTAAAAACATTATTACAATAATCCAAACATAATTCCCAATGAAAAACCAAGACACGGAATAATAAAATAATGTTAAAAAATACACATTGTTGGTGACTACTCCCTTATTTATATATATATATATATATATATATATATATATATATATGGTAAAACTGGTAATTAGTAAAAACCTGAAAAGAGTGCGTAATATTATTGCAGAGCAAATATGTGTCTTATTTTTTTATTACCGCTTTATCTGTGTGGTTACATATGTTTCGGATGTTTGACCATGTTTACGATCCAACAGCCTCGTCAGACCTTACAGAAATTATATTTCGGATGTTGGACCATGTTTACGATCCAACAGCCTCGTCAGACCTTACAGAAATTATATTTTGGATGTTGGACCATGTTTACGATCCAACAGCCTCGTCAGACCTTACAGAAATTATATTTGGGATGTTGGACCATGTTTACGATCCAACAGCCTCGTCAGACCTTACAGAAATGGTCCATTTCTGTAAGGTCTGACGAGGCTGTTGGATCGTAAACATGGTCCAACATCCGAAATATATGTAACCAAACAGATAAAGCGGTAATAAAAAAATAAAACATATATATATATATATATATATATATATATATATATATATATATATATATATATATATATATATATATATATATATATATAATGGCACTACTGGGCGCAGTGCCGTTATTAATTGTTAAGGGTTTGCTTTTTTGATCGTTTAAGATCGTTGGGATTGTTTCGTTTTCTCCTTTACCACATACTAATTTTTTCTACCCTCACTAATATTTTATAGTCTTTTGACCACGTTTTTAACGATGTTTCCCTCCGTTGCCGACGTTCATTTTGAAAAGTGTCGGCCGAAAGACAGCTCGATTGTAAGTTTGAATATTGATAATAAATGCACGCAGACACACACATATATGTTATTATTATTATTATTATTATTATTATTATTATTATTATATTATAATATATTAAATAATAATAATAATAACATTAATAATAATAATAATAATAATAATAATAATAATAATAATAATAACAACAACAACAACAAAAACATATACGTGTTCATTTTTATTGTTATTATTTCCATAGTCAAGTAACGTCGTAACTCACAAGAACTGTGAAAGCCAACAAACTTGAAGTCCAAGACTCAAGTTTCGCTCTTATTTGGGTTCATCAGTTGAACACATCCGAACTCTGGATTCGAAACCCGACTCTCTTGCATGCGAGGCGAGTACTCTGCAACTTTAAAAACCATGTCACACACACACAAAAAGTCTATATACTAACATAGATCAAGCACACAGCAGCGAAATCCAACTATAGAATGAACCCACTTCGTCTCTAATATGGAATTTGGTCATTCAACCAACGAGCACCCAAGCGGAGGTCTAACAAATAGGATTTTTACACTTGCTAAGACAATGTATAATATGTAATGTAATGTAATGTAATGTAGTAGTAGTAGTAGTAATAATAATAATAATAATAATAATAATAATAATAATAACAACAACAACAACATATATGTGTGTCTCTGCGTGCATTTATTATCAATATTCAAGCTAATAACAGAATTTTCATAATTATATCATCACATCCTGAAAATTCACTCTATATATTAGAAAAAAGTTCGGTTCCTTAGTTTAGCATCGATTTTAACTCATTCTCTACCTGTGTGATTCGCTCTGACACTTCCAACCGACTACATATTTCTCTTTCATTAATCTCTCATTTTAGCCATGTAGCACCAGGTCCACCTCTAGCACACAGGAGGTCGAGCTGACATTCGGGTATACTAAGCTCACTCCAACTAGACCCTATTTCCTAGTATCCTCAATTATATATATATATGAAACAGGGTTTCATGGTAAACAACTGATGATCCCTTAAAAAATAAATTATTACTGGTACTATAGTGAATTCGAGAGAGAAAGTTGATGCAGTGATTGCAGGTGATTGAATGACTTACTGATTAAATAGTTTTCTAATGAATGATAAAAAAATAATATTTGTTTTGTATAGTTTCCAAGACTATATATATATATATATATTATATATATATATATATATATATATATATATATACTAGTTGGACACCCATCGTTGCCCGGTCATAAAATACGCTTAAAAATGATATTTTAATTTATGCAGATTGTGCATGTATAATAATAATAATAATGATAATAATAATAATAATAATAATAATAATAATAATAATAATGCATTATTATAGAATCATTCATCTATTGAATATTATATATTACGAGGAATAATTTGCTCGGTGGACTAATTCGCAAAAGAAAAAGAAAAATAACAGTAATAATGTCTTCAATCAAATTCTATCTGTATTTGTTTACAATATCACGTCAGCTGATATTTGGGATAGACGATCTTAAAATTAAAGAAGAATATTTTACAGGGGAATATTTCACTTAACACCGGCCAAGGTTACACCGGTGAAACGTAAAATATTCCCCTGTAAAAATTCTTTTTCATCTATAAGAGAAAAAAGTATACTTTTAAGATCGGATTTTTTTCGAATTTCGATACTTATCCGATGAAGTTTTATATAAAACCTCTTTAAGAACAGTGCCGAACACATAAATTAGCTTCCTGTGAAATTTGCAAAAGATACGTTCAGCTATTTGGATTCTATGAGGAAGGAACTCACACGCCCCCCCCCCTCTCACACGCGCGCACACATACACAAAGTGACTTTTATTTAATAGTAGATGTGTGGGGGGTGTACGACTAATGTGTATGTAATATGCGTGTATTAGACGAGATAAGAAAATATTATAACGTAATTATGACTCTAAAAATAAATAATCTATTCCCGAGTTCAACAAGATACACATGAAGAAGGTTACACCTACCGAAACGCTGTGACAATGACACTCAATGTGAAAACACTAGCCGAGGAATCAAAAAAAAAAACAAAAAAAAACGAGTAATCAATCTCCAACCTAAGAATTCAGAATTGACAATGCTTTCGTCTTACAAAGAGCAACCCCTGCGAATTGGTTTTCAACAAATTGCGATCTATTTCTAAATTGTGAGTGAAAATGTAAATTGATTTTTCTTTCTTTTCGTTTATGTAAGATTACATTTTATAAATACAAAGTGTTAATGTTTAGCTATTTATTTAATAAATAGTTTGGAAATTAAAATTTAATTTAAAGAAGGCAATACAATGTAGAAGAAGATAGACACAAACTGAAACAAATTAAGATATATTGGTGGAAAGAGTTGTGCGGATTCATCTATATACATATATATATATATATATATATATATATATATATATATATATATATATATATATATATATATATATATATATATGTGTTATTACTTGCGGCAGCATAGTAGATGGAGAATTCTTATTGTAATATTTCAGGAAATTATCTTTCGTCAGACATGCGTTCGACATTCAAACGTGCATATTATGCTTATTTTAAAAACGAGAAAATTCCGCAGAAATTGAAAATTAATTTATTTTGTTTTAAATCTATCAGAAATATTTTGTTTCGTGTTCACAACAAAGTTATGAATGAAATCTTCATTATTATTTTTTAATATTTCAAATATTTAAGTATCGAATTTCAGCGAGTAATAGATATGTTAATGAATTTCAACAGGCAGTGCATGTGAACGATTCATGAGGGCATCTAGTATTATTATCTACTATTAGATAAAAGGAAATTGTCTGTGTGTATGTGAGTTCATTCCCTATGGACTCCAAAATAGCTGTGCCGATTTTGTATGAAATTTCAAACGAGAGTACTTTATGTGCCTGGTAGTGTTTTTAGATAGTTTTTTGTATCGAAATGTTTTCGATAGTATCGATAATTAATAATCGAAATAATCCAATGAAAAAAGGAACATGCGATTTTGACCAAAGTTAACACTTTACACAACCTAACATCACAAGTGCATTTGAGAAGTTTTGTTACCACACAACCCGAAAGGCCTGACATATAAAACCAACAGTAGGTTCTTTGATATGATATTCCAGCAAAATTCTCCGGCAGAAGTGCCTCAAGCGCTTATCAATAAATTAACTCTTTCTAAAAGAACGAGATACCTGAAAAGGTGAACTGTCTAGAACAGCACAGAACCACAGACCAACTCAAAAAGTTAGAGAAAAATAAATAATTAATATTCCCATAACTACTATGCTAATCTTAGAGATAATATACAAATATGATGAAAAAGCGAATTCTTCAATCTCTTTTATGCTTTCCGGAAGTGAATTACTTCCCCTTGTTCATTTTGTCTTTTTAGACAGCCATTATTCTAGTAGAAACTTACTGATTACAATAAAATTCTGTAAAAATAAAGAGACTTAGTATGAAAGAAGACTGTTACATGGTATGAATTTTCGAATGAATTCAAAGTAGAATAAATGCTAGTAGTGCTTGTGACCCAACGGGTCATGGTTACTTTTACTTATATAGATAAAGACGTGAATTATTGAAATTGTGACGTCAAAACTAATAACTTTCCAATGGTGTAAAAGTTACATAAGAAGATCGGAATGAAATGTTATTATTATTTATCTTTAAACACGAGGACTCTAATTATTTGCCGTTGTAGTTTTAGGGAAACAGTCTTGTGGCAATGTGTTCTATAAATAGGGAGTTCTTGGGAATAAATATGTTCATGAGAATTTCATTTGGCTTTGGGGATTAAGAGGAAGTAAGGGAAGTGCGTTTTAGTGTTGTTAGAAAGACAAGTTCTTGTTGTGAATGTTTTAGAGACAGGAACAAGAGATTCTATGGAAATAACGACTGAGTAGAGAAAGACTAACAGGTCATTTCCCACTAGATTGCGAAGTTGATTTTGTAAACTGGAAAGGCAGACTGCTCTTTTGTGAAAGCTAGGTTTTCCCCCGGGTTAAAAATCGATTATGTGTCAAACGGGAATATGATGATACAGATTAATTAGTAATAGAAGACAAGACAATAAATAACAAAAAAAAAAAAAAAAAAATGTTTGCAAGATCCTCGCAACCCTTTCGAAATAATAAAATGCCCCACTGCTTCGCAGTTTGTGTAACAGAACGCAAACACGCATATGCAAATGCATACAACAGTGCTTTTTAACTTTTCACTGAAGCGAAACTCCATGCACTGTCTCATGGAACCCCTACGCAATAATTTAGTTGTCTTATGCAAAAAACACAGCATTTAAAAATTAAAATGAAACGAAAATAATTTTATGATATCTAGCGTGATTCTTTTGGCGTTGACAGTATAATAAAGATATATAGAGATATGTAGATATATAAAAACAAAACAAATTGTATCAAAAAAGATATTATTTTTCAGCGAGTTTAATTAGGTAAAATTATATATATATATATATATATATATATATATATATATATATATATATATATATATATATATAAACAATAAATATTTAAAAATGCGCATATAATAAAATAAAATTTCAAAATTGAATTTAACATTCTGTTTATTTATTTCTTGTTTTAATTTAGAAAATTGCGGCACCCCTGGACTGTACTGACAGAGCCTTAAGGTTCCGCGGAACCCTGGTTGAAAAACACTGTCATGCAAAATGCGAAATGACATCACTGTATGGAAAAAATATAAAAAAAGGAGAGCGATCACATCAAAGACAGTGATGACGTTCGAGAGCACGTCTGAGCTGATGATCACGTGGGCAGTAATGGTAGAACGAGGAAATAAATGTAAAACAAAATAAAAAGGCGAGTTAAAGTTCTTTTCTATTCTTTGTTTTCGGTCTCCTTTGCGAGTGAGATTACAACGTGTTAAGTAACGTTACATTTGTTAAGATAGTATACTTTTCTATTTACCAAAAGGCCAAAGAAAATTAAAGGATGACTCTATCGACCAAGCAACACCTTAACAAGAAATCGCTGCGTACCAAGCTGGTTTGGTCTACTGAGCATCTGCGAACGACCTTGATATGACTCCTGGTGATGCTTTTGAACGGATATTGGAGGCGATCGCAATGATCCGCTATAAGCAGATAAGCGAACGCCAGAAACGATAAATCTCGATGCAGAAATAGTTTATTGAATTTGTCCCAAGGAGAGGGTGGACGTTATTTCAATGCCATATTGTATAAGGAAGCGAGAACGTCTTTGCGGATGTCTCGAATATGTAAATCTTTTGTAAAGCATTAAACTAACACACACACACACACACACACATAAATTTGTGTTTTTTATGTATTGGTATTCATATTGAAAACCTTTTTTTCTATTTATTTTTTTAATGCAACTAAATGGGTGGTTGAATTGCATTCATCTGCAAAATATCTAGCTAATTTGCATATTCTTTTAAAATATTCATTTAAATTAATTTCCTATTATGTTTTTTTGATTTTCTTATAGGACGCTAATCTTTAGTTAACTATTACGTGTAATTATATTCATGCAGATATTCTACATGATTTATACTTGCGTAATATTTAAACAAGAAGGTTATACTGAACACAAAGCTCTTTCTATATATATGCTATATATTTGTTAACGAAATGTCGCCTACCAAACTCCTCTGTCATTTTTTGATCTACAAACATGAAACTTATTATATAAGGTATTCGAACCCATTCAAAATTTTATATTTAGGTTTTAGCCGGGGAAAATCGGTGCAAAAGTTTGAAAATTAAAAAAAAAATTGTATTTGCTCAGTGAAGGTCAAACGAGGGCATTACGAATATGCATGCGTTACGTAATAGCTATTGATTCATGTTTTAATTTTAATAGCTAATTGGTTCGTGTTTTAATTTTAATTTAAAGACGTGTTTTTCTTGCACAAAACACGTCTTTATAGCTCAGGCATTAACTTCAAAGGAAAAAGTAAATCGTAAGCTAAACGTTTTGGTTTGGATTCTTAGTTGTGGCGCACGAGTCATTTTTTTTTTTTTAACTTTATAAATCATTATTATATATTGGGTCCATTATAATATAATAATAAATACGAAATCTGCATTTTTCAAAATATCACATTAAATTAAAATATCACTAGACAATGCCGGGCAATTAGCCAAAAACATTAACTCTTTCAACCTCAAATGGGCACTTTTCTATTGGGAGGGGTCGCCTTTTTTTTTTCGCTGATATTTTTGAAAGCCATCCTCTCTTTTCGATTGTCTAGCCTTAATTTAAATCTACGTCACTTCCCGTTTGGCGATAGACGCAAAACAAATAGGTCACCTTTTTTTTTTCGCGTTCTTTTCCTCCTTCACAGTACGGGTTGAAGCTTGCGTGCCTACTTTCACTTTTTTTGTTGCTCCACACACACCTCCAAACACTCGGTCAACACCGGGCACCCAGGCTAGTCTATAATATAAATCTCACTTGTCTGTTTAAATGTGTGTATGTATGTATGTATGTCTGTCTGTATGTATGTATGTATGTATGTATGTATGTATCTATGTATCTATGTATGTATGTATATCTGCCCAAAATTTTAGACGGAGGCAACGGATTTTCAAAAAATCGCATTATTTTGAAGCTCGACCCTTCGGACGCCAAATATCGAAAAATTGGCTAAAAACATTAATTCCTTCATCCTCAGTTGGGCACTTTTCTACAGATATTTTCGAAAAGACATCGCCTCTTTTCGATTGTCTAGCCTTAATTTCAGCCTACGTCACTTCCGGTTTGGCGATGAGCGCAACAGCTCATGCATCACGTTTTATTTTATTTTTACACTTTTTTTTTCTCCTTCCTGGTACGGGTTCGATCTTGTCTGCCTACTACCACGTTTTTTGCGCATGCAATTTTCTCTTTTTTTTTTTTTTTGTTCAGTCAACACCCTTACACACATTTCTTTTCCGCCTTCACATCAAGTGTTCGAGCCTGCCTGCCTACTACAACTTGTATTTTATTTTATTTTATTTTTTTGCTCAACACACACCTACAAACACCCGGTTAACGCCGGACACCCAGACTAGTAAAAAAAAATTTTTTAAAGTGCAAAATTTATTCATGCGCGTGCGCACACACACACACACACACACACACACACACACACACACACACACACACACACACACACACACATACATGAATACATACGTATATGTACATAAATACATATATATATAAACACACACACACACACACACTCACACACACAAACACACACATATATGTATATTCGTTTTTAATCCTAATAAACGGGACTTATAATTACCCCCATTTATTGTAAATTGAAATCGACGATACAGATGTTGTCCTTGTTATATTTATTATACTAGCAGGCCGCCCTGCATTGCCCGGTCGTAAAATATAATATTTTGATTCGTGTTTACTATAAACGTCTTCCGCAAGTATGGATCGTGTGGAATATCTGCATAAATATAATTACACGTAATAGTTAACTAAAGATGATCATTCCATTAGAGAACCAAAAAGAAAAAAGAAAACAAATAGGGGATTAATTAAAATGAATGTTTAGAAGAATATACAAATTAGAAAAGTTTTTTGCAGACGAATACAATTCCGCGGCCCATGTATAGCAAAGTTGTAATTTCTTTTTAAATGAATAGAGAAAAAGGGTTTTTAATATGACTATCAATACACAAGAAATAATAATAATAATAATAATAATAATAATAATAATAATAATAATAATAATAATAATATAGATAGATAGATATATATAACAAACAAGCCCAAAGTTTTTATTCCAAATTTAATGATGTTGACCGTCTCACAATTTATTCTATTCATTACGGTGACATTCACAAGTAAATGATTTTGTGCTACAAAACTTTTGCTGTCAAGAAATGTGAATGCCAACGTAATTGAAGGAATAAATTTTAAGATGATCAACATCACAGTAATTTGAATATAAACTTTTGTCATTTGTTTGAGATATGCTGTATTTACATTGTGCTTCATAAATTAAGCACTAGTATATAAAAAAAGATGAAATATAATTGAAAAAAATCATATTTCCACAGAAATATATGTGTGTGTGCGCGCGCGTTCGCAGTTTATACATGTTTACACACACACACACACACACACACACACACACACATATATATATATATATATAAGTGACATTTATTGTTATTTTTAGGAACGGTCTCTACCAAACTCCTCTGTCAATCTTTGGTCTATAAACTTGCAAATTTATGTATAGGCGATTTGGACCTGTGGGACAAATTCTGTTTAGTTTTTAGCCAGTAAAAATTCCTGCTAAGAGGTCAACATCGAAAAAACTGGCATTCGGCAGCTGTAAATCGACTTAAAGTGCTTTTGTACGCATGCGCAAATATACATTTATACGTTCAAGTCGGTTCATTTTTAATTATTTCTTATGTATCTGACGATGGCTCAAGGTTTGATCACTGAATGTTTTCGTTTTGTTTTCAGCTCATGACAACCGTCATATTGGATTTTAACTTTTCATTATTATATTTTAGCTTATTTTAACGATGACCATGTCTGTCCACATGCAGAATTGTCTCTACCAAACTACTTTGTTAATTTTTGGTCTACAGATGTAAAACTGAATGTATATGGGTTTTGGAAATGGGGAAAATTCGATTTGGTTTTAGCTGGTAAAGATAGGGGTACAAAAATTGGAAAATTGGAACTTGGCAAGTATAATTTGACTAAACGTGTATATTCTAAACGTGTATATTCTAAACGTGTGCAAATAAACATTTATACGTTTTTCAACGTCATGTTTTAAGTTTTGACATGCGTATGAACTTATCTCAGAAAATAACGCATAAGGCTACGGGGCCAAATGATTTGGTTTCGATTCTAGATGATCGCATTTAAGTCATATATTTTTTTAACTTTTGAAATCACTACCTTATATTGGATGCAATATAATAATCAATAGAGAATAAATATGAAATCTTCATTAACATATATATATATATATATATATATATATATATATATATATATATATATATATATATATATATATACAAAGTGCAGATAGAATGTAGAAAGGTATATTTTTTGGGTGATTGTTTTTCCTGTTATCACTTTTCTGTGTAATTTTTTACTTACTTGGCTTTCTTGGTAACCATCTTTTGCTTTTTTTTAATTGCCAGAGCAGACGATGGATGTAGACTCCTTGGTCTGAAGCTCTTCAATGAGTGGCTTTTTTTTTTTTAAACCTCTTGGATCTAATGCAAACCGATTAAAAGCTTTATTCCACTCCCCGCTTTCTCTTTCTCCCTACCTCTCTCTATCTATGTGTCTCCCTTTTCCTATTTCGTCTCCTCTCCCCCTTCTCTTTCGCATTCAAGGTTGCTGCTGATGGTACAGGTAGATCCCCCTCCTCCTCTTCGACATGACACGCTCACTTTCCGTTTATTATATAAACTTTTATGTATTCCATAAAAATTATGTTCTTTTTGTTTTTCATTTTGTTGTTCTTTTCTATCCTTTTTTTTTTCAGACAATAAATTTATTTTTCTTTCTTTCTTTCTTCCGTCAACGCTAGCAGTTTTCTTTCTTTCTTTCTTTCTTCCGTCAACGCTAGCAGTTTTCTTTCTTTCTTTCTTTCTTCCGTCAACGCTAGCAGTTTTCTTTCTTTCCCTTTCTTTTTTATTCAATTTGATGTTTTCTATTTTGCTTTATTTTGCTTTCTATTTACTTTTTTTTTTTAATCTTTTTTTATTTTATTTGACTAATCAGTTCTCTTCTTCGGCCAAACGCAATATTTTCATTCTTTTTCTCTCTTTCTTCTTTTTTCTTTACTTCATTCATTTAACTTCTAAAGTTTTTCCTTTCGTTTTTTTTCATCAGTTCATTCATTTTACCTTTATTTCGTTCATTTTTCTTTCATTAATTTGCTTTACCTGTGATATTGTTTCTTTCCCCCAAACAATATTTTTATTTATTTGTTTTTTTTCTTTCATTCAAACAACAAATGTAATATTCTGTTTTTTTTAATGTATTATTTTTATTCTTGCTATCATTTTTCTTTTATTAACTCATACATTCATTCGTTGTCTTTTTTTTCTTTTTAAATTTCTTCTTCAATCGATTTAAGCCATCTTATTTCTTCCATCAAGCGTTACATTTTCATTCTTTCATTCTCTTTTCTTTTGTTCGTCCATTCATTAATTTATTCAAGCCATCATTGTTCCTTTTCTTTTATATATTTCTTTCTATTTTGCATTTCGTTCCCTATTTCATTCTTAATTTCTTATTTCATTCTTAATTCCTCATTTCATTCTTAATTTCTTATTTAATTCTTAATTTCTTATTTCATTCTTAATTTCTTATTTCATTCTTAATTTCTTATTCCATTCTTAATTTCTTATTCCATTCTTAATTTCTTATTTAATTCTTCATTCCTCATTTCATTCTTAATTTCTTATTTCATTCTTAATTTCTTATTTCATTCTTAATTTCTTATTTCGTTCTTAATTTCTTATTTCATTCTTAATTTTTTATTTCATTCTTAATTTCTTATTTCATTCTTAATTTCTTATTTAATTCTTAATTTCTTATTTCATTCTTAATTACTTATTTAATTCTTAATTTCTTATTTAATTCTTAATTTTTTATTTAATTCTTAATTTCTTATTTCATTCTTAATTTCTTATTTAATTCTTAATTTCTTATTTCATTCTTAATTTTTTATTCCATTCTTAATTTCTTATTTAATTCTTAATTACTTATTTCATTCTTAATTTCTCATTTAATTCTTAATTTCTTATTTAATTCTTAATTTCTTATTTAATTCTTAATTTCTTATTTCATTCTTAATTTCTTATTTAATTCCTAATTTTTTATTTCATTCTTAATTTCTTATTTAATTCTTAATTTCTTATTTCATTCTTAATTTCTTATTTCATTCTTAATTTCTTATTTCATTCTTAATTTGTTATTTCATTCTTAATTTCTTATTTCATTCTTAATTTATTATTTCATTCTTAATTCCTTATTTAATTCTTAATTTCTCATTTCATTCTTAATTCCTCGTTTCATTCTTAATTCCTTATTTAATTCTTAATTTCTTATTTCATTCTTAATTTCTTATTTCATTCTTAATTTCTTATTTCATTCTTGATTTCTTATTTAATTCTTAATTTTTATTTCATTCTTAATTCCTTATTTCATTCTTAATTTCTTATAAAATTCTGAATTTTTCATTTCATTCTTAATTCCTCGTTTCATTCTTAATTCCTTATTTCATTCTTAATTTCTTATTCCATTCTTAATTTCTTATTCCATTCTTAATTTCTCATTTAATTCTTAATTTCTTATTTAATTCTTAATTTCTTATTTCATTCTTAATTCCTTATTTCATTCTTAATTTCTTATTTTATTCTTAATTTCTTATTTCATTCTTAATTTCTCATTTAATTCTTAATTTCTTATTTAATTCTTAATTTCTTATTTTATTCTTAATTTCTTATTTCATTCTTAATTTCTCATTTAATTCTTAATTTCTTATTTAATTCTTAATTTCTTATTTAATTCTTAATTTCTTATTTCATTCTTAATTTATTATTTAATTCTTAATTTCTTATTTCATTCTTAATTTCTTATTTAATTCTTAATTTCTTATTTAATTCTTAATTTCTTATTCCATTCATAATTTCTCATTTAATTCTAAATTCCTTATTTCATTCTTAATTTCTTTTTTATTTTTTAATTTCTTATTTCATTCTTAATTTCTCATTTAACTCTTAATTTCTTATTTCATTCTTAATTTCTCGTTTCATTCTTAATTCCTTATTTCATTCTTTATTTCTTATTTCATTCTTAATTTCTTATTTTATTCTTAATTCCTTATTTCATTCTTAATTCCTCGTTTCATTCTTAATTCCTTATTTCATTCTTAATTTCTTATTTCATTCTTAATTCCTTATTTCATTCTTAATTGCTTATTTCAATCTTTATTTCTTATTTCATTCTTAATTCCTTGTTTCATTCTTAATTCCTCATTTCGTTCTTTATTTCTTATTTCATTCTTTATTTCTTATTTCATTCTTAATTTCTTATTTCATTCTTAATTTATTATTTCATTCTTAATTTAGTATTTAATTCTTAATTTCTCATGTAATTCTTTATTTCTTATTTCATTCTTAATTCCTTATTTCATTCTTAATTTCCTATTTCGTTCTTAATTTCTTATTTCATTTTAATTTCTAATTTCATTCTTAATTCCTCGTTTCATTCTTAATTCCTTATTTCATTCTTAATTCCTCATTTCGTTCTTAATTTCTCATTTCATTCTAAATTTCTTATTTCATTCTTAATTCCTTATTTCATTCTAAATTTCCCATTTTATTCTTAATTTCTTATTTCATTCTTAATTTCTTATTTCATTCTTAATTTCTTATTTCATTCTTAATTTCTCATTTAATTCTTAATTTCTTATTTAATTCTTACTTTCTTATTTCATGCTTAATTTCTTATTTCATTCTTAATTTCTTATTCCATTCTTAATTTCTTATTTAATTCTTAATTTGTTATTTCATTCTTAATTCCTCATTTCATTCTTAATTTCTTATTTAATTCTTAATTTCTTATTTCATTCTTTATTTCTTATTTAATTCTTAATTTCTTATTTCATTCTTAATTATTTATTTCATTCTTAATTTCTTATTTCATTCTTAATTTCTTATTTAATTTTTAATTTCTTATTTCATTCTTAATTTCTTATTTCATTCTTAATTTCTTATTTAATTCTTAATTTCTTATTTCATTCTTAATTTTTTATTTAATTCTTAATTTCTTATTTCATTCTTAATTTCTTATTTAATTCTTAATTTCTTATTTCATTCTTAATTTTTTATTTAATTTTTAATTTCTTATTTCATTCTTAATTTCTTATTTAATTTTTAATTTCTTATTTCATTCTTAATTTCTTATTTAATTCTTAATTTCTTATTTCATTCTTAATTTTTTATTTCATTCTTAATTCCTTGTTTCATTCTTAATTCCTTATTTCATTCTTAATTTCTTATTTCATTCTTAATTTCTTATTTCATTCTTAATTCCTTATTTAATTCTTAATTCCTCATTTCGTTCTTAATTCCTTATTTCATTCTTAATTTCTTATTTCATTCTTAATTCCTTATTTCATTCTTAATTCCTAATTTCATTCTTAATTTCTTATTTCATTCTTAATTCCTTGTTTTATTCTTAATTCCTCATTTCGTTCTTAATTTCTTATTTCATTCTTTATTTCTTATTTAATTCTTAATTTCTTATTTCATTCTTAATTCCTTGTGTCATTCTTAATTCCTCATTTCGTTCTTAATTTCTTATTTCATTCTTAATTTCTCGTTTCATTCTTAATTCCTTATTTCATTCTTTATTTCTTATTTCATTCTTAATTTCTTATTTTATTCTTAATTCCTTATTTCATTCTTAATTCCTCGTTTCATTCTTAATTCCTTATTTCATTCTCAATTTCTTATTTCATTCTTAATTCCTTATTTCATTCTTAATTTCTTATTTCAATCTTTATTTCTTATTTCATTCTTAATTTCTTGTTTCATTCTTAATTCCTCATTTCGTTCTTAATTTCTTATTTCATTCTTAATTTCTTATTTCATTCTTAATTTCTTATTTCATTCTTAATTTATTATTTCATTCTTAATTTAGTATTTAATGCTTAATTTCTCATGTAATTCTTTATTTCTTATTTCATTCTTAATTCCTTATTTCATTCTTAATTTCCTATTTCGTTCTTAATTTCTTATTTCATTCTTAATTTCTTATTTCATTCTTAATTCCTCGTTTTATTCTTTATTCCTTATTTCATTCTTAATTCCTCATTTCGTTCTTAATTTCTTATTTCATTCTAAATTTCTTATTTCATTCTTAATTCCTTATTTCATTCTTAATTTCCCATTTTATTCTTAATTTCTTATTTCATTCTTAATTTCCTGTTTCATTCTTAATTTCTTATTTCATTCTTAATTTCTCATTTAATTCTTAATTTCTTATTTAATTTTTAATTTCTTATTTCATGCTTAATTTCTTATTTCATTCTTAATTTCTCATTCCATTCTTAATTTCTTATTTAATTCTTAATTTGTTATTTCATTCTTAATTCCTCATTTCATTCTTAATTTCTTATTTCATTCTTCACTTCTTATTTCATTCTTTATTTCTTATTTCATTCTAAATTTTTTATTTAATTCTTAATTTCTTATTTCATTCTTAATTTCTTATTTCATTCTTAATTCCTAATTTTATTCTTAATTTCTTATTTCATTCTTAATTTCTTTTTTCATTCTTAATTTCTTATTAAATTCTTAATTTCTCATTTAATTCTTAATATCTCATTTAATTCTTAATTCCTTATTTCATTCTTAATTTTTTATTTCATTCTTAATTTCTCATTTCATTCTTAATTTCTTATTTCATTCTTAATTTCTTATTTCATTCTTAATTTCTCATTTAATTCTTAATTTCTTATTTTATTCTTAATTTCTTATTTCATTCTTAATTTCTTATTTAATTCTAAATTTCTTATTTAATTCTTAATTTCTTATTTCATTCTTAATTTCTTATTTCATTCTTAATTTATTATTTAATTCTTAATTTTTTATTTCATTCTTAATTTCCTGTTTCATTCTTTATTTCTCATTTAATTCTTAATTTCTTATTTCATTCTTAATTTCTTATTTCATTCTTAATTTCTTATTTCATTCTTAATTTCTTATTTAATGCTTAATTCCTCATTTTATTCTTAATTTCTTTTTTCATTCTTAATTTCTCATTTAATTCTTAATTTCTTGTTTCATTCTTAATTTCTTATTTCATTCTTAATTTCTCATTTAATTCTTAATTTCTTATTTAATTCTTAATTTCTTATTTCATTCTTATGTTCTTATTTAATTCTTAATTTCTCATTTAATCCTTAATTTCTTATTTAATTCTAAATTTCTTATTTCATTCTTAATTTCTTATTTCATTCTTAATTTCTTATTTCATTCTTAATTACTTATTTAATTCTTAATTTCTTATTTAATTCTTAATTTCTTATTTCATTCTTAATTTCTTATATCATTCTTAATTTTTTATTTCATTCTTAATTTCTTATTTCATTATTAATTTCTTATTTCATTCTTAATTTCTCATTTAATTCTTAATTTCTCATTTAATTCTAAATTTCTTATTTCATTCTTAATTTCTTATTTCATTCTTAATTTCTTATTTAATTCTTAATTTCTTATTTAATTCTTAATTTCTTATTTCATTCTTAATTTCTTATTTCATTCTTAATTTCTCATATCATTCTTAATTTTTTATTTCATTCTTAATTTCTTATTTCATTATTAATTTCTTATTTCATTCTTAATTTCTCATTTAATTCTTAATTTCTCATTTAATTCTTAATTTCTTATTTCATTCTTAATTTCTTATTTCATTCTTTATTTCTTATTTCTTTGTCAGCTTTCATCTCTGTACTATTTCTTTCATTCTTTCTGTCATTTTCGTTTCTCTTTTTCCTTTTCGATTTCAATACTTTTATTCATTCAATATCTTCTTTTTCTTCTTAGCCTTCTCTTCTCTCTTACCTTGATCTTTCATTCATTCCCTTCTTTGTTCTCTTTCTTGTCCCTTCTTCAATCACCTTTCAGTCTCCCCTCTATCCCCCTCCCTTAAGTCTTTCTATCGTACATCGCCAATATCTCTAAGAAGATTATCCCATAATCGTGGGATTGGTAATCAAGGAGCACATGTTGTCATCATTCGGAATAGAAAGAGGGAGAGAAAGAAAGAGAGAATGAATATGTTACTATATACACAAAATACACACACACGCACACACACAGACACACACACACACACACACACACACATATATATATATATATATATATATATATATATATATATATATATATATATATGAAACCTCTAGAATTATACTTTACTATACACTAGCGGAGAGTACCCGGCAATGCCCGGGTGTTTGGAGGTGTGTGTGGTGTTAAATAAAAAAGAACCCGGGGGCGAGGATCGAACCCGAAGCCCTGAGGCGAAGTTTGAAAATAAAATCGCCCAGCCAAAATGAGTTAGTGAAAGATGTTTGAATTTTTTTAAGAACCAAATTGACAGGTGCGCGGCCGGAAGTCGTCGAGCGTAACGACGACGACGTAGGTTTGTTTGTTATAAGCGAAGTAAAAAAGAAAACAACGTTAACATTAAGTGGGGGAAAAAAACACTAAAAAGAAACTAATGTAACGGAAACGAACGATGAAAACAGAAAAACGAACACGTGAAAAAATGGCTTAAATAAGCCTGTTTCAATTTAAAAAAGCGAAAAAAAAAAACCCTCTCACACCACGATTCGAACCCAAAACGTCAAGATAATGAACCAAGACTTTAACCAACTGAGACAAGGCGACGTTCACGAAAATTGTTTGGTTTTTTAACTATTTAAAGTAAATCAGGTCACAACGTTATCTGACGTAGAATCGGTCATTTTCACGAGAGGACCGTTTTTGTTGACCCCCTCCCCCGCTGTCGAAAATTGTCGATTTCGGGGTGAAAAAGTTAACGTTTTGGGCCAATTTTTCGATATTTTTCGAACAAAGGATGGAGCTTCGATGGGATACCGAGTTTGTGAATTTTCGTCGCGTCTGTCGAAAGTTTTTAACAGACATCCAAAGATACACATAAACATACATACATTTTTGCTTTTATATATATATATATATATATATATATATATATATATATATATATATATATATATAGATAGATAGATAGATAGATAACTCGTTTTCCCTATAGTGTGGAAAGATAAAATTGTCGCCTTAGAAAAGATGACATGATTCCATTTTCGTTCGATGAAAACTGTTTTGTTTTGTTTTGTTTTGTTTTTTTTGCAGACCATCTACTAGTTGGGTAGTTGTGTACAAATCCGAAGAGCGATAGGAGCCTTCTGCAATGTCTGAAAGTGACACAATGTTCAACGAACGAGATTGGAGATGTGCCGCTGTACAACTCATGCTCTCTACTGATCCAAGTTATTTCAACAGAACCATTGCCAGCACCCTCAAAATGCATCGCTGGATTGCCACGAATAACAAGGTGATTAAAACAAAGTTTTTGTGCACGGTTATGGTCTTTGGTGTGGGTGGGTTCTAGTGAGGTCCACATCATGCGACCTCACATCTTTGAAGTAGGCTGGAAAGTCAACACCAAAGTGTACCCAAGTACACTTGGTGTTGACTTTCCAACCTGCTTAAAAATATTATATTATGTGCTAAAGAGTGTGGTGACACTCTAGTGCAATAAGTGGCCGCTGGCAGACCCTGTGTGTGGCAGCAGAACTCGGCGCTGGCCAAATCCAAAGAGACCCAGACTTGGCTTCAGAAGGAGTGCTACAATTATGCCCTTCTCTCTTGACACCCCCTCCTCCCCCGAACAAAACCCACTGGATTACTTTGTTTGGTAATACGCCGAGAAAATCACCAACGTGACCTCCCACAACCCTAAAGCCAACCTGCCAAATATCTGCCGAGCTCCCATCGGCGCTTGTTGGAAAAGCATGTTCCTAGTTCCGGATCTGTATCGAAGTGGTGATTGAGGCTGAAGGTGGCTACATTGAATAGATGTCAGCTCTACTACATAATCAAATTGCCTGAATTGATGCTTTAATAAAAGTTTTAAAAATAAAACTGTAGTATTGCTTACTTTTAGAGTGGCACTTTTATCGTCCCGCCCTGTATATGAAGCCTCTGGAATCATACTTTACTATATATAACTCGATTTCTCTATATATGGTACTGCATGATTCTGATATATATATATATATATATATATATATATATATATATATATATATATATAAGTGGCCTTATCCGTCTGTGTGGAGAACCATCTCAACTAAACTACTCTAACATTTCGGTCTAAAAACTTTATATATATAGGAGATTTAGACCTGTGAAACAAATTCAGTTTGACCTTTTGCTGGTAAAAATAGCTGCTAAAGGGTTAAAATTGAAAAAAATTGTAACTTGGCAGGTATAAGTCGACTAAACGTCTTGCTTTTACATATGCGCAAATATATATTTATATGTTTATTAACGTTATTTTTAAAAAGTTTTGTTTGTATGCTTATGGATTTAGATCAGACGGTAAGGAACAAGGTTGGAGAGCTACATGTTTTGTTTATTGTTATTTGTTTTTGTTTATATGTTCCAATTTTAGCTTATAGCACCAAAGTCATATATATATATATATATATATATATATATATATATATATATATATATATATATATATATATATATACTACTAATAATAATAATCTAATCAAAACTAAATATTGAGTACAATTTAGTAATTAATAGAGTATTAACTGCACGTCTGTGGAACTCTGTTCCGTCTGCCTACTTCCCTCCGGACTACAACTTGGATGTCTCCAAGTCCAACGTTAACAAATTCCTAATGAACCGCCCCCTTAAGTAAACATTTCATCAAATCTCCACACTAACGTAATGTACTTGCAATAACCCTTATCCCTGAGTGGCTTTCGGGCCTTGATAAGTGGTGATCACTGTGTAAAAAAAAAAAATTGACTCTATAATAATATTTAGAAAATCTGCATGAATTAAAATAATCCTACCTTAGTGAACATGCTCCGCAGTTGAGGTAGAGCATCAATATACGAGGGAGATTAAAATATGCAAATTATGACTTACGAAATGTATTGTTCACAAGCAAAGAATACAAGCTAAAGAGAAGTATTTCCTTATTTCATGGATTTTCAAAAGTTTCGCGTTTTTTTTTTTGTTTTTTTTTTTTTTGAGAGGAAAACAGTTAGAAAAAAAAATTACAACCATATTTTTGTTGTTTAGCAAAAAAATTGAAAGCTTCAAAGTTCGAAAGAAAGCAATATCTGAATAATTATATATTTTTATTGCCCGGTTGTACAATAAACTTAAACATATCCGAATTTATGCAGATTGCGCGTGTATTATTATAGAATTACTCCTCCGTTGATTATCATATATTACGAGGAATAATTTGCCCGGTGAACTAATTTGCAAAAAAAAAAATAAAAATATAAAAAATAATAATGATAATGTCGTTCATGAAATTTTTTTTTTTTTTTTTTTTTTTTTTTTTTACAATATTACGTTAGTTGATATTTGGACTCATTGTTTAGTTTTAAAATGTGCAAGCGAAGAAATGATTTGCGACGATTTTAAATGGTACTTTTTCTTTTATCGTAAATTGAATTCATTAATAAGAAACAAAATTAAAATAAAATGGGGAGGTACATCCAGTTTTGAACAGGGATTAATTCGATCTGTACTCAAATATTCTACCACTAAGCTATATTTCCAGATGACAATAACTCTGTTTTTTTTGTTTTTTTTAAAGAAATGATTTGCTGAAATTTTATTATTTCCCTTGAGCGGTTTAATGTAAAATATTTTACGGTAAAAATTCTTTATTTTATCTATAAGAGAGAAAAAAATATTTTTAAGATCGGATCTTCTCGATTTTCGATACTTATCGGAAGAATTTTTGGACAAAATATATTTAAGAAGATTGCCAGACATATAAATTACATTTGTGTGAAATTTGCAAAAGATAGGCTCAGCCATTTCGGAACCTATGAGGAAGGAACCCCCTCCACACACAAAATGACATTTATTTGAGGATATTTTTCTATGTGTCTGTCTGTCTGTCTGTCTGTCTGTCTGTCTGTATGTGTACATTTCCCTATGCAATAACTCTGCCAATTTTTAGTCTACAGACCCGAAATTTGATATACAGGGTACTGAGATTTGGGAAAATCTATGTGATCGGTTTTCGGCCAGAAATTAAAGGGGTCAAAGTTCAACGATTTGACCTTTGAGAACTCTACCAAACTCCTCCGCCAATTTTGGGTCTACACACTTGAAATTTTAGATATAGGTACTTTGGACATGGATCTAACTTAATAACTTGATGTGAGCTCAAAACAATAAATTTTAAGGAGTCATAATAGGGGTTAAAGTTAAAATAATTGACCTTTTTTTTTTTTTTGCTCAGCATTCACCTCCAAACACCCGGGCAACGCCGGGCACCCATGCTAGTATATATATATATAAAAGTGAACGCGCGCGCGCGCGCGCGTGTGTGTGTGTGTGTGTACATTTCCCTACGCAATAACTCTGTCAATTTAAAGTCTACAGACTCGAAATTTGATATATATGGTACTGAGATTTGGGAAAATCTTTGCGATCGGTTTTCGGGCAGAAATTTGGCTGTTACAGGGTCAAAGTTCAACGATTTGACCTTTGAGAACTCTACCAAAATCCTCCGACAATTTTGTATCTGAACACTTGAAATTTTAGATATAGGTTCCTTGGATATGGATCTAAATTAATAACTTGATTTGAGCCCAAAACAATAAATTTTAAGGAGTCATAATAGGGATCAAAATGAAAAAAATTGACCGCTTTTTTTTTCTTTTTTTTTTTTTTGCTCAACATACACCTCCAAACACCGGGCTGAAATGCTAGTATAAATATATATATATAATTCCCTCTGCTTCACTTTTTTTGTTATCAAGTAAGATCTTTGACTTACTTGTTGTTTCATCAAATACTTTTGTATGCAAAATCCGATCTCGCATTTTGCTGATTCCTACCCTCTGATAAAAAGGAAAGTATTTCTTCGAAACTCCGCGGATTAAGGACTATCCACTTATCTAGTGTTTCCTTTTCACATTAAATATGTTTTTAACTCTTTTTCAAAGTGTTTTTCAAGTGTTTTATTGACTGTTTGTTCGTATATATATATATATATATATATATATATATATATATATATATATATATATATATATATATATATATATATATGCGTGCATGGGATTATGTATTGTTATATAATTTTTCAAGTCAAGTATTTTAATACTTTCTCGTCCTCGTCGATGTCTGCCTATCTACCTTTGCCGCCGCCCTTTTCTTTCCTTTGTCACGGCCGTAAATCGTACCTGCCCTCGAACCAGCTTGTATTATATAACACTCGTGTACAGACATGTGAATGGCTGATTAGAGACGTTCCACCCACCATCCCACCAGTGATGGGTTTACTGCTCGGGACAGACTTAACAGTTCGAGGTCGATGTTTAGAATGTGCTTCAATCAATAAAGTAGGAAAAGTCCACCGGCTTGAGACCCGCAACCCGCGTATAAATCATAGATATCTCTAGCTTAGACGAACAGCGCATGGCTGAAGGGTAAATGCCACTTTTTTGGTGATCAATTTGAATTTGACATACGCTCTCTTATTAGAAATTAGCATGCATTGAGCTCGAAAAAATTATCTAATGATAATGAATACACGCACGCACACGTACACGTACACGTACATGCGCACACACACACACACACACACACACACAGATATATCTATGCATATGTGTGTGTTTATATGGCTACTGTCAGAATTTTTGTATTATCTTATCTAGTCATCTACCTCCCTTCTATCTTGCTCTCTCTCTCTCTCTCTCTCTCTCTCTCTCTCTATATATATATATATATATATATATATATATATATATATATATATATGTGTGTGTGTGTGTGTGTGTGTGTGTGTGTGCGCACGCGTCGGTATGTTTGTATATGCAGGTATATATGTGCGTGTCTGTGTGTATTTACATGTGTATGTAAATTTATACATAGATATATATGTGTACATGTGTGTGTGTGCGTGTGTGTCTGTATTAGTGAATGTGTATGTGAAACTCAACATGCAATAATAACAAGGTCGATAACCATTAGTCGCATGCTCTCGTGTAATGAATGAATGCGTGAATGTAGGATTGACATGAAATTCTTAAAGATAAACTAAAATGACCGAAAAATGGGCTGAAATGACTTAAATAAATAAAAAGTAAATGACTTGGAATGACTTTAATGAACTTAAGGATGAATTGAATGACATTAAAAATTACTTGAATGCTTAAAAAATAACTGGAGCCCTTCAAAAACAACTTGAATTATCTGGAGAATGACTTGAATGGCTTTGAAACTGACTGGTTGTAAAGTGGGTGATCATTTTACATTAAATTAATACAGTAAAGTGATCCCCATTTATATCACGAAGTTACAAACATACGTACAGCATGTAGTAAGCCAGATACTACACTTTGATCTTGGCCAAAAGGCCAAGAAAAAGGTATTTATTTGCTCCTTCACCGAGCAAATTAGGCACAAGGCCGATTTTTAATGTGAGGAGTGAAGGGGAAATGGGGACCAACTCCCCGGGGAGTAGGGGAGTTGGATAGTGATAATTGGTATGAAGGGTTGCCCCTACATTGACCAATAACTTATATGTGGGATTGCCCCCACATATGGTCTTTGCTTGCAGTATCTGCCAGAACAGATACAACAGTTTGAGATATTAAATCCTTTATTCATGTTAATAATACATTGAAAATCAACAATGAACAAAAAAACTTAGGCACATGGCCAACTCAAAAGGGGGATTGTGGGGGTCGTTGGTTATCCTTGTCACTCCAGAACTAAATAAAATCAAAAGTTTCTCCCAGCTAGTATCTTCTTTCACCATAATACCGCATTCACCCTTCCATACTGGGGGACGTCCTAATTAACTCCCAATTTTTAATACATTTTTTATTGACGTGTAAAAACAAAAAAAGATAACAATAAAAATGGTTCAATAATTCATTTGTGTCGAGGGCGGGTGGGGGAGAAAAAAAAAGAAAAAAAAAGGTGATTAATAGGACCCTCCCAACCCCGTCTAGTTGATAGACTGTCCGTTCCACTACGTTTGTAAAAGGAACCTCGCTTCTGCGGGTCAATCTCTAAGTGGGGATGCCCTCTAGATGGGGGTGAATGGAGAAAAGAAAATTTTGTGGGTAAGGAATGGGAGTCAGTTTGTATTTCTTTCTCTCCAAGATGGGTGAAATTTAGAGGAGAGGGTGAAAGCGAAAATTGCAAGAAGGAGAGGGTGGGGATCTTAGAGGCGTCCTAATTGGGGAGGGATGGAACACATACTCAGCTAGCTGAGAGGCTACTTGTTTAATTTTACTTTACGGAACTGCGCGTTCCACACCTAGGCGGGGAACACGTATTCAAATTTGGCTCCTTTTTGTACACACAGACTTGCTACAAGTATCAATCTTCTGTCAAATGCCGCACGATGCAGCCTTCTTCTATCACATCTGATCTTCACCCGTAGTTGGTGTTTAAAGAAAACGATCAGATCCTGATCAGAAAAAGACAACACCCACCCCCCGGCAACCTTGCAGACGCGACGTCCAAATCACTATTCTCGCCACGGCCAGGATTGTAACGTAGACCATTTGTCTTTCCCGGTCCCACGGTGGCCTCACGTTGTCCATGACATTGGATACAGTAATTGGGCAAGAATGCTCAGGCTCGATGTGAGCCATCACTTCTCTGACATACGACCAGTACCGGCGGAGTTTGCGGCAATAAAAGAAAGCATGATCAGTCAGTTCTACGGCCATTGTCCCACAACAGGGACAATCAGGCGACTCCAAAAACCCAGAACTGCATTGTATGTTGTTGAGTGGAAGTGCATTTCGGGCCAATCGCCGGGTCAGAGACGCGCGCATAGCGGGTCGTCGGCGGCCATCTTCACTAGATCCCTGTGGAGTTCCCTACAGGTAGCAGTCACAAGGTCGCTGGACCTTGGTAGTCATTTTAACACGGCTCGACACTCTTTCATGTAGACAGATTCTTCCCGTGGCCTACTCTTGATAAAAGTGTCGAGAACGAGGTCAGGGAAGGCGGCAGTATCCACGGGGTGCCACGATTGGTCATCTTGCATATAGTGGCTCAGGAAGGCCAGCCTCTCAGCGTCTCGATGACACTTCAAGTCCGGCATTCCCAAGCCTCCCTCACACGGACGTTGAATACAGACCTGTCTGCTCACCCAGTGTCTTCCTCTGTCCCAAAGAAGCAAAGACAAGAGTTCGACAAGAGCTGTTAGGTGTTGTGCAGGCAGGGGAAGTACGGCCAGTCGGTAAAGGATGAGAGGAAAGATGTAAGTGACGCACGCCTTAGCTCTACCCTTTAAGGAAAGTTTCCTAGAAAGCCACGAATTGACTGCAGCCTCCACCTTTGACCGTACCTCCAACCAATTTTTGTCAAGCTGGAGACCCGGTCCGAACCACACACCTAGGATCCGAACCAGGCTATGTCCAGCTGAAGGACACAGAGAGGTTGGTGTTGCCACACCCAACCGCAGTCCTATCGACTTGCTGCAGTTTATCTTGGTCCCTGTAATTCATTCATACTTAGCGAGCACCTCGATCTCGATGTCTCTGAAGCTCGACACAAAGACCGTGACATCATCGGTGTCTGTCAAGGCTGGATGAATCAATAAAATTAAGGCTTAAAAAAAAACCCCGAAAAACGGTGACAATTTAAATTTGGAAAGCAATTTTTTTGATTCATCCAGCCTTGACAGACATGTTTTAAATATTATCTCTAGTGCTTTTCTTTTAATGATTTGTAATTCATTCCATTTGCGCTTTTTTCCAAGGAACTCTGCCTTTTGGATGATTTTGGACCATTGGATTGAAATTTTAAATTCGACCGTTTTGGATTTTACCATTTTTGGATTTTTACCCTTCACCGGACTATCCATTCATGTGAAATCTTTTTATTATTTTTCTTTTGCCTCCTGTTCCCTTTACCTCACCCTTTTTTTAACCAAGTAAGATCTTTGACTTACTTGTAGTTTCATTAAATACTTTTATATGCAAAATCCGATCTTGCATTTTGCTAATTCCTGCCCTCTGATGAGAAGGAGAGTATTTCTTCGAAACTCCGCGGATTAAGGACTATCCACTTATCTTGTGCTTCCTTTTTTAAAATTAAATATGTTTTTAACTCTTTTTCAAGATGTATTTTAACATGTTTTATTAATCATTTGTTCATATCATAAGCTCTTTTTCCTTTTCGGTTTTATTGGGCTTTTTACATCTGGCTGAGTTTATTTAACTTGTAAATATTAACTCTTTAATATTTATAATATATTTTAAGTTTACCATTTTGATTACCTTAGTAAACTTATTGTAACTTTTATTTTATATATATATATATATATATATATATATATATATATATATATATATATATATATATATATATACTCCTATAAATTCATTTTTTCTTTTGTCTGTATTGATATTCATATTAAAACCCCTCTTTTTTTATTTATTTGGAAAGAAAATACAATTTTTTTTGTATGGGTCGTTGGGTTGTATTCACTAGCAAAATATCTAGCTAATTTGCATATTCTTTTAAACATTCATTTTAATTAATTCCCTATTAGTTGCTTCGGTTTTCTAATGGGATAATCATCTTTAGTTAACTATTAGGTGTAATTATATTCATGCAGATATTCTACATGATTTATACTTGAATAATATTTGCGTAAAATGTAAATACAAAATTGTTTCCATATATGTTCATGTATACGAATATATTTTTGTTCAACAAATTTTGCCAACCAAACTCCTCCTAGAGTTTTTGGTCTACAGACATGAAACTTCATATATAAGGTATTTGAATCCATGCAAAACTTTATATTTAGGTTTGAGCCCGGAAAATCGGTGCAAAAGTGTGAAAATTAAAAAAAAAATGAAATTTGCCAATTGAAGGTCGAACGCCGGCATTACGAATGCATAACGTGGAAGCTAGTGAAAATGTCTGTCCGTCTTTTCTCTATGGTAGTAAAGGAAGACTATTATACAGAAAGGCATTACTTTACATATTCACACTTTTTAATATATACATATGCACATAACCTTATGAACAGTACATAGGGCCCGAGCAAAGCCGGGCGGAACTGCTATGATATCTATAAAAGTGAACGTGTCTATGTATCTGTGTGTCTGTCTGTGTGTCTGTCTGTGTACATTTCCCCTACACTATATTTCCGTTAATTTAAAGTCTACAGACTCGAAATTTGATATACAGGATACTGAGATCTGGGAAAATCTTTGTGATGGGTTTCGGCCAGAAATTTGGCTGTTACGTTCAACGATTTGCCCTTTGAGAACTCTACCAAACTCCTCCGACAAATTTGGGTCTAAACACTTGAAGTTTTAGATATAGGTACCTTGGACATGGATCTAACGTAATTGCTTGATTTGAGCCCAAAACAATAAATGTTAAGGGGTCATAATAGGGGTCAAAATTTTTAAAATTGACCGCTTTTTCTTTTTTTTTTTTTTTGCTCAACATACACCTTCAAACACCCGAGCAAAACCGGGCTTAAATATTAGTATATCTATAAAAGTGAACGTGTCTGTGTGTGTGTGTGTGTGTCTGTCTGTCTGTCTGTCTGTGTGTGTGTGTCTGTGTGTGTCTGTGCGTGTACAATTTCTTACGCAATAACTCTGTTAATTTTCAGTCTACAGACTCGAAATTTGATATACAGGGTACTGATATTTGGGAAAATCTGTGTAATTCGTTTTCGGCCATTAAGGGATCAAAGTTCAACGATTTGCCCTTTGAGAACTCTACCAACCTCCTCCGACATGTTTTAGTCTAAATACTTGAAATTTTAGATATAGGTTCCTTAGACATGGATCTAACTTAATAACTTGATTTGGCCTCAAAACAATAAATGTTAAGGGGTCATAATAGGGGTCAAAGTTTAAAAAAAAAATTGACCGCTGCGGTTTCTACCGAATTACTCAGACAATTTCTGGTCTAAATATTTACAATTTTACATAAAGGGTATGCAGAGATAGGGCAAGCTTTTTAATCGGTTTGGGTCGAAATTTTTTAGTTACCAATATATAAATGTATGTATGTATGTTTGCATGTGTGCCTAAAACTTTCGACAGGGGCGACGGATTTTTACAAGATCGGTATCGTTTTGAAGTTCGACCTTACAGACAACAAATATCGAAAAATTGGCTAAAAACATTCATATCTTTACCTTCAACTGGCCACTTTTCTAAAGGGAGGAGTCGCTTTTTTCGCCGATATTTTTGAAAGTCATCCTCCCCTTTCTATTGTCTAGCCTTAATCAAAACCTACCTCACTTCCGGTTTGGCGGTTGTCGTAACGACAAAGACGTAAGGTTTTTTTCCCTCGTTCTTTTCGCCCTTCGCGGTACGGGTTCGAGCCTGCCTTTCTACTACCACTTCTTTTTTTTTTTTTTTTTTTTGCTCAACACACACATCCAAACACCCGGGCAACGCAGGGCTGAAATGCTAATGTATATATATATATATATATATATATATATATATATATATATATATATATATATATATATATATAATTTTGTTCGATTGTTTAATCGGAATCGAAATTGGGTACCGAAATAATCAGAACTTCTTGGGTTATCGGAATTGATATCTGAATCGGAAAAATCTGTAACTATTTACCGATACAAAAAAACGATTCCTTTAATTTTCTTTTTTTTTTTATTTCATTTTGTTTAAACAAAATCTTCCACTGTTTGTAGTAATAATAAAATAACAAATAACAAATTGATTTCAAACTTCCAGTAAACTAAAATCTATAGATAACCAACCACACAAGTTTTAAGTTTGAGAAAATATCTACACATTTAACCTCTGTTTTTTTTTTTCGGCGATGAGGCAGAAATAATAATTTCATAGTAAAATATTTAGCGATTTATAAAGCATCGGAATCGAAATCGGTAATTGTATCGGAATCGGAAAACCATTGGAATCATCCTATCACTAATATATACATACACGCACACATGGACTGTATGTTGAAATTGACTAGTTTCAATTAGTCAAAGTTTAATTCAGCATTTTTTTAATAGATTTATGGAAGTTAATGTGTTGCGCATATTTACTTGATGTTGGTTGAAATTGTCCAGCTGTTTTTTGTGTGAAATATAAATGAGAGAAAGCACGCTAGGATAATTAAGTGACTTGTTGAAGGGTCTGCTTTTTCTCTTTGCTTTTGATATATCTCTGACAAGGTTTACAAGTAAGCTTTGGGTGACTATCTCACACGCGAACAAATCTTTGAACTACAAGCTGCGTTCAAGATGAGATCATGTAATGCATGCTCATACGTTGTTCCGATTCCGATATTAGTTTAATTCAATTTTCCTTTCACTTAGTTTAAACTCGCCTTCTTTGTAATTGCAAAAACTCACACACTATAACAGAGTCTACTGCATACATTACGGTTGGTGTAATACTGATCGCAGCTGTTTTTCATCTCTTTGATTCTAAAATTTCGTCAGTCCAAAAGCCTCTCGTCCTCTTTTATTCACTCTTTGTACACCTTGTTTCGCTATTTTTTATAAATTGTATCTTGAATTGTTGGATAGTTAGGCCGTGTGTACTAAGAATTATTTTGACAAAAGCGTGTACCTGGCGGCAAATGGAAAAGCAACAACAAATAATTATCAAATGTACCAAAAGGTCATTTGAATGAAACTTATCAACTTGACACGAGAACTTGTTGTGAAAAAAAATCCAACTAACTTGATCAGTTTTCAAAAAGAAGAAATGTTAAATTTATGATGATTGAACAGTCATTTTCGGTAAAATATTACATAGGTGAAAGCAAAGTCAAGTCAATTCAGTGAAATGACAATTGCCGAATAAAATTCCTTGGGGTATAGCTACAATGACAATGTCGCCCCAAGAATGCATTTCAGATAATCATAAATGGTTATATAATAACTAGGCTAGGTGCCATGCGTTATCCGGATGTTTGAGGGAGGGAGGTATTGAGCAAAAAAAAAAAGTTTACTAGGCAGGCAGGCTCGAACCCGTACTGTGAAGGAGGAAAGAACGTGGAAAAAGTGACGTCTTTGCTGTTGCATCCATCGCCCAACCGGAAGTAAAGAATGTTTAAATTAAGGCTAGTCAATCGAAAGAGGGGATGACCTTCGAAAATATCAGCGAAAAAGCAACCTCTTCCTGTAGAAAAGTGCCCAGTTGAGGGGAAGGAATTAATGTTTTTAGCCAATTTTTCGATATTTGTCGTCCGAAGTATCGGGCTTTAAAACGATACCGATTTCGTGAAGATCGGTCGACTCTGTCGAAAGTTTTAGGCATACATACATACATACATACATACATACATACATAATACATAATACATAATACATACATACATGCATGCATACATTTAAATAGACAGCTGAGATTTATATTATAAACACCCAAAATGTATATATGTGTTGGTTGACGATTTTAGCCCAAGAAGAATGAACCCGTTGAATTCCCGTACGCGTACCTCTCTCCTACAAGCAACCATCGATAACTGTCACTGACGATAAATATATTTTGTTATATTTTCGTATATCAGTGTGTGGTTATTCTTTTTATCACATAAGAAATATAACCAACTTACAATTCTTAAAAGGGCTTAACATTCTAATGATAAATTCGACTCGTCTCTCAGCTGTAATCGTTGGATCATTCGGATTTGAACGTAGTACTTTATTTAATCCACGCGGGTAGACTACAAAAACCTGTAGCGTAATGGATATAATTGCTAAGTAATAATCAGTTCTAAGTTAATCTTCTGGGAGTTAAAGGCTCAATCCTCAGTATAGATGATATAAAGAATTACTTGAAACTTCTATTTGATCAAAATGACCTCCGTTATTTAGATAACTTCCGTATAAATTCTCAGAATATGGCATGAAGGTTTGCAAGTTCGTCAAAACGTACTTGAAGAAGGCAGAAGGTTATATCTGCCGAAATGTTGTGAGAATAACATCCTAGATGATAACAATAGTCGAAACAACCATATAATACGAACAATTTTTTATATAGAAAAGGTTTTGGTTTGACTAGACGCACGCAAAAAAGAAGATTGCATCGGCCAACAATAGTTCGTTAGCTCAGCGTTTATTGAGTTATTAAAGTTTATGTAGTGTGCATAAAATCTTGCTATTAAAGTTTATGTAGTGTGTATAAAATATTGTTATTAAAGTTTATGTAGTGTGCATAAAATCTTGGTATTAAAGTTTATGTAGTGTGCATAAAATCTTGGTATTAAAGTTTATGTAGTGTGTATAAAATCTTGTTATTAAAGTTTATGTAGTGTGCATAAAATCTTGGTATTAAAGTTTATGTAGTGTGCATAAAATCTTGTTATTAAAATTTATGTAGTGTGCATAAAATCTTGTTATTAAAGTTTATGTAGTGTGCATAAAATCTTGTTATTAAAGTTTATGTAGTGTGCATAAAATCTTGTTATTAAAATTTATGTAGTGTGTATAAAATCTTGTTATTAAAGTTTATGTAGTGTGCATAAAATCTTGTTATTAAAGTTTATGTAGTGTGCATAAAATCTTGTTATTAAAGTTTATGTTGTGTGCATAAAATCTTGTTATTAAAGTTTATGTAGTGTGCATAAAATCTTGTTATTAAAGTTTATGTAGTGTGCATATAATCTTGTTATTAAAGTTTATGTAGTGTGCATAAAATCTTGTTATTAAAGTTTATGTAGTGTGCATAAAATCTTGTTATTAAAGTTTATGTAGTGTTCATAAAATCTTGTTATTAAAGTTTATGTAGTGTTCATAAAATCTTGGTATTAAAGTTTATGTAGTGTGCATATAATCTTGTTATTAAAGTTTATGTAGTGTGCATAAAATCTTGTTATTAAAATTTATGTAGTGTGTATAAAATCTTGTTATTAAAGTTTATGTAGTGTGCATAAAATCTTGTTATTAAAGTTTATGTAGTGTTCATAAAATCTTGTTATTAAAGTTTATGTAGTGTGCATAAAATCTTGTTATTAAAGTTTATGTAGTGTGCATAAAATCTTGTTATTAAAGTTTATGTAGTGTGCATAAAATCTTGTTATTAAAGTTTATGTAGTGTGCATAAAATCTTGTTATTAAAGTTTATGTAGTGTGCATAAAATCTTGTTATTAAAGTTTATGTAGTGTGTATAAAATCTTGTTATTAAAGTTTATGTAGTGTTCATATAATCTTGTTATTAAAGTTTATGTAGTGTGCATAAAATCTTGTTATTAAAGTTTATGTAGTGTGTATAAAATCTTGTTATTAAAGTTTATGTAGTGTGCATAAAATCTTGTTATTAAAATTTATGTAGTGTGTATAAAATCTTGTTATTAAAGTTTATGTAGTGTGCATAAAATCTTGTTATTAAAGTTTATGTAGTGTTCATAAAATCTTGTTATTAAAGTTTATGTAGTGTGCATAAAATCTTGTTATTAAAGTTTATGTAGTGTGCATAAAATCTTGTTATTAAAGTTTATGTAGTGTGCATAAAATCTTGTTATTAAAGTTTATGTAGTGTGCATAAAATCTTGTTATTAAAGTTTATGTAGTGTGCATAAAATCTTGTTATTAAAATTTATGTAGTGTGCATAAAATCTTGTTATTAAAGTTTATGTAGTGTGCATAAAATCTTGTTATTAAAGTTTATGTAGTGTGCATAAAATCTTGTTATTAAAGTTTATGTAGTGTGCATAAAATCTTGTTATTAAAGTTTATGTAGTGTGCATAAAATCTTGTTATTAAAATTTATGTAGTGTGCATAAAATCTTGTTATTAAAGTTTATGTAGTGTGTATAAAATCTTGTTATTAAAGTTTATGTAGTGTGTATAAAATCTTGTTATTAAAGTTTATGTAGTGTGCATAAAATCTTGTTATTAAAGTTTATGTAGTGTGCATATAATCTTGTTATTAAAGTTTATGTAGTGTGCATAAAATCTTGTTATTAAAGTTTATGTAGTGTGCATATAATCTTGTTATTAAAGTTTATGTAGTGTGCATAAAATCTTGTTATTAAAATTTATGTAGTGTGCATATAATCTTGTTATTAAAGTTTATGTAGTGTGCATAAAATCTTGTTATTAAAGTTTATGTAGTGTGCATAAAATCTTGTTATTAAAGTTTATGTAGTGTGCATATAATCTTGTTATTAAAGTTTATGTAGTGTGTATAAAATCTTGTTATTAAAGTTTATGTAGTGTGCATAAAATCTTGTTATTAAAGTTTATGTAGTGTTCATAAAATCTTGTTATTAAAGTTTATGTAGTGTGCATAAAATCTTGTTATTAAAGTTTATGTAGTGTGCATAAAATCTTGTTATTAAAGTTTATGTAGTGTGCATAAAATCTTGTTATTAAAGTTTATGTAGTGTGCATAAAATCTTGTTATTAAAGTTTATGTAGTGTGCATAAAATCTTGTTATTAAAATTTATGTAGTGTGCATAAAATCTTGTTATTAAAGTTTATGTAGTGTTCATAAAATCTTGTTATTAAAGTTTATGTAGTGTGTATAAAATCTTGTTATTAAAGTTTATGTAGTGTGCATAAAATCTTGTTATTAAAGTTTATGTAGTGTTCATAAAATCTTGTTATTAAAGTTTATGTAGTGTGCATAAAATCTTGTTATTAAAGTTTATGTAGTGTGCATAAAATCTTGTTATTAAAGTTTATGTAGTGTGCATAAAATCTTGTTATTAAAGTTTATGTAGTGTGCATAAAATCTTGTTATTAAAGTTTATGTAGTGTGTATAAAATCTTGTTATTAAAGTTTATGTAGTGTTCATATAATCTTGTTATTAAAGTTTATGTAGTGTGCATAAAATCTTGTTATTAAAGTTTATGTAGTGTGTATAAAATCTTGTTATTAAAGTTTATGTAGTGTGCATAAAATCTTGTTATTAAAATTTATGTAGTGTGTATAAAATCTTGTTATTAAAGTTTATGTAGTGTGCATAAAATCTTGTTATTAAAGTTTATGTAGTGTTCATAAAATCTTGTTATTAAAGTTTATGTAGTGTGCATAAAATCTTGTTATTAAAGTTTATGTAGTGTGCATAAAATCTTGTTATTAAAGTTTATGTAGTGTGCATAAAATCTTGTTATTAAAGTTTATGTAGTGTGCATAAAATCTTGTTATTAAAGTTTATGTAGTGTGCATAAAATCTTGTTATTAAAATTTATGTAGTGTGCATAAAATCTTGTTATTAAAGTTTATGTAGTGTGCATAAAATCTTGTTATTAAAGTTTATGTAGTGTGCATAAAATCTTGTTATTAAAGTTTATGTAGTGTGCATAAAATCTTGTTATTAAAGTTTATGTAGTGTGCATAAAATCTTGTTATTAAAATTTATGTAGTGTGCATAAAATCTTGTTATTAAAGTTTATGTAGTGTGCATAAAATCTTGTTATTAAAGTTTATGTAGTGTTCATATAATCTTGTTATTAAAGTTTATGTAGTGTGTATAAAATCTTGTTATTAAAGTTTATGTAGTGTGCATAAAATCTTGTTATTAAAGTTTATGTAGTGTGTATAAAATCTTGTTATTAAAGTCTATGTAGTGTGCATAAAATCTTGTTATTAAAGTTTATGTAGTGTGCATAAAATCTTGTTATTAAAGTTTATGTAGTGTGCATAAAATCTTGTTATTAAAATTTATGTAGTGTGCATAAAATCTTGTTATTAAAGTTTATGTAGTGTGCATAAAATCTTGTTATTAAAGTTTATGTAGTGTGCATAAAATCTTGTTATTAAAGTTTATGTAGTGTGCATAAAATCTTGTTATTAAAATTTATGTAGTGTGCATAAAATTTTGTTATTAAAGTTTATGTAGTGTGCATAAAATGTTGTTATTAAAGTTTATGTAGTGTGCATAAAATCTTGTTATTAAAGTTTATGTAGTGTGCATAAAATCTTGTTATTAAAATTTATGTAGTGTGCATAAAATCTTGTTATTAAAGTTTATGTAGTGTGCATAAAATCTTGTTATTAAAGTCTATGTAGTGTGCATAAAATCTTGTTATTAAAGTTTATGTAGTGTGCATAAAATCTTGTTATTAAAGTTTATGAAGTGTGCATAAAATCTTGTTATTAAAGTTTATGTAGTGTGCATAAAATCTCGTTATTAAAGTTTATGTAGTGTGCATAAAATCTTGTTATTAAAGTTTATGTAGTGTGCATAAAATCTTGTTATTAAAGTTTATGTAGTGTGCATAAAATCTTGTTATTAAAGTTTATGTAGTGTGCATAAAATCTTGTTATTAAAGTTTATGTAGTGTGCATAAAATCTTGTTATTAAAATTTATGTAGTGTGCATAAAATTTTGTTATTAAAGTTTATGTAGTGTGCATAAAATCTTGTTATTAAAGTTTATGTAGTGTGCATAAAATCTTGTTATTAAAGTTTATGTAGTGTGCATAAAATCTTGTTATTAAAGTTTATGTAGTGTGCATAAAATCTTGTTATTAAAGTTTATGTAGTGTGCATAAAATCTTGTTATTAAAGTTTATGTAGTGTGCATAAAATCTTGTTATTAAAGTTTATGTAGTGTGCATAAAATCTTGTTATTAAAGTTTATGAAGTGTGCATAAAATCTTGTTATTAAAGTTTATGTAGTGTGCATAAAATCTTGTTATTAAAGTTTATATAGTGTGCATAAAATCTTGTTATTAAAGTTTATGTAGTGTGCATAAAATCTTGTTATTAAAGTTTATGTAGTGTGCATAAAATCTTGTTATTAAAGTTTATGTAGTGTGCATAAAATCTTGTTATTAAAGTTTATGAAGTGTGCATAAAATCTTGTTATTAAAGTTTATGTAGTGTGCATAAAATCTTGTTATTAAAGTTTATGTAGTGTGCATAAAATCTTGTTATTAAAGTTTATGTAGTGTGCATAAAATCTTGTTATTAAAGTTTATGAAGTGTGCATAAAATCTTGTTATTAAAGTTTATGTAGTGTGCATAAAATCTTGTTATTAAAGTTTATGTAGTGTGCATAAAATCTTGTTATTAAAGTTTATGTAGTGTGCATAAAATCTTGTTATTAAAGTTTATGAAGTGTGCATAAAATCTTGTTATTAAAGTTTATGTAGTGTGCATAAAATCTTGTTATTAAAGTTTATGTAGTGTGCATAAAATCTTGTTATTAAAGTTTATGAAGTGTGCATAAAATCTTGTTATTAAAGTTTATGAAGTGTGCATAAAATCTTGTTATTAAAGTTTATGAAGTGTGCATAAAATCTTGTTATTAAAGTTTATGTAGTGTGCATAAAATCTTGTTATTAAAGTTTATGTAGTGTGCATAAAATCTTGTTATTAAAGTTTATATAGTGTGCATAAAATCTTGTTATTAAAGTTTATGAAGTGTGCATAAAATCTTGTTATTAAAGTTTATGTAGTGTGCATAAAATCTTGTTATTAAAGTTTATGTAGTGTGCATAAAATCTTGTTATTAAAGTTTATGAAGTGTGCATAAAATCTTGTTATTAAAGTTTATGTAGTGTGCATAAAATCTTGTTATTAAAGTTTATGTAGTGTGCATAAAATCTTGTTATTAAAGTTTATGTAGTGTGCATAAAATCTTGTTATTAAAGTTTATGAAGTGTGCATAAAATCTTGTTATTAAAGTTTATGTAGTGTGCATAAAATCTCGTTATTAAAGTTTATGTAGTGTGCATAAAATCTTGTTATTAAAGTTTATATAGTGTGCATAAAATCTTGTTATTAAAGTTTATGTAGTGTGCATAAAATCTTGTTATTAAAGTTTATGAAGTGTGCATAAAATCTTGTTATTAAAGTTTATGTAGTGTGCATAAAATCTCGTTATTAAAGTTTATGTAGTGTGCATAAAATCTCGTTATTAAAGTTTATATAGTGTGCATAAAATCTTGTTATTAAAGTTTATGTAGTGTGCATAAAATCTTGTTATTAAAGTTTATGAAGTGTGCATAAAATCTTGTTATTAAAGTTTATGAAGTGTGCATAAAATCTTGTTATTAAAGTTTATATAGTGTGCATAAAATCTCGTTATTAAAGTTTATGAAGTGTGCATAAAATCTCGTTATTAAAGTTTATGTAGTGTGCATAAAATCTTGTTATTAAAGTTTATGTAGTGTGCATAAAATCTCGTTATTAAAGTTTATGAAGTGTGCATAAAATCTTGTTATTAAAGTTTATGTAGTGTGCATAAAATCTCGTTATTAAAGTTTATGTAGTGTGCATAAAATCTTGTTATTAAAGTTTATATAGTGTGCATAAAATCTTGTTATTAAAGTTTATGTAGTGTGCATAAAATCTTGTTATTAAAGTTTATGTAGTGTGCATAAAATCTTGTTATTAAAGTTTATGTAGTGTGCATATAATCTTGTTATTAAAGTTTATGTAGTGTGCATAAAATCTTGTTATTAAAATTTATGTAGTGTGCATATAATCTTGTTATTAAAGTTTATGTAGTGTGCATAAAATCTTGTTATTAAAGTTTATGTAGTGTGCATAAAATCTTGTTATTAAAGTTTATGTAGTGTGCATATAATCTTGTTATTAAAGTTTATGTAGTGTGTATAAAATCTTGTTATTAAAGTTTATGTAGTGTGCATAAAATCTTGTTATTAAAGTTTATGTAGTGTTCATAAAATCTTGTTATTAAAGTTTATGTAGTGTGCATAAAATCTTGTTATTAAAGTTTATGTAGTGTGCATAAAATCTTGTTATTAAAGTTTATGTAGTGTGCATAAAATCTTGTTATTAAAGTTTATGTAGTGTGCATAAAATCTTGTTATTAAAGTTTATGTAGTGTGCATAAAATCTTGTTATTAAAATTTATGTAGTGTGCATAAAATCTTGTTATTAAAGTTTATGTAGTGTTCATAAAATCTTGTTATTAAAGTTTATGTAGTGTGTATAAAATCTTGTTATTAAAGTTTATGTAGTGTGCATAAAATCTTGTTATTAAAGTTTATGTAGTGTTCATAAAATCTTGTTATTAAAGTTTATGTAGTGTGCATAAAATCTTGTTATTAAAGTTTATGTAGTGTGCATAAAATCTTGTTATTAAAGTTTATGTAGTGTGCATAAAATCTTGTTATTAAAGTTTATGTAGTGTGCATAAAATCTTGTTATTAAAGTTTATGTAGTGTGTATAAAATCTTGTTATTAAAGTTTATGTAGTGTTCATATAATCTTGTTATTAAAGTTTATGTAGTGTGCATAAAATCTTGTTATTAAAGTTTATGTAGTGTGTATAAAATCTTGTTATTAAAGTTTATGTAGTGTGCATAAAATCTTGTTATTAAAATTTATGTAGTGTGTATAAAATCTTGTTATTAAAGTTTATGTAGTGTGCATAAAATCTTGTTATTAAAGTTTATGTAGTGTTCATAAAATCTTGTTATTAAAGTTTATGTAGTGTGCATAAAATCTTGTTATTAAAGTTTATGTAGTGTGCATAAAATCTTGTTATTAAAGTTTATGTAGTGTGCATAAAATCTTGTTATTAAAGTTTATGTAGTGTGCATAAAATCTTGTTATTAAAGTTTATGTAGTGTGCATAAAATCTTGTTATTAAAATTTATGTAGTGTGCATAAAATCTTGTTATTAAAGTTTATGTAGTGTGCATAAAATCTTGTTATTAAAGTTTATGTAGTGTGCATAAAATCTTGTTATTAAAGTTTATGTAGTGTGCATAAAATCTTGTTATTAAAGTTTATGTAGTGTGCATAAAATCTTGTTATTAAAATTTATGTAGTGTGCATAAAATCTTGTTATTAAAGTTTATGTAGTGTGCATAAAATCTTGTTATTAAAGTTTATGTAGTGTTCATATAATCTTGTTATTAAAGTTTATGTAGTGTGTATAAAATCTTGTTATTAAAGTTTATGTAGTGTGCATAAAATCTTGTTATTAAAGTTTATGTAGTGTGTATAAAATCTTGTTATTAAAGTCTATGTAGTGTGCATAAAATCTTGTTATTAAAGTTTATGTAGTGTGCATAAAATCTTGTTATTAAAGTTTATGTAGTGTGCATAAAATCTTGTTATTAAAATTTATGTAGTGTGCATAAAATCTTGTTATTAAAGTTTATGTAGTGTGCATAAAATCTTGTTATTAAAGTTTATGTAGTGTGCATAAAATCTTGTTATTAAAGTTTATGTAGTGTGCATAAAATCTTGTTATTAAAATTTATGTAGTGTGCATAAAATTTTGTTATTAAAGTTTATGTAGTGTGCATAAAATGTTGTTATTAAAGTTTATGTAGTGTGCATAAAATCTTGTTATTAAAGTTTATGTAGTGTGCATAAAATCTTGTTATTAAAATTTATGTAGTGTGCATAAAATCTTGTTATTAAAGTTTATGTAGTGTGCATAAAATCTTGTTATTAAAGTCTATGTAGTGTGCATAAAATCTTGTTATTAAAGTTTATGTAGTGTGCATAAAATCTTGTTATTAAAGTTTATGAAGTGTGCATAAAATCTTGTTATTAAAGTTTATGTAGTGTGCATAAAATCTCGTTATTAAAGTTTATGTAGTGTGCATAAAATCTTGTTATTAAAGTTTATGTAGTGTGCATAAAATCTTGTTATTAAAGTTTATGTAGTGTGCATAAAATCTTGTTATTAAAGTTTATGTAGTGTGCATAAAATCTTGTTATTAAAGTTTATGTAGTGTGCATAAAATCTTGTTATTAAAATTTATGTAGTGTGCATAAAATTTTGTTATTAAAGTTTATGTAGTGTGCATAAAATCTTGTTATTAAAGTTTATGTAGTGTGCATAAAATCTTGTTATTAAAGTTTATGTAGTGTGCATAAAATCTTGTTATTAAAGTTTATGTAGTGTGCATAAAATCTTGTTATTAAAGTTTATGTAGTGTGCATAAAATCTTGTTATTAAAGTTTATGTAGTGTGCATAAAATCTTGTTATTAAAGTTTATGTAGTGTGCATAAAATCTTGTTATTAAAGTTTATGAAGTGTGCATAAAATCTTGTTATTAAAGTTTATGTAGTGTGCATAAAATCTTGTTATTAAAGTTTATATAGTGTGCATAAAATCTTGTTATTAAAGTTTATGTAGTGTGCATAAAATCTTGTTATTAAAGTTTATGTAGTGTGCATAAAATCTTGTTATTAAAGTTTATGTAGTGTGCATAAAATCTTGTTATTAAAGTTTATGAAGTGTGCATAAAATCTTGTTATTAAAGTTTATGTAGTGTGCATAAAATCTTGTTATTAAAGTTTATGTAGTGTGCATAAAATCTTGTTATTAAAGTTTATGTAGTGTGCATAAAATCTTGTTATTAAAGTTTATGAAGTGTGCATAAAATCTTGTTATTAAAGTTTATGTAGTGTGCATAAAATCTTGTTATTAAAGTTTATGTAGTGTGCATAAAATCTTGTTATTAAAGTTTATGTAGTGTGCATAAAATCTTGTTATTAAAGTTTATGAAGTGTGCATAAAATCTTGTTATTAAAGTTTATGTAGTGTGCATAAAATCTTGTTATTAAAGTTTATGTAGTGTGCATAAAATCTTGTTATTAAAGTTTATGAAGTGTGCATAAAATCTTGTTATTAAAGTTTATGAAGTGTGCATAAAATCTTGTTATTAAAGTTTATGAAGTGTGCATAAAATCTTGTTATTAAAGTTTATGTAGTGTGCATAAAATCTTGTTATTAAAGTTTATGTAGTGTGCATAAAATCTTGTTATTAAAGTTTATATAGTGTGCATAAAATCTTGTTATTAAAGTTTATGAAGTGTGCATAAAATCTTGTTATTAAAGTTTATGTAGTGTGCATAAAATCTTGTTATTAAAGTTTATGTAGTGTGCATAAAATCTTGTTATTAAAGTTTATGAAGTGTGCATAAAATCTTGTTATTAAAGTTTATGTAGTGTGCATAAAATCTTGTTATTAAAGTTTATGTAGTGTGCATAAAATCTTGTTATTAAAGTTTATGTAGTGTGCATAAAATCTTGTTATTAAAGTTTATGAAGTGTGCATAAAATCTTGTTATTAAAGTTTATGTAGTGTGCATAAAATCTCGTTATTAAAGTTTATGTAGTGTGCATAAAATCTTGTTATTAAAGTTTATATAGTGTGCATAAAATCTTGTTATTAAAGTTTATGTAGTGTGCATAAAATCTTGTTATTAAAGTTTATGAAGTGTGCATAAAATCTTGTTATTAAAGTTTATGTAGTGTGCATAAAATCTCGTTATTAAAGTTTATGTAGTGTGCATAAAATCTCGTTATTAAAGTTTATATAGTGTGCATAAAATCTTGTTATTAAAGTTTATGTAGTGTGCATAAAATCTTGTTATTAAAGTTTATGAAGTGTGCATAAAATCTTGTTATTAAAGTTTATGAAGTGTGCATAAAATCTTGTTATTAAAGTTTATATAGTGTGCATAAAATCTCGTTATTAAAGTTTATGAAGTGTGCATAAAATCTCGTTATTAAAGTTTATGTAGTGTGCATAAAATCTTGTTATTAAAGTTTATGTAGTGTGCATAAAATCTCGTTATTAAAGTTTATGAAGTGTGCATAAAATCTTGTTATTAAAGTTTATGTAGTGTGCATAAAATCTCGTTATTAAAGTTTATGTAGTGTGCATAAAATCTTGTTATTAAAGTTTATATAGTGTGCATAAAATCTTGTTATTAAAGTTTATGTAGTGTGCATAAAATCTTGTTATTAAAGTTTATGTAGTGTGCATAAAATCTTGTTATTAAAGTTTATGTAGTGTGCATAAAATCTTGTTATTAAAGTTTATGTAGTGTGCATAAAATCTTGTTATTAAAGTTTATGTAGTGTGCATAAAATCTTGTTATTAAAGTTTATGTAGTGTGCATAAAATCTTGTTATTAAAGTTTATGTAGTGTGCATAAAATCTTGTTATTAAAGTTTATGAAGTGTGCATAAAATCTTGTTATTAAAATTTATGTAGTGTGCATAAAATCTTGTTATTAAAGTTTATATAGTGTGCATAAAATCTTGTTATTAAAGTTTATGAAGTGTGCATAAAATCTTGTTATTAAAGTTTATGTAGTGTGCATAAAATCTTGTTATTAAAGTTTATGTAGTGTGCATAAAATCTTGTTATTAAAGTTTATGTAGTGTGCATAAAATCTTGTTATTAAAGTTTATGTAGTGTGCATAAAATCTTGTTATTAAAGTTTATGTAGTGTGCATAAAATCTTGTTATTAAAGTTTATGTAGTGTGCATAAAATCTTGTTATTAAAGTTTATGTAGTGTGCATAAAATCTTGTTATTAAAGTTTATGTAGTGTGCATAAAATCTTGTTATTAAAGTTTATGTAGTGTGCATAAAATCTTGTTATTAAAGTTTATGTAGTGTGCATAAAATCTTGTTATTAAAGTTTATGTAGTGTGCATAAAATCTTGTTATTAAAGTTTATGAAGTGTGCATAAAATCTTGTTATTAAAGTTTATGTAGTGTGCATAAAATCTTGTTATTAAAGTTTATGTAGTGTGCATAAAATCTTGTTATTAAAGTTTATGTAGTGTGCATAAAATCTTGTTATTAAAGTTTATGTAGTGTGCATAAAATCTTGTTATTAAAGTTTATGTAGTGTGCATAAAATCTTGTTATTAAAGTTTATGAAGTGTGCATAAAATCTTGTTATTAAAGTTTATGTAGTGTGCATAAAATCTTGTTATTAAAGTTTATGTAGTGTGCATAAAATCTTGTTATTAAAGTTTATGTAGTGTGCATAAAATCTTGTTATTAAAGTTTATATAGTGTGCATAAAATCTTGTTATTAAAATTTATGTAGTGTGCATAAAATCTTGTTATTAAAGTTTATGTAGTGTGCATAAAATCTTGTTATTAAAGTTTATGTAGTGTGCATAAAATCTTGTTATTAAAGTTTATGTAGTGTGCATAAAATCTTGTTATTAAAGTTTATGTAGTGTGCATAAAATCTTGTTATTAAAGTTTATGTAGTGTGCATAAAATCTTGTTATTAAAGTTTATATAGTGTGCATAAAATCTTGTTATTAAAATTTATGTAGTGTGCATAAAATCTTGTTATTAAAGTTTATATAGTGTGCATAAAATCTTGTTATTAAAATTTATGTAGTGTGCATAAAATCTTGTTATTAAAGTTTATATAGTGTGCATAAAATCTTGTTATTAAAATTTATGTAGTGTGCATAAAATCTTGTTATTAAAGTTTATGTAGTGTGCATAAAATCTTGTTATTAAAGTTTATGAAGTGTGCATAAAATCTTGTTATTAAAGTTTATATAGTGTGCATAAAATCTTGTTATTAAAGTTTATGTAGTGTGCATAAAATCTTGTTATTAAAGTTTATGTAGTGTGCATAAAATCTTGACTTCGATTGCAATTGCCCAATTGTTGCTTTCTTAGAATGTTAACCAGCGAAAGCTAGGTTAATTAAGATACTTTCTCATCGTTTGCAGGGAATAAGCATTTTATGATTGGATCCAAAATAAAGTCGTATTAGATAAGTTGGTTGGTTGGTTGTTTTTGTTTTACGGCATATCAACCCTTTTCGGGTTATTTAATGCCGAATCCAAAGATTTTGAAGAAAGATTTTTTTGATAGAATATATTTGTTGTTTTCACGTTGGTTTCTATTTAACCCATAGTTGGGGCCCTAACAGGTACTACCACTCCGGGTCAGAGTGGACCTGGGAGCAATGGTAATTAAAGGCTTGCTCCACACTCCCCAAAGCCCACAAGCTGGGGCCTCACCACTGGATATAGTTTAAGGTCATATCCAGGACCCCCATTGAGGGACTTTTACCCTCTGAAGGGGGGGGGGGCAGTCAGCGTATTCTAATGCCCCATCGACAGGGTCTATTAGATAAGTAAACAATCTTTACAAACATCCACAAGATTAACAATTTACACGTTAGTTGTTGTAATGTATTTTGATAGATATATAAAGTTCGGTACGAATAAATATTGAGACGATTAATCGGAATCGGGAATCGGAACATTTGAGGTATCAGAATCGGGAAATTTCGTGCCTATTTCCGATGCCAAAAGCGATACTTTTAATTGTTTCATGTTTGTCTTTGTTTAAAACTTAATTCTCCATTTCTAATAATAACGATAAAATAATAAATATTTCAGATTTTAAACAACTATTAAAACTAAATAAAATCTATAGATTACGTCTGTCACAAGAGTATTTTTAGCTTCCGAAAATAGATGCTTGTATTATACAAGTATTTAGAGTAATCCGCCTCTCTCTAAAAAAACAAAAACAAACAATAACTCTACAGCGAGAGATTTAAAAAGAATGGGAATCAGTAATTACATTGGAATAGGAAATTTAAAACAGAATCGGTAATTTTTATTGGACTCGAGAAAAATAGAATTGACGCAAAGGAAGTAAAAAAAGAACAGAAGCTCTTCGTAAAAATTTACATACCTCTAACGTTTGTGTAATTTTAACAATAGTTATTAAACATCAAATATTCTCCAAATGTCAGTTTCCTAAAGTCGTTTTTGGCGAATAGTGACACAACAACTCCTCTTATTTGAAAATTCAACTATGCCAGATTTCCATTGAATTTAATGCATTGTCGTTAAGCAAGATCCTCTAAATTTCAATTCATTCTTAAGACTTTTAAGTCTAAGCATAATAAGTTAAGCTTTAAATTTTGGATATTATCTAGAATTCCAATCTTTTGATCAAGATTATAATACGGATTATAAATGCAAGCTTTAGTGGCTCGGTGGTTGAAAAAATACAAGCTCTAAGAAGGTTTTCCATATAATAAAGTTAGAAGGTTTTCTAAGTAAAAGTTTTTGAATCAAACAATATAGATGGCCAAATGTCAGACGGAGAGGCAGTCCACTTCCTAAGGCAAGAATTAAATGTAATGACATGTTTGAAATGAAAACTAAAACACACAATCTATTTTAGACCTAATAAAATCGATATATATATATATATATATATATATATATATATATATATATATATATATATATATATACTCACATAAAATTAATATACGAAAGTATAGATTTATGCGTAAACATTAAGTATTTATTTCAAAAGTGCTCAATACGTAGGTAGAGCTAGTTAGTAATTTATAAAATATATATGGCGATTAAGCTACACTGAATATTCCGCGATTCATCCACTCTAGGACTCCTCAGGCTTATGCGCGAATTCTGTGGTTGTTTATCGTTTTTATATGCTCCTTTTCTATTGAGATTTTAGTTAGCCAATCAGCTTTCTAGTATCCACCGCGCCCTTCCTATCAGCCAATTGGTATGCATTTTATCGGACAAAGGATCTGTTTTAAAATTAGGTTAGTGTTTTTTTTATTGTTAGTTTATATATAAAAATATATATATATGTGTACATACATATATGCACATATATATACATATATATATATAGATACATATATGTGTGATCGTTTATGTATATTCATGTTTATTTAATTTATTTATTTGTTTATTTTCTATTGTTTTTGTTAGTTTTAAAATTATTTTGTATCGCTATCCTAGAGTAAATTTTATCTTGTGAACACAGTTATTTGCTATTTCTCTTCTACAGTTTAATAGATGTTGGGGTTCTTTAAAGTGCAGGATAGCACATTTTCCATGAAGGCATAATCTACATGGGTTGCCTAGGTCCCTACACGTGGTAGCTTGTCTTATTATTTTCCATTCGACTACCGGATGAGTGGATGAAACGCGGAATATTCAGTGTAGCTTAATCGCCATATATATTTTATAAATTATAATATATATATATACAGTGATGATCATATTTATTGGCACGGTAAAATAAAAGTTAAATTTTGTCTAATAAATTCTAAAAAAGGGATTACATTAAAGAAAATAACAAAGTATATTATGTATTTTTAACTGGCCTTTCCGATGCAGCAATCGGATTTTAGAAAAAATAAATAACAAAGGAACAACAAACATAATTGCAAAAAACCCTTGTTCAAAATTATTGGCACGATTTATTTAATAATCAATTGTATAGCCTTTGGCCTTGATTACCTTCCTCAGTCGCTTTTCATAGTTTACAACCAAGTTGTTGCACTCTTCAGTAGTAATTTTAGCCCACTCTTCCTGACAATAATCCTCCAATTGAATAAGATTCTTAGGCTTCCTTTGCATTACCCTCAATTTTAATGTTCTCCATAAATTTTCAATTGGATTAAGGTCTGGGCTTTGTGATGGCCACTCCAAAACATTAATATGATTGTCCTCAAGCCATTTATTAGTCAGTTTAGCCGAATGCTTTGGGTCATTATCATGCATGAACCACCAACGACGACCAAGTGAGAGCTCTTTAGCAGAGTCTTTCAGGTTTTCATCCAATATTTTAACATAATCTTCCTTTTTTATGCTACCTGTGACCTTAACAAGTCGCCCTGGTCCAGAGGCAGCAAAGGATCCCCAAAACATCAAACTGCCTCCACCGTGCTTCACTGTGGGTATGGTGTTCTTAGGCAGGAAAGCTTCGCCAGATTTTCTGTAAATATAAGACACTTTATTATGGCCAAATAACTCTATTTTCGTTTCGTCAGTCCATAGAACACGTTTCCAGAATGCAACATCTTTATCAATATGACGTTTTGCAAAGGCTAGCCTTGCTTTCAGATGCATAAGCTTCAATAAGGGAGTCTTTCTCGGACGACATGCTTTTAAACCAGCTCTCTTCAAAACTCTACCAACTGTATGTCGAGATACATTCACTCCAGAGGTGCTCTGTTCATCAACAATCTCCCCAACAGAGATCCTTGGGTTTTGTTTTACTTGTCGAACAATTTTCCGTTCATCTCTTGGGGAAAGAATCCTTTTTCTCCCTCTACCCTCTAAACTCATAACGTGGCCTTGCGATTTGAACTTGTTTATTATGGCTCTAACAGTGGATTTGGGAAGGTTTAGTTTCTTTGAAATCTTATCATAGCCCTCCCCATTGGTATGGCATGCTACAACAAGCTTCCTGACGTCTTCGCTGTGTTCCTTAGTTTTAACCATGGCGATTGAAAATTATAATTTAGTCACTTATAATAGTTTAAATAAATCGCTATCTAAAAATTATCTGAAAAAAATTATTCACTGAATTAGCGTTAAACAAGCATAATATGGCTATAAAAAAGTTCAGAAAGCACGTAAACCGGAAATTGATTGATATTATACTGATACTAAAAGAAAAACAAAGCCGTGCCAATAATTTTGAACAAGGGTTTTTTGCAATTATGTTTGTTGTTCCTTTGTTATTTATTTTTTCTAAAATCCGATTGCTGCATCGGAAAGGCCAGTTAAAAATACATAATATACTTTGTTATTTTCTTTAATTTAATCCCTTTTTTAGAATTTATTAGACAAAATTTAACTTTTATTTTACCGTGCCAATAAATATGATCATCACTGTATATATATATATATATATATATATATATATATATATATATATATATATATATATATATATATATATATATATATATATTGATTTAAATCTTCATTCGAGTTCAAATATTATTAGATCCATTGTTCTTTCTGCTTCCTGTTAAGTCGGTTCTCGTCATCGTTCCAATCACTTTCTCGCGGCCAAAACCATTCTGTACTTCTAGAAATTTTCTATCAGGTTAATTATGGGATAATCTTGTCCTATTTGTCCTAGTGAATCGTTGTCCCATTTGAAGGCTGTTGGTAAAGTGCAGAAACGTATTTGTAATATAATTGCCGCCACCTTTTCTTCTCCGCAACTTCTCTCTCAATAATGTGATGTTAGTCTCAGTATTTTCTATAAATACGATTATGATATGTGTTCTTCAGAAATATCTGATCTATTTCCCGCTTCTTTTGTTCCAGCTCGTTTGAATCGTTAATTTAGTGATCTTCATCAAGTCGCTGTTTTGATACTTGTCTTCCGATTCCAAGAGATTTTGCCAAAAATTGCAGACTTAAGGAACTTTCTATTAACTATTTTCCTCCCATTTATTGCCCAGGTCATCTCCAATAGGCATCACTTGTCTTCTATGCGAGAATCATCTATCATCTTTATTAGCTTCTTACATGAAGTGGCTTCATGCCTTGTCTATAGCAATTTCCCCAAAAAGAAAGGGGTCTTACACGTCCTGAGACGGATATCTTTCTAGTACACTTATAATGAGTAACTAAAGAGTGAAAAATGCCACCCATATCAAAATCGTTTTCTGAAATCCAACGATATCTGGCGCAAATAAGTTTCAGTCCATGATTGATTTGTCCACCGAGTTTCATTCATAAATGTTCAAAAATCTTTCAGATTACATACGCGATGGCCCCACAATCTACAAAAAGAGTGTCTACTATTTGTTGACGTGTCAAACGTATATGAAAATGAAAATGCATGCTCACTAGTGAAGCTCTCAACAGTTTTGATGGAGTCTCCTTTAAAAAATTTATATCTAGATTGAAAACATTTGTACTTGCGTCGCCCACAACAATAACAGATAATGTTTATCTTTTTCTCAGGAGAGAATTGTTCTGTGAAAAATTGCAGTTTTATTCGGGTAAAGGTATTATCTGATTTTTTTTTTTTTGTGGGATTTTTTTAATTTCATGATACTTTTTAATTCTTCATTTTCCATTATCATCTTTTCGGTTTCTTCATATCTTTTTAGTGCTACTTTAACTTAACTAAAAGTCCTGTTTGCTTTTCTTTCTCTTTAGCAAACTTTCTTTCTCTCATAAAACCTTTGAAAGCCTTCATTGTTTTTGAACAGTAGAGCAACCACGAGGGGATTATAACCCACACATAGAAAAGCAACGATCAAAAGAATGAAAGACCAGCAACCGCGCACGTATGTATAAAAGAGACTTTATTTAATTTATCTGGTTAATTTATCGTTCACTGGCAAAAACACACACGTGCAAAAGTACGCGTTCATGTAAACGACGATGTGCGAACGGTTGATTTAACGTTTAAACTGTTACATGGGTAGGCTGTGTCATTGTGCTGTGTCAATCGTTTGTGAGCAAAAAAATGGGGAAAATATTCACCCAGAAAGCAACAAAGACATTTTAAAAATGTTGCTGGTCTTTCTCTACTTCAGTATTAGTTTCATGGTAAATGCCCTACTAGGCTCCAATCCATGGTCCCATACCACCTGGTAAACATTCACAACAAAACTCATTTAGCTACGATCACCGCAATAATTTTCTTTTCTTTCTCTATTTGCCTAAAAACTAAACGGAATTTCCCCATAAGAACTAATCGTCTGTGGAACCCAATATTAAAGGACTGCTTCTCAGCTGACTACAATATGGTCATTTTTAAGTCTAAGGTTAACAAATTCTTTTTGAGCCGTCCTCTTAAATTATCAAATTCGGCCCAGTTTCAACCATACTAAATGTGTTGTCACACCGTCTGTTTGACACACATTGACCCTTATCCTCGAATGGCATGTAAGCCTTTATAAGCAGTGATTCAATCGTGCATATAATATACATTATTATCACTATACAAAAATGGTTGACTAATTGACTAAGGTATAAGAGAAGTTTAAAATCAAACAGGCATTTCATCTAATATTGATCCAACGCAGATGTTTATAAAATAACATTACATAAGTTATAAAAAAAATCAGCTCATACACAGCAGCGAATTATGGATAATCCATGTACTTATGCGATAATAAAGAAACACGACTGTATTATATGTGGCATCTCTTTCTCTCTCTGTTTGGTATGAAATTCAAAATAAAATACTATACAAAAAATCAAACAACTTTTCTCAAATAAAATGTTTCACTTCAACTTATGCAGCTGCCATTGGACAAGACCAGCATCCATTCCGCCGATTTTCCCGCCAAAAATCAAGTACAAATAGACAAAATTTTAGAGAAGCTAGAAATAATTGTAAAAATGAAGCAACTGTAGCCATGATAAGGTATTCCGAAATGACGATGAAACATATCGAGTTGCAGCAAAAAGAATCTCGTGATTTCTGGAAAATGTAACGTTGTCGTTAATCTTCTTCTACGGTGTCGTTATATATTAACACTCGGACCCAACACGTTGTCTGAGACAGTCGCAAATGGAACAAAAAAAAAGAAATTCGACACAGCTTTTTCAGTTGAAATAAAAGGCATTTACTTATAATACTTTCCAAAATACGCCTACATCTTGGTTTTTCATTTCGTCTGCAATGAGATTAACAACACTCTGGCGTCTTGACAGGTCCTATCCAACCTCCCTATACGTTCATCTCACACTGGCACGTGCTTCACAGTCCTCACCACATGGTGTACTTTCTTCTTTCTCGCCTTTCTTTCTCTCCTCTTCCTTCGCTTTGACGTCACATCCTGCACTGGTTTGGTCATTTGCATACATGTCATGTGACTTCTGTTGTTGCTGCTACCACGTGTCAGCGGTTATCGTGTGGTGAATCATGGACAATCAACGATTCCTCTACTATCTAACAACCATGGGGTCGCTTGAACGGAAGCCAGGAAAGCTGACCTACTTGCTAGGCGGTTTGCCTGCAACCTCACCTTCGACCTCTCAAACCACTAGCTCCCAGGTAGAAGTCACACTTGTAGATCTGAAAATTATACTTTCTCATGTTTGTGATATCATAAAAAACATGGCACTTGCAAAGCATGTAGGCCTGATCTTATCCTTGTCATACTAATAATGAAATGATCTGCTGAGCTAGCTCGTCCTCTCTAAACTCTTCAACAAATGGCTAGCTGAGTCTTGCTTCCCTGATAGATGGAAAATTGCCTCCGTTGTATCAGTATTTAAGGATTTGGATAAAAGACGTTACCTGCTCAATTATCGCCTCATCAGTCTCCTCACCCATTTTTCACTAAAATATTTGAGTCTTTAATTAATTAATCTAGTACAAGTCCATCATTTTGTAAATGCTACGTTTTTTTTCTGACCAACAGTATGGATTAAGGCAAGCCTGTTCTACTGCAAATATTTTAATCGTCATCTCCGAAAGCATATACCATGCACTGGATAAGACAGCCGATACTAAAGTTGTAACACTTGATATATCCAAAGCTTTTGACAAGGTCGGACATGAAGGGCTACTCACGAAAATTAAATCATGGTATTTTTGGACGAATACTCAAAATAATCAGATCCTTCCTAGACAAGATAAAACTCAAGATTGTCCTGGATGACCGTACGTGTAAACAACATAATATTAATGCAGTTGGCCTCAGGAGTCGATTCTTTGACCTTTATTATACCTGATATTCATAAATTATTTCCCTGATAAAATTGTGTCCCAGGTGGGTATATTATATATAGTATAGATATGATGTTAGTGTTTATTTTGTATTTAAAAGATGTCTCTGTGCGGGGATATAATTGAAAAAAAAGCCCTATTCAAATTTTTTTAATTTGTTTCGATTGATATTGATGATGATGTGAATGATGTTTGTTCATCAAAAAGGCACGAATCATCTGAGCATCCTGGAGGATAATAGATGACACGTGCTGTATTGTGAAGCAAGAATTGTGTAATCCCTAGCCAATCCTCTCCTGAGTCGGCACTGCTTGATTCAGAGAGTAGTGCAAGGCGATAGGAAACAATGCTAAGTTAATCAGGGAGCACATACAACACTTGGTATTCTTAAATGGTCAATGATTTTTTTAGTACTGACCAGGCTCAACAATGCTTAACTTCGGTGAGCAAACGGGAAATGATGTATTACCGTGATTATGCCGTGTTTTAGTTGTGAAGTGAAATATGGAGAAATATAATTATGCCTATTTTGTATGAGCAATGTGCATGGCCGGCTGTTTATCCAGCGAAGCAGTAGAAAAATAAATGCTGGCTAGGTATGCAAAAAAAAAAGTGATTTATGTAGTTGAAACCGTTTGGTTGGCTCCTATAAGAAGCCGACCTTCAATTTGAGACTCTGATGTGTGTTATATATTGGGAATCTACGTCAGTAAGTAGAGGTTATATTCACTAGTATGAATTTTGGAAAGGGGAACATTGAGTACATGTCAGGATAACCTGGTGGCAAACGGAAACAGATCCAGTGCAGCTGGCGTGGATGCGATAGGGAGTAAAGAGTTAGCTCCCTAGACAAAACGTACTAGAAATGTCGAATGACATGACATATAGATGACGTCACATGTTCATGGGACAAACAGAGTTTCCATCCAGTCAGCATCAGAAAGCAAGACAGGTGATAAACGTCTATTAATATATAGAGAATCTCGGTGAATGATTTTAGGGAGATCGCTCCAGACAAGGCTCCTTGATGTAAGGATCTAAAAAAACAAAATACTTCAAGGTTAAAATTTTTTGTTAAACGATGAATGTTAGATGGAATAGATTTTGACCCAGAAAACAGCAATTCTTCCCTCTTTGTCAGAAAGATCTCTCACGGAACATGAGAACTAAAGAACAAAATAGAGTTGTGTCGAAAATATACTCAAGACCCACTTTCTACTCATATATATATATATATATATATATATATGTATATATATATATATGTATATATATTACTATATATATTACTATATATATTACTATATATATACGCACACACACACACACACACACACACACACATGAAACGTCTGGTTTGTTAAAACTTACTAAACTAGAAATTTACAAGCTTGTCATCATATTTGGAAACAATGATTGTACTTAACCTGTGTTTTTAAATATTAAAAAGTAAAAAATATTACCATATTAAAAAACTTTTTTCGACACCGTCACTTTCCGATTTCAGCCGAGGCTATTTACCAGAAATATTTCAGGTTTATATTGAATCTGCTTTCATATTCAGTGGCGTTCCTTCTCGATAAGTATACCATTTACTCGGTTATATTTTTATATAAAAAAATTGCATTAATTCGTTTTTTTTTTGGGGGGGTGCATCCTGCTTTTTCTTTAGAGATTATTTTTTTACTATTAACGGTGTGTATAATTGACTTATTTTAAAATTATATTTACACAATCGTGTGCCACCGATCTATCGATGCTAGCTTTTTCCCCTGCTTCACATTCTTTATATCTGTTTCAGAACTAGACGCGCATCTCACTGTTTGCTATTTTTTGTTTGTTTTTTACTTTTCTCTTTTTATGCATCCTGTTTTTATAATTGAAAAAAAAATCCGTAATTACATTTTGCTTTTCTTTAACACAAACAGTAACTCAACATGCATTTCTGCTACGTCACTAACCATGTTTCCATTGTTTTTTTCTGTTTGTTTTTTTTTTTTTGCTTCCATTAAAATAAACTGATTTATTTTGTTGTTTTACGCCCAACTTTTCTTTGCCATTCTTTATATCTGTTTTTCTAGAAATCCACGCAAATTAATGTTTACTGTTTAACAAAAAAAAAAAAAAAATATTTACCATTCCTTATTTTCGTCGCTTAAAAAATAAATTAAAAATTACAAAATAAAAACATACACAAAGGAACTTCCGGTTTACACCGAATCTGTTTTGTTCATCCTTTTTTATGTGCAAAACCTAACTGTTTTTTAATATTTAAAAATAAAAACTATTACCATATTAAACCAACTTTTTCCGACATCGTTACTTGCATTAATTTGTTGTTTTTTTTGTTTTTTGCTTCCTGCTTTTTCTTTAGAGATTATTTTTTAACATTAGCAGTGTATAATTGACTTATCTCACTGTTTGCTATTTCATTTTTTATTTGTTTTCTTACTTTTCTCTTTTTTTTACACCCTATTTTTTAATTGCAAAAAAAAAAAAAACCCCACCATAAATCAATTTTTTCCTACATGCTTTTTTAACATAAACGTGCATTTCTGTTACGTCACTTTTCCTATTTAGCAAAAACAAAAAACCTTATAATTCTTTCTTTTCGGCGATTCTTACATTAAAAATTGTCCAGTTACTGTTTAGGACAACCCTTTTTCCATTTTAGCTGTTCTTTTGATCTATTAACACAATTATTCTGTTTCCTCTTAAAGTTTTTCCCATTTATAGAAGACGTTCTTGGTAAATACCGTTGGTGTTACAGTTTTTTTCCGTTAAAATACCCCGCCGCAAATCACACGTCGTACCCGTAATGCCGAATAAAGCCGACGATTAGTTGCCAGACAAAATCCTGAACGACGAGCATCGGCAAACGAGCGGAGCAGACAAAGGATGATGCTGATACGTGCCAATGAAGCAGCAGAGCGACGTGCTTCCAGACTTGAGAAGGCAAGATTACTGGCACAACAATCCCGTAATACGGATCTGCTTCGATCTCGACGGAATTAACGTGATAGGCTGCGACATGTGGAAAGACGCCAACGAGAAACTGGAGATCAGCGTCAAACACGGCTCCATGCTCAACAATCCCGGGATTGAGATCGGCTTGCAATCCACTACAACCCTGATGATGATTACAGCTTGAGTCACCAGGTTCAAATCGGCACTATGACTGAAGTGTGTCCCTACTGCAAGGCTCTGAAATTTAAGGGGGAAACTAAATGATTGTGCTGTGCCAATGGAAAAATTAAAGTACTCCAACTTGAGGAACCACCAGAACCATTAAAAACTTTGCATGCTGGATATACTGCTGAATCAAAGCATTTTCTATCGAACATCAGGAAATACAACTCATTCCAAATGACGTCGTTCGGTGCAGAAATCATTACAGCTCAATTCATTCCAACTTTTAAAGTAAAAGGACAAATTTACCATAAAGTTGGATCTCTACTTCTTTGCCCAGATGGTCATCATAAATTCCTAAAAATGTATTTCATTTTTGATAACAATGATGAACTGAATATACGCTGTGGAATTTCAACTGGCACAAGGTCCATTGTTTCCGAACTGCAAGAGCTGCTTCATAATAAAAACTATTTAGTGCGTTTATTCAAAACTGTAAATGAAATGATGCCATCTGATACACACAAGATTGTTATTCGTGCTGACAAAGCTCCGGCTGGATAACACGTGCGAAGATTCAATGCTCTAACTATAGATGAAGTGGCAATTGTTATAGTTGGAGATCAATTTCAACCGAGAGATATTGTCCTTCATAGAAGAAATGATCAATTGACAAACATTGCAGAAACTCTCGATGCTATGATGCTCTGCAATATCCAATCATTTTCTGTGATGGTGCTGATGGATATCATTTCAATGTTAACATGATAAATCCAGTTACTGGTGAAGAAACAAATAAAAAAATGCAATGAACTATTATTCATACCGAATATTGATTCGGGAAAATGAAACCAATCACATTCTGAAATGTTGCCAATTGTTCCACCAATACACCGTAGACATGTACGCAAAAATTGAATCTGAACGTTTGCTATTCATACGTTTGAATCAGTCCAAACTTCGCTCTGAAGAATATGTTTATTTGCGAAATGCAGTTGAAATTGATGGTAATGCAACCAACGTTGGAAGACTAACAATTTTGCAATCTTCATGTTTATGTATTCCATGTCATATGCAGCATGAGTTCACCCAAGATGCTTTTGCATATGTTCGTCAGTATGGCCGCCCTGACCTGTTCATTACATTCACATGCAACCCTGCTTGGAATGATATACAACAACTATTACTTCCTGGACAATCATCAGTGGATAGGCATGATATTACAGCACGTGTCTTCACACAAAAGCTGAAATCGCTAATAGATTTAATTGTCAAGCATAAAGTCTTTGGGCCTGTGTGTTGCTGGATGTATTCGGTGGAGTGGCAAAAGAGAGGATTACCACACTCACACATACGAACCAGGCTCTATAACAAAATCAGTCCAGATCAAATCGACAATGTAATATGTGCTGAAATACCTGATGCTGACATTGATAAAGACTTGCATGAATTTGTGACAAAACATATGATACATGAACCTTGTGGTATATTAAATCCAAATTCACCATGCATGAAAGATGGAAAATCCTCTAAGCGATATCCTCGGGCATTATTATCAGACACAGTTACAGGAAATGATGGAAATCCTTTATACAGGAGAAGATCTACAGATAATGGTGGTAAATTAGCAATCATATAAATGCGAAATGGTGATATTGAAATCGATAGCCGATGGATTGTTCCATATTCACCTTTGCTATCAAAAGCATACAAATCGCACATTAATGTGGAATACTGTAACTCAGTTAAGTCCATCAAATACATTTGCAAGTATGTGAATAAAGGCAACGATATGGCAGTTTTTGGATTGGAAACTCAAGGAAATGATAGGAATGCAAACATGCATATCGATGAAATTGCAGTTTCGAGCTGGAAGATACATAAGCAGTAATGAAGTTGTATGACGAATTCTTTCATTTCCCGTACATGAATGAAGCCCAGCTATTGTTCACTTATCAGTACATTTAGAAAATGGACAACGCGTTTACTTTACATTTTCAAATGTGCAACAGATAGCTCTTAATCCCCCGGCGACAACATTAACAGCTTTTTTCACGTTATGTCAAAATGACGCCTTTGCATCAACACTTCTCTATTCGGAAGTGCCCATGAATAGGAGTAGAAAATTATTTGAACGACGCAAATGAGGAGATAGAGTATACGGACACCCTGGAATATTCCAAGAAAATACAATGAGCCGACTGTATATTATTCATCCCAAACAAGATGAATGTTTTTTTTTTCTTCACATGCTGTTGGTAAATGTCCCTAGTCCAACGTCTTTCCAGCAATTAAAAACTGTCAATGGTGTTACACATGCCACTTTTCGCAGCGTATGTCAAGCTCTGAATTTATTGGAGAATGACGGACACTGGGATGAATGCATTAACGATGCATGTAACACATCGCATCCAATTCAAATTCGTGCATTGTTTGCCATCATATTGACAACTTGCTCCCCTTCATCTCCAATAGAATTATGGGAGAAATATAAATCACACATGGCCGAATACATTTTACATCAAAGACGCAATGAAAATGCAAATACTTACCTCGATTTTACAGCAGAAATTTATAATGGGGCATTGATACGGATTGAAAATTTGTGCTTAGAAATTGCAAACAAAGTTCTCACTCAATTGGAAATGACATCACCGAATCGATCTGCTGCGACTTTGTTTGATGGAGAATTGCGTCGGGAACAAACTTAGAACACAGATGATCTTTTTTTGTACATTCATTCAAATATTAAAAAACTAACTATTAAGCAAAAACACATTTACAACAAAATACTTCAGATTGTCAATAATATGAGTGAGAGAAATTTTCTTCTTAGATGCGCCAGGAGGAACTGGTAAAACCTTCTTAATTAAATTAATTTTGGCAATCATTCGATCACATTATGACATATCGTTAGCTCTTGCATCATCTGGAGTAGGTGCAACATTACTGCCAGGTGGAAAAACTGCTCATTCGGTTTTAAAACTACCATTGAATATGCAATTTATGGAAACTCGCATGTGCAACATTTCCAAAACATCGAGTATGGGAAAGTTATTACAGAAATGTAAACTTATTGTTCGGGATGAATGCACAATGGCACACAAAAAATTACTGGAGGCTCTGGATCGATCATTGCAAGACTTGCGTGGTAATGACCGACTCTTTGGGAATGCAGTAATATTGCTAGTTGGAGATTTCAGGCAAACATTACCAATAATTCCTCGATCAACACCAGCAGATGAAATAAATGCTTGCCTCAAATATTCCACTTTTTGGCAACATGTGGGAACATTCCATTTGACTAGAAATATGCGTGTCCAGCAGCAAAGCGATCACTCAGCAGAATTATTTTCAAATCAATTACTGAAAATTGGGAATGGAAAAGTACCGGCTAATCTTACTTCAGGACGAATTTCATTGCCACAAAACTTCTGTAATTTAGTGACAACAAAATACGACTTGATTAAAAAGGTTTTGCAGACATCCAAATTAACTATAAGGATCCCAGTTGGCTGAGTGAACGAGCCATTCTTGCACCCAAGAACAAAAATGTTCATGAACTCAACAGTATTATTCAGTTGAACATTCCTGGTGAGTTAGTCACATACAACTCCGTCGACACTGTTCTTGAAGAAGACGAAGCAATCAACTATCCAACAGAATTTTTGAATTCGCTAGATTTGCCAGGGATGCCACCATATGTACTGCAATTGAAAACTGGCATACCACTCATCCTGTTGCGAAATATTAACCAGACCAAGCTTTGTAATGTCACACACCTTTCAGTAAAAAAATTAATGACTAACCTAATAGAAGCCACAATTTTAACGGGACCTTTCAAAGGTGAGGATGTCCTGATTCCACGCATTTCTATGATTCCTACAGACACGCCATTTCAATTCAAGAGATTGCAATTCCCAATTAGACTGGCATTTGCTATCACGATCAACAAAGCACAGGGACAATCTTTAGAATTGTGCGGCTTATATTTACACACTGATTGCTTCTCACATGGGCAATTATATGTTGCGTGTTCTAGAGTCAGCAAACTCATTTGCACTGAATCAAGAACCATGTACAGGTTGGAACGATTTAGAATGACAAAGTTATTGTTCCACCATATATATGTATATATGCAAACATTTATGTATATATATATGTGTGTATACATGTTTATATGCATCTATATATACATATATATATATATATATATATTTATGTGTGTATATATCTATGTATATTTATACATATATGTATATATTATGTATATTTTTATATATGTATATATATGTATATATGTATGCATGCATAATATATGTATACATATGTATATATATGTGTGTATATGTATATATGTACATATATGTATGTACATGTGTATATGTATATATATATGTATATCTACTTGCATATAAAAGGTACTTTTGTGTGTGAGTTTGTACTCTATGAACTCTGAAACAGCTGAGCCGATTTTTTTAAATTTCACACAAATTTTCCTATTGTATCTTGGAATTTACTTAGATATGCATCGGAATGCCTCCGATATGTATCGATAATCACAACAAATCTGATTAAAGAAAGAACAGTCTGATTTTGACACAAAACATCTCAAGGGCATTTGAGAAGCTTTATTCATTCACAAGCAGATGTCGACAGTCGGATTTTTTTTATAAAGCAGTGACGCGTTCTAAATAAATGTTATTGTTTGAAACACAATTGAACCATAATACTTGACTTTTGCATGTAAACTTTAATTCAATACATTTTATATAAATGATTTTATAAAATCAACAGTAGGTTCTCTACAGTGCAATGTACACGACAATGTATCTTGGATTAAGTAACTATCGTGAGGCGTATGTGGCTTCTATCCAGTGCACCGCGGTAAGTCCCTGATAGAGCAGGCCATTAATTAGATTTAAAAATGGGAGATTTCATCGATTTCGATGACAATAAAAGTATTAAAAGTGTGAAACATCCGTTGATTCTCATTCAATGCCGGGCAACATCGGGTCTCCCTGCACACACACACACACACATACACACACACACACACACACACATATATATATATATATATATATATATATATATATATATATATATATATATATATTAGCAGAGAGACCCGAAAAGTGATATACAAATTACCATTAGCGTATAAAGCGATGCTCTTGGTGTGAACAAATTGAGCTTAGGTATTTGGACAATGTCAGCAGCCGAATAGCGCACCGGTTAGAACCTCATACTGTCATTTGGGCGGTCGGGTTTCGATCCTGGCTTGAGGTAGTTGCTTGTCTAGCTGCACTGATAAGCTGCGAAACAGTGCCGTGTGTGTGTGTGTGTGTGTGTGTGTGTGTGTGTGTGTGTGTGTGTGTGTGTGTGATTATTGTTCCTTTATGTTTTTATATATCGAGGTGGTATTTAGTTTAGCTAACTAATTAGATTCCATGCTACCCACTCCATGCGAAGAGTTTCTTTCCTAGAATGTATGTGTGTTGAACACAATAGCGCAAGCCCCTTCACTGTTGTCTATAACACGTTCATTTTCGAGTTTAATGTAATGAAATTATTGTTGCGCCGTTCTCTTCTACAGAGTGACCAAAAAAACAAAAACAAAAGCTAAATGGAGGCCATCTAGAAGATATGCTGGAGAACGGAGAAAAAAAGGCCAAAGACCCTAGTGTTTTGACGTGATGTTTTGAATATAATAAACTAGTTATGACCAAAATTTCATTTCATTCGAACAAAATACTAAGAAACGGGGCCTAATTAGAGTTGGGGTCCGTTTTTTTGGGGGGGGGGGGCTCACCCGGTATAATTAGGGGAAATATGTTAGAAAATATTAACACACACTTTCAAGTCACTTATCCCGACCAACGCCAGGTTTCTTCGCTAGTTATGTAATACAATTGGATAAGTTATTAAACTAATTCGCAGTTTTTTTTTTGTTTGTTTGATTTTTGTCGTGTAAAGCAAGACGACTTCAGTGCATGATAGATAATCCCTGTATTTACATGTTTTAGAAAACAACTTTGTAGTAATCGCTTTATTAGTTCGTCTTGTTTCGATTAACAATCACGTGCGTTCTCATGACGCAAATTGCATTATTTTTTTTATCACATACAAATGTGCGAGAGAGTCAGTTATAATTATTTATTACAATTTTATTTTATTTTTTTCGTTTTACGAGGGGGTCATCTCCTACCAATGCTCGAAGGTCACTCGAGGTATAAGGGTCAAAGGTCACTCGAGGTATAAGGGTCAATGAGATTGCCAGTTTCTGATGAACAACACATTATTTGAATTCTTTATCCACATGTTCAGTGTTATTTTAACAAAGTTTTACAAATCTCCGACCTTCTTCATGTGTATCTTGTCGAACTTCGAAATCAGTTTTTGTAGAACTCGGGAATCTGCACGAAATTTCGCAAGGACCCGTAGCGTAGTGGATAATGTACTTGAAAAAATTGTAAGTTACACTCTTCTGGATGTTGTAGGTTCAGTCTTCCAACTTAGATGTCCCCAAGTCCAATAGAAACAAATTCCTTTATTATCCAATTTATCAAATCTCCATTACTAATGATTGATACGATGTTGTCCCATTGATACTGTACACGCAATAACCCTTATTCTCGAGTGGCCTCCGGACCTTGATAAGTGGTGACTCCCATGTAAAAAAAAAATGCAGATCCTTAATGCAGAATACATTTAAAATATTATTGCGAATTACTTAGAACATCTACCGAGTCATGGATAACGGAACGAGAATATATTACCCATTTAAAAGAATTTCATTCGAAATAATGTGCATATTCTCGAGTTCCACAGAAATGTTCCCGAGTTCGACAAAAAGATTTCTGAGTTTGGCAAAATATATGTGAAGAAAGCCGGGGATTACATCGACCGAAACTTTGTGATAATAATACACAAAATGTAAACAGTAGTCCCTAGAATGCAAATAATACAAATTATCAAACCTCATCATAAAATATAAAAAATCTAAGAACAACACATTGGTAACATGTTTCCGAAATCTTTTAGGATTGATAATTTGTCATCAATGACTCGTGGCATAACGGATACAGTACTAGGTAAAAATTCACTCCTAAATGACACTTTTCTGGAGATTGAAGGTTCAATCCTAGGTACGAGAATACAATTACGAATTACTTAATTCATTACAAATAGACAGTTCAATAGATAGTTCAATAGACAGGATAACATTATCTGCCCATATCGTCAGATGATTCAAGTTAAAATAAAAAATTTTATTTTAAATATTTTTTTTAAATTTTAACTGCGATATGGACGGATAGTTTTTATCCTGTCTATTGCAACAATTTGCAATGAATTTAGTTTATACACTTGAGGTTGTAATAATAAAAAAAAAAATATATATATATATATATATATATATATATATATATATATATATATATATAGATAGATAGATAGATAGATAGATAGATAGCGGTTCTTAAATATATTGTAGTAACACACACTTTCTCTTGGACAAAGATGACTAACACAGGTAAGGTAAACATTTTCAGAACATGAATAAGTTATTAAAAATAATAATCTAAAACAACAACCTTTGGCCTTCGTGCCGGGATCAAAGTGTAGTATCTGTTCCGGCAGATGCTGCACTTGAGATGGTTTGTACCAGTCAATGGAGGGGAAACCCTCTATACTGGGACAATTATTATTTTTGGTAACCAGAGTGACCCCTTTTAGGGGAGCTGGTTTTTACCTCACATTAAAAACGGCCTTGTGCCTAATTTGCTCAGTGGGGGAGCAAATAAACACCATCTGTTCCGGCAGATGCTGCACTTAAGATAATTTGTACCAGTCAATGGAGGGGAAACCCTCTATACTGGGACAATTATTATTTTTGGTAACCAGAGTGCCCCCTTTTTGCCTACTTTTAGGGGAGCTGGTTTTTACCTCACATTAAAAACGGCCTTGTGCCTAATTTGCTCAGTGGGGGAGCAAATAAATACCATCTGTTCCGGCAGATGCTGCAAGCTATGACTAGCTATGACTAGCAAAGACCAGATGTGGGGGCAACCCCACATGCCTGACCATTAACCAGCTCCCATTTCCCACCTCTCGGGAGCTGGTCCCCTTTTTCCCTTCCCCCTCCCTTCACTCCTCACATTAAAAATCGGCCTTGTGCCTAATTTGCTCGGTGGGGGAGCAAATAAACACCATCTGTTCCGGCAGATGCTACACTTAAGATAATTTGTACCAGTCAATGGAGGGGAAACCCTCTATACTGGGACAATTATTATTTTTGGTAACCAGAGTGCCCCCTTTTTGCCTACTTTTAGGGGAGCTGGTTTTTACCTCACATTAAAAACGGCCTTGTGCCTAATTTGCTCAGTGGGGGAGCAAATAAATACCATCTGTTCCGGCAGATGCTGCACTTGGGATGGTTTGTGCCAGTCAGTGGGGGGGAGACCCTCTATACTGGGACAATTATTATTTTTGGTAACCAGAGTGCCCCCTTTTTGCCTACTTTTAGGGGAGCTGGTTTTTACTTCACATTAAAAACGGCCTTGTGCCTAATTTGCTCAGTGGGGGAGCAAATAAATACCATCTGTTCCGGCAGATACTGCAAGCTATGACTAGCAAAGACCAGATGTGGGGGCAACCCCACATGCCTGACCTTTAACCAGCTCCCATTTCCCACCTCTCGGAAGCTGGTCCCCTTTTCCCCTCCCCCCTCCCTTCACTCCTCACATTAAAAATCGGCCTTGTGCCTAATTTGCTCGGTGGGGGAGCAAATAAATACCATCTGTTCCGGCAGATACTGCAAGCAAAGACCATATGTGGGGGCAACCCCGCATGTAAGACCTTGGTCAATGTGGGGGCAACCCTTCATACCAATTGTCACTATCCAGCTCCCCTACTCCCCGGGGAGTTGGTCCCCATTTCCCCTTCACTCCTCACATTAAAAATCGGCCTTGTGCCTAATTTGCTCAGTGGGGGAGCAAATAAATACCATCTGTTCTGCAGATGCTGCACTTAAGGTAATTTGTCCCGGTCAATGGAGAGGAACCCCTCTATACTGGGACAATAATTATTTTTTATCCCAACCAGAGTGCCCCCTCTTTACCCTACTTTTAGGGGAGCTGGTTTAACCCCGCATTAAAAACGACCTTGTGTCACATTTGCTTTCGTAGGGAAGCAAATAAATGCCTAAAGCAATAACCGAGAACCGATATCTGGAGCATTTTTGTTCTTGTTTTTTTGGAGAAGACACTGTTTGATCAACACTGCTAGAGAGCCAATACATAATTCATGGTAAACAACTGATGATGTTTACAATAATGTTAAGACTATCGTAAATTCTAATGCAGTGATTGCAAGAGATTAATTGACTACAAACAAGGGAATTTTTCAACGAAAGACTTGGGACTAAAATAATTTTTAAATGTTTTTTTTTAAATATTTTTAAATGTCAGAAAGACATCCAATATATATATATATATATATATATATATATATATATATATATATATATATATATATATATACTGAAATGAAAATACACCCAGTGCATATAGCATTATTGTAGCGATGATTCAAAGGTCAGCTCCCCAGAAAAAAAAACGTGCTAGAAAGTCAGATGTTGAATGATATTACGGAGAAATTACATCGGAATAGAGTTTCTAGACAGTCGGAGCCGGGAAGCGAAAGGGGCGATAGCCGTCTGAACATGCAGAGAGTATCTAAACAATTGTCACCCCGATGTCTGTCGTCTGCGTCTCTCGGTTCCCAAGTAGATGAACAAGAAAGAATAAATTTTAGCCTCTTTTTTAGTTTCTCCTGTTCGTGAACAAACTTTTCCGCTCTAATAAAAACTTTAAAAGCCAGCAAGTCTCCATTGTGTTTTCGTAAATGTGTTTTATTCGCCTAACTTAATCAGTTGATCAACAGTCACTTGATAGTGCAATCATACAGGAGACAACCTACATGGAAAAGCGACGATAGCACGGTCATTATACTGCATAGGTGCCGATATGTTGTCTTTTTAGGGAGCATTTTATATGGTACCAGTATTTAGAACGGGGAAATGCCAGCTTGCGGTCTTCTGGCAGTTTGTTCTAATCATTCGAAAGTCATATTCATTCAAATGGTTTAATTCGAACGAAAAAACAATATTTTAGACGGAGATTGATTACTCTATTATTTGGATTCTTCGTTCTCATCTTGAGAGTTATTTTCACAGCGTTTCAGTTGGTGTAACCTCTGACCGTTACTTCAGGTGTAATTTGGGGCACTCGGACACCTTTCTATCGAACTTGCATGGAATTTCGAACGAAACTCTTTACATGGCCGGACAGAAGTTCTAATTCGCAAACATATTTCGAGTGCCGCCCTCACTGAGGATTGAACCTTCAACCTCCAGAAGTGTGTATCTTTTAAAACTGAATTTCACCAAGATTTTTTCTTTTTTTTTTTTTACACAATGATCACCACTTATCAAGGCCCGGAAGCCACTCAGGGATAAGGGTTATTGCAAGTACATTACGTTAGTGTGGAGATTTGATGAAGTGTTTACTTAAGGGGGCGGTTCATTATGAATTTGTTAACGTTGGACTTGAAGATATCACAGTTGTAGTCCGGTGGGAAGCAGGCAGACGGAACAGAGTTCCACAGGCGTGAAGTTCTAAGAAAAAAGCTTTGTTCATGGAATCCGCGTTTTGATTTAGGCACAGATATAGAGTGGGGAAAATTTTTCACAGTGGATTCAGCTAGACGGGTGTTTTTCGTGAAAGATTGGCGAAGGGGGACCAGAGATTGGAGTTCAGACGAGCACCTGCCATGGAAATAATGATAAAACAAGGATAGACTCGCAACGTCTCTTCTGTGGGAGAGATGTTGCAGGGTAGAGAAAAGGGCATCCCTCACTAAGCCACGAAGTCTATTTTGTACTCTGTCAAGGCAGGATAGGAGCTCCTGCCCAGATATGGCAACAGTATTCCATCCCTGGACGTACTTGGCTTTTATATAGATAGAGAATTTCATCAGTAGTGAGATATCTTCTGGAGCGGTAGAAGGATCCCACCATCTTTCCAGCGACCTTGGCAACAGACTTAATGTACTTTATCCATTACACTATGCTTCCTTGCTGAAGAGGTTACATCGACTAAAAACTTGAGAACAGTAGTCCAAGGAATCAAAATAATACAAAAGAACAACGATTAAAAAAAATAAAAAAATTTAAAAAAAAGTGGTTGACGCTGAACCCTTTCGAAAGATTAAAGTTAAAGCTGGATTATGGATCACTCAGTCGATAATCCACGATTATCTCTTTCAAGAGATCAATATGAGGCGTTGGGCATTAGTCCAAAATGAAGGACATGAACCGGTAATCTTGACATATGTCTGCTTGCAGTAAAAGGTGCAAGAACTTGAGAAAGAGAGAGAGAGAGAGAGAGGGGGGTGAGAGAGAGAGGGGTGAGAGAGAGAGAGAGAGAGAGAGAGAGAGAAAGAGAGCTGTTCAGTTTCACGCCCATGGATTAGGTGTATTGGAACGCATAACGACACAACTACACGGATACTCGCATGCACACACACGTGCATCATGCATTACTTTCGTCTTATATTAAGCATAACAATTAGTGAGAATGATTTCAATATTATTTGCTTTGAGCTAATAATATTCTAATGAATATGACACTTTTTACGTTTTATTTTCAAATAAAAAATGATCATAAGAAAAATCGAAAAGGAAAAGAGTATAATTAATCAGGAGCATATTTTATTTTTTTTTAACTATGTTTGCTTATATATATATATATATATATATATATATACACACACACACATATATATATATATATATATATATATATATATATATATATATACATATATACATACCTCTTTTATTTTTTCAATACACACACACACATACACTCTGGCATGAGGATACTATTTCCATAGAAGTAAACCCTGACCAAATATTCAAAATCACATAGTATTCGCAGCCCAAATAAGATCTCCTCACTACGGCAACCCCACAGCTTTTCCGAGGAATGGTGCAGCTTCTCCAAGTGATATTACCCCAAGTAATAGCACGAAGCTGGATACTCCACCAGACTAGATAAATTCTTGTCCTGGACTCCAGTAAGACCATGAAACCAACATGAAAGATATACTACAATGTATAAAAATGGTTAATTTGGGAGAGGAAAATTATGTTCTCAATTTCTTTACTAACTCGAGAGATAAAGAACTTTAATGGAACATTCGAATATTTATGTATCTCATATAGACTTCAAGTGTTAGCCCCAGGTCGTGGGCCCCTTGATTTCTGACAACTTCGACTGAAGTAAAATAAAACAAAAAGAAAGATATATATATATATATATATATATATATATATATATATATATGTGTGTGTGTGTGTGTGTGTGTGTGTGTGCGTGTGTGTGTGTGTGTGTTTCGCCATCTAACAACTAATCAGCGTGGCTTAACGGAGCAAGACAAGATTTGAAATCGAAACTCTAAGCTCTATCACCGAGCCAATCTCGCATATATATATATATATATATATATATATATATATATATATATATATATATATATATATATATATACAGAGAGAGAGAGAGAGAGAGAGAGAGAGAGAGAGAATAAATGACAAAAAAACTATATTCTCTATATTGCTCTATAATTACATTGAGCTTCTTAAATAAGGATTGGTATATATTATTAGAAAATATATTTCTACAGAAATATATATATATATATATATATATATATATATATATATATATATATATATATTGGGGTTTATTTATTCAAAAGTAATGGACTAATGAATTCAACGAGGTTGTTAGATAGTGCTCAATAAAAAGAGCTGATAATACTTGTTTATTGTTATATAAACATGCTCATATCCCGCTGATACAAATAGCCACTTGTTTCAATCAAACAACAGATATCATCAGGCAGCGACTTGACTATTCAAAAGTTCAATGAATAAATTCATTATTTTTATTATTCATTGAACTTTTGAATAGTGAAATCGCTGCCTGATGATATCTGTTGTTTGATTGAAACAAGTGGCTATTTGTATCAGCGGGATGTGAGCATGTTTATATAACAATAAACAAGTATATATATATATATATATATATATATATATATATATATATATATATATATATATATATATATATAAGCAAAAATATGCGTGGACACTAGGAACAGTTTTGATCTAATAATCAAAACTCCTCATAAACGATGATATCAATCGTCTTAAATTCAGCATCAAATGAAAGACAAAAATTTATTCTTAATCTTGGTGGAGGGTGGTGTTATTTTTTTCTAAGTGAACATTTACAAAAAAAAATTATACGAAACTACCCCCAAAAGAAATTGTATATACGAAAATTGCCATTTATATCCAAATCTTACGTCCGGTTACTATAGCAACACAACCGCACGCATACATACGCTTTTTTAAAAACCTAAATCATAACCACGCCTCATTTTTTTAAATAAATAGTTTTTAACTATCTCTCAAGATAGAGATATTTTGTATCTCAAGATAGAGATATTTTGTATCTATGGTATATTAGATGATCTGTTTAAATTTTAAAATGCACATTTTTTCCCTAATTTTCCTAGGTGAACCTTAAAAAAATACAATTATACGAAACTAACCCAAAACACATTGAAAATACACAAACTGCCGTTTAAACGTAACTCTTACGCAAAAAATTATCGTAAAATTTCATGCAGTAACAACTTCTTTAAAAAAAGGTGGGTGGGGGGTGTATTCGATGATTGTTAAAAAAATTATTATTTAGTAGAAGCATAAGAACACTTTGAACGTTATAACAACAACAAAAAAAAACAGGCATAGATTACTTTAACTTTGACATGAATTGTAGCCCCCCCCCCCAATAAATTATTTTGTCCGTTTCTTTCTTTCTTTTTACTACTTTTCTATTTACGGACTCAACCCAATCTTGTATATTAAGCAAGGTATTACCAGTTTTCTTTTTTGCATTTACTGGCCATATTTGTGTTATATTTATGTTAAGGTATTTTCTATTCATATCTTTTTATTACTGACTGTTTGCTTAAATTATTTATAGGTTTAAAAACTATTATTTTTAATTTTTAACTTCTCTTGTATTTAATTTTTTTTTTTTTACATTTTTGAACTGTTTTTTAAATGACGTTTTTAATGAAAAAATTATCGTAAAATTTCAAGCAATAACAACTTCTTAAAAAGTCCTTTTTTTCATTTTTTCTATCAACTGAAAAGTAGTTTTAAGAAAATAATTTTCATCTGCTTGGTATTTTTCAAAGGATTTAAAAAATATTTGTGTACAGTAAGAAATAATTTGTTATAGATTATGGTCAGCCAATATTCTCTGAGGAATTTATTAATATTTTTCGTGTGGGTTGGGGGTTAATTTGATGATTGTTAAAATCTTTTAGTCTTTAGTAGAAGCAGAACAACACTTTCAATGTTATAATAAAAAAATAGGCATAGACTACTTTAGATGTGACATGAATTGTAGCCCCCCCCTCTAAATAAAATTACTTTGTCCCTTTCTTTCTTTTTACTATTTTTCTATTTACGGACTCAACACAATCTTGTATATTAAGCAAGGTATTACCAGTTTTAAAAAAATTAATGACCATATTTTTTATATTTTTTATGTTACGATATTTTCTATTTACATTTTTTTATTACTGACTGCTTGCTTAAATTATTTATTAAAGAAATATTAATTTTAATTTTGAATTTAAACAAACGATTGATTGTAATAATTTTGTCATTCTATTTTGCATTACTTTCATGACACTTATATTACAGATGGTAATTTTGAGAAAATTCCTATCAATTATGCAAAAAAAGGAAGGTCATCGATAAGTGCATCGAGGCATCAACTAATGCAAAGAAGGCGCATGGTGCAACAATCAACAATTACTGTGCCTATGACAAAGCAGAACAGCCGGGAGATGCTAGGGTCGTATTTGTTGAAAATGGTCGTTTGGGTCATTCGTTTGGAAGTGGTTCTTCCTTCATTGCAATTGGTGATAATTCAAATTTGCCTGGGCCTTCGACAAGTAGTTTCTCAATCGAAGCATTAGACGGTGCACTGCACACCAATCTCCCCATTTACCCAAATGAAAAGAGTAAAATCCAGGTTGTTTTTCAAGCTTCAATTAATGAAGACCCAAGAGAAAGTTATTTGGAAAGACATGGTTCTAGTTCTGCTGAAGAGCAACGAAAGAATCGTTTTATAAAAAGGCATTAGGCCAGTCTGCTGCACGCGCTTCCGAAACCGAAGAACAACGAGACAGACGTTTAAGGAGAAATGCTTCGGCCATGTCCACTGCACACGGTTCAGAAAATGTAAAGCAACGAGACAGACGGATGGAGCCAATTTGGAAGGAGATTCAAGAATAACAAAGTTACGCTGGTCTTTAAAAGCATTCAATTCTTCTAATTATGCTGAACATCCTGACATAAAAATAACATTCTATGTATAAGAAATGCTTCCATTGTCTCACGAAAAGATGGCCAAGTGAGTCAGCGGGAATATGCTGTTCAAATGGCAAGATGAAACTCACACTTCTTGAAGAACATCCACAACCGCTACTACACTTGCTCATAGGTTCAAATCCTTAATCAAGAATCTTCATTAAAGAAATAAGGCACTACAATTGCGCATTTCAGATGACGGCTTTCGGATCCAGTTATCAATATGAAGGATGGGTTATGCCAACATTCAAAGTACAGGGGCAGGTCTACCATCTGATTGGATCTCTTCAGCCAACTGAAAATGAAAAAAATGGTGTCAAAGTTCAAAATATTTCATTTTTACTTTTTCTACCAAATTACTATGCCAATTTGGAGTGTACAGCCTCGAAATTTCGGATGTGAGGAAAAAATTTTTTATTGAGTTTGACCCAGAAAAATAACTGCTAAAGGGTCCAGACACTCACCCGGGCAACGCCGGGTTGATATACTAGTATATATACATATATATATACATATGTATATATATACATATATATATATATATATATATATATATATATATATATATATATATATATATATATATATTATGACTACTAAGCTCTAATCACGGATTGAACAATGTTGAATAAATACTGAAAATATTTACTCATTATATCATATTATCTTATAATATTTTACGTGTATATAAATCCAATATATATGTAAATATGTATATATATATATATATGTGTGTGTGTGTGTGTGTGTACACACACACACATACGCATATATATATATATATATATATATATATATATATATATATATATATATATATATAAAACAATGTGCTACATGTTTCAGAAACGTACCATGGTTTTATTGAGGTTAAAGGCCGTTAAAAATCCACTAAACTTATCAGCGACTAACAAAAAGAAAACAAATTGAAAAATGGAGCTCAGCACGGCCTTTAAATGAAACCATGGTAAAATGTAACATATAGTTTTTAAATAAATAACCTGTATTTTAGATTTTACATTTTCCATCGAGAAGTTTAATGATTTTTTAACACACACACACACACACACACACACACACATATACATATATATATATATATATATATATATATATATATATATATATATATATATTTGATGGCCCTCTAATCGAGCTTCAAGAAAATTATAAGTTTTAAGGTGGACGCTTGATACTACCGCTCCTAGTGAAGCAATCTTTTCATTTAAACCAACGGGCCTCTATCCACCGAACTATCACGTTTCGCCGACTTATTATTAGCTTTTTTTATTTTTATTTTTTTTACGGATATATCTATGTGGGCGCGTATATATGTGTGTATATATATATATATATATATATATATATATATATATATACATTCTCTATATTACTGTATTTTATTTTATACGAGTCCACTCACCCATCACCCCTCAACCCTATTTCCTGCTATTCTAACCCCTTAACTGTCTGCATCCCTTTCTTTCACGCACCTGTAATAATGTAGTGTTTACATTATTATTATTGGTGTTGGTCGTGGTGATATTTGAAGGTGGTAGCAGAAGAATTACCATTATTATTACTACACTGCTTTTATCGTTATTACTATTGTTATTATTATCATTGTTTTTGTTCATCATTATTTTTATAATCTTCATTATAATTGAAATTATTATTACCAATACTGCTACCATTATCTCCATCTTCAATGTTATTATAGTATTTTGAATTTAACTTTATCATAACGATTGGTAACATTATATTTAATGTCTAAATTTAAAGTTTACTTTTGATTTTGCCTTTATTTTTATTTTATTTAATTTATTGTATTTTTCTTAATATTAATTTTTTTTTTTTGTTCATATTTAATCTTACATATAATTTATTTCCAAATCTATTATTGTGACTATTATTATAACTATCATTACTATTATCCCCCATACTATCATAATCACCCTACTACTATTTGGTATATTTTTACCACTCTCATAAGTAAATATGGTTCCCTTACTACCCCATTTTAACATCAATATTCATACTTAACCTTTTACTTCATATTATAAGCAACCATAGCCATTCCCTTCCTAATCCCTGACCGACCCCTCATGATCATGTTCCCTATATCATAACAGCAGAAAATTATAAATATACTGCCGCATACTACCTCTGAGTTTTACAACCTTACTTAACCCTCCCCCCCAATTAATTAAAAAATTACCCACTCCATAGAAGATAGACACCACATAAACCGTAAACATTAATTACCACACAGCAGCAATACACCCCCTATTCAACCATAATAAATATACCACTTAATCTCTATACTATGCTAAAGACAATTTATATTCTTATATATCATACTATATATAATAAGCTTCTCCTTATTTACTTAGAATCCATTAAAGCTTCCCCCAGCACTCTATAACTCCTCTTATCCTTTTCATCCCTAATGAACCTTACGCTAGACACCGCATCTCCCCCATGCTACCTAGCACCTTCTCTGCTTTTCTGATGAGAAGCGTTAGGCTTCGAAATGCCCTGGCATAAAGAGTCCCGTCTATCCCCCAAATTTTACCTGTATTCCACTATTAAATAAATGATCCACTCTATATCTACCTATATATAGTTTTGTGTTTTCATTTCATACTTTTGTCTTATTATATATATATATATATATATATATATATATATATATATATATATATATATATATATATATATATATAAAACTACTTATTTTACTCACATAGAATTAATATACGAAAGTATAGATTTATGCATAAACTTTAAGTATTTACTTCAAAAGCGCTCAATACGTAGGTAAAGCTAGTTAGTAATTTATAAAATATATATGGCGATTAAGCTACACTGAATATTCGGCGTTTCATCCACTCGAGGACTCCTCAGGCTTATGCGCATAAGCCTGAGGAGTCCTCGAGTGGATGAAACGCCGAATATTCAGTGTAGCTTAATCGCCATATATATATATATATATATATATATATATACACGAGCTGTCTTCAATAATTTTCCAGATTTTTTTGTACATGCATTTAAAATTGTCGTAGATTCTGTAAAATTCAGTATGTTATTGCTATACATATTAGGAGATGACTGAGCAATTTTTATGGTTTCAGATTCAAATGAACAGCTGGAGCAGGAACTTGAATGTGTGTGCAGTCAGCACCAACCCTATTCGGGTTTAACTGGCTTCCTCCGAAGGAGTAAGTTTCATGGGAGTATGAAATCCACAAGCAGTCCCCAGTCGCATGTATATCCCAGTTAGGGGAGATGACGACATTAGGTTTTTGCAACTTTTGCAGGGAGATGTCGGTGTCCTCCTACATACAGCACCTGGAATTCCCAAATTGGTCACCCATTTTAGTAATGACCAGGCTCAACGTTGCTTAACTTCGGTGATCTGACGGGAACCAATGTGTCAACGTGATTAAGGAACTGGAATACATTCTACTTATAGCCTGATTGTCACTGCTGCTGCTGGTGAATTTCAAAAATACAATATGGACGTTAGGACACTTTAGAAGAACAATATACAATAAATTTCTGTTTTAAACTTGGGAAAAATGCTACAGAAACGTATGGAATGTTTCCTACTGCTTTTGAGCCATCTTGCATGAATTGAGCATCAGTTTTTGAATGGCATAAGAGATTCAAGGAAGGCAGGGAATTTGTGAGAGATGATGAGAGGTGTGGGAAGAGTAAATAAGTCAAAACACCAGAGTTGATTGGCCAAATAATTTCATGGATAAGGACTGTCGTGTGTCTATAGCGACAATAAGTGCACAGTTTCATGTCATTGTGGGAACGGTGCACAATTATTCGTGAGGAACTGAAGATGCGGAAGATTTGCACAAAGTTTGTCCCAAGGTTGCTCAGGGAAGATCAGAAAGAAAGACGTTGTCATGACAGCAGGGAGATGATTAAGCTGATCAATTCAGATTCCACAGTTTTTGATGCTCTGGTGACCTGCGATGAAGACTAGATCTAACGCCATAACTCAGAGACCAAAAGATAGAGTTTCCAGTGGAAGCATGCTAGCCCTCCAAGACTCAATGAGGCCAGATAAAGCAAATCCAACCAGAAAATTATCCCTTTTTTGATAACACGGGCATGATCTACATTCACTGTGTTCCCATACTATGTTGAGGTTTAAAGGGAGTTCAGAAAGGCCAGCATTTTTCAAATCAGATCGGTAGCATTTTCACCAGGACAATGCACCAGTCCAAAACTCCATCCTTGTCACAGACTATTTAACCAAGATGAGGCATTAACACAGTTCCTCACCCTCCCTATAGTCAAGACCTTGCTCTCTGTGACTTTTGGTTATTTCCTAAGCTCAAGGAAAACCTTAGAGGCTGTCGTTACGAGACAATTAAGACGTGGGTCATTGACACACTCACACAAGAAAACTTCAATTAGGCTTTCCAGAAGTTGTTGGAATGGTACAACAAATTAATGGCAGCCGGAGGAGATTACTTCAAAGTTGACTAGAGTTTCATGTGTGCACCATTAATGAGAGTGCCCATGCGAAAAATATTGAGGATTTCTTTTTGAATTCATTTCAGACAGCGAGGTAAGTTTGGAGTAGTTGCGTGACTCGTATTTGCTTTTTTTTCTTTCTCTCACGATGCGGTATTGACTAAGAGGATGGCATCATGACGAACGAATACCACCCACCTCTTTCCAAAAAAGAAATTAATGCCTGGGAGAAGATCATGACAATAGGACAAATACTACACTACCTCTCCCCCAAAAGTAAAGGTAATCCTCGGAGGGTGATATCATGAGGAATGAGAATATACTATACTATCCCCCAGGAGGAGATAATGCTTAGGAGGAATGTATCATAACGAATGAAAGTATACAGGTAAAGCCTGTGAGGATTCACTAAAGGAACAGGTAAAGCCTGTGAGGATTCACACCACTCTGAATAAAAAGGAGGTGGTAATGCCTGGGAGGATGGTATCATGACCACAGAAAACATACTATACTCCCTCCAAACACACATTTACACACAAAGCAGAAGATAGTTCCCGGTAAGATGGTTTCATGACAACAGAACAGATATTAAATTACCCCTTCTCTTAACAGAGGGTTTAATATCTGAGCAGATTCCACTTCTAAGAAAAAAGGAGGTAATTCCTGGGAGAACGGTATTATGATAACCGAATTAATATTACAGTAATCGCCTCCATTCAACGATAAAACAATAGATTTCTAATTGCATCAGTTGTCTCCATTCATTTAAAAATGCCTAGTCGTAATATTATTATCTATGTTGTGTTGGCTAAGATCAACATGTAGTGTCTCTTTTAACCACAATAGCAACCTCAGACGTTTCACTAAATTTAAACTGAACGCTTTCATGTAAATTTTTTCCATTGAAAATTAATGAAAATTAAATTCTAATTGAGTTTTTGAAGTGTAATACTTTTTATTACTTTAATTTCATCAATAATATAGCAAGACCCGTGTCACGGCGTTGCCCTAAGAAATCTAAAAATATGCTTTAACTATGAAAAGATTATTAGATTATCACTTGTGAGAAAATCAGAAAAGAACACACTGTATGTTGAAGCAGTTAAACTTGAGATAAGATTGCTTAAAAAAATTACCCTTTGTGTAATGGATAAAATACTTGGTAGAATTCAATTGTAAAGTTACATTTATCTGGAAGTCGAAGGTTCAATCCTCAGTGCAGGTAACACTTAAAATACAATTGTGAATTACTTAGGACTTTTACCCAATCATAGCTGATGGAACAAGAACATGCTACCCCAAAGGATAAAATAAAGGGTTCTGTTCAAAAGTTTGTGCAGATTCTCGAGTCCAACAAGAAGATTCCCGAGTTCAACAAGAAGGTTGGAGGTTATATCAACCGGAACGTTGTGAAAATAACACTCAAGATGAGAATAGTAGTTTGAAGAATCCAAATAATACAAACTTTTTTTTTACATAAAATATTATAATACTGTATTTTTATCATTTCTATCCTCAGTCATTGGAGGAGAAGATTTGTTCTAAACTGAGGCAGTATTTGTTGCCCCAATCCAGTGTGTGTCTTTCTGGGAGCTCCATATTAGAAACCAACCTAGTGTCTAAGCCTTCTTCGGCTTCATCAAATCTTAAATCCAGATGAAGATGGAATTATTATTATTAAAACCAGCCGTACTGACAGGTTGATGTCAAGGAGTTGTGTTAGGAATGACCCCAATTTGAACCATGTGCTGTCTCCATGAGAATCGGAGAATCTCACAGCAAATGTGAAAGCACCTGTTCAATTGGGATTGATTAATGTTTGAGGTCGAGAGATAAGGTGGAATTCTCAAATTGGTTTCTGATAAGGGGGGTTTCATCCAACCACCTCACTTGCCTTAGTATAAAAGGTGCAACTCCACCCAAAATCAGCAGAACAGAGAAGAACAGGATAACGAGAGAACGAGCCAGGGGCTCAAAAGGTATGTTGGACCTCTTCCCCAAGAGATACCCAGTATGTCAGCATATTCCAGCCCGGTAACTAATCCCCATTTAAATCGAATCACAATGTGTGTGTCATAGAGGAAGTTTTCTCTTGCTAAGATTATTTTTAAAAAGACAGAACTTACAAAAGTGAAGCTGTGAGCCCAACCCGCAACTTAGATGTGAGGGTGCGGACATTATCACACACGAACATTACAGTCTTATCTTATAGTTTTTCTTCCCATCTCTTCTAATAGTGACAGCAGCGACTGCTATGTAATATAATGTATGGATTCTTGTGCATGACTTCGATTATTATACCCAAATATTTTTTTTGAAAATTGTCTTTATGTAAATTTCTCCAAAAATGCATTTACTTTGTATGCAGTAATTGCTTGTCGTATCGTTGTGATTTTTTGAAATGTTTGAACTGAAAGTCTATTTCACAACTGGCCAGAACTGACCAACCCAGAAGTTAAACACTCTTTTGTACATCAGAGGCGCCACGAGACAATATGGAGGTCCATCAACTTTTTTTATATCAGTAGAGATGCGTCGCCAAACCAAGTGAAGGTCAATCCTTTCTTTTGTACAGCAGGGCCACACAAGATTGCCCAAGTTGTGAACTTTGAATCGTATTAAACTTGACGACCCGTGGGCATTACCAAGAACTTTGTAACTATTTGAGTTCAACCTCTGGCACGTCCTAATGAGAGGTTTATAGCTGCAAAAACATGCAATGCTGCTGCAAAGATGGGCTGCCTCTACAGTGCTAGACAATTACTCACACTAGAGAGTATCGTATATCTTTGCAAGGCCACAATTCATTCATGCATGGAGTTATTATTGTCACATGTGAGCTAGCGCCTTTTTAGACAGGTTTAAAACAATCTCAAACTTAAAAAAGGGTCACATACTATTAGCCATGTTTCAACCTGTGACCCATCGCAGCAATGCCACACCCTGGGCTGTTTTACAATTCCTTAATAGAATCTGCTGTCGTTAAAATCATAGAACTTGTGCCTCTCGATGAATATACTCCCGACTAACCCACCAAGCAGAAAAGCCCCACCTCTTTACTGCTGAGGTTTCTAGATGTTGGAAAGCTTTCTATTTTAATACTTTACTAGTTTATTCTTTTGGACTGTTAGACTTTGGAAATCCCTTGTTTCCTGCTTCCTTGACTAAAATGCTGAAGTTTAAATGTTATGTAAACAGACATCTAGTTGCACAACACCCCATATGGTGTATACTGAGGACGGGATTCTGTATAACATAAAGGGATGTATATAGAGTCTATATAAACAAGGAATCAAGCCGTGTACATGTAATGTTTGTTGCATACATTTTTAACACATATAATAAACAGATATAGATACTTCAACAATAGTTTCATAAACGAGGCAAATAGCACCATTGTCTGCTTGCCCACACAAGAGAAGGACATACCTTATTGGTCGGAACCATCGCTATATTGTTTCAGGTGCGCTTCTTAAAATGTAAATCAGTTTCTACCCCAACATCTAAGACAACCAAATTATTTTTCCACATGTACATTTATTCCTGTTACGACTTTTTTATTCTGGGGTTGCAAGCCGTTTCTTTTTTCAGGGATTACATGTTACTGTCTTTCCATCTGAATGCTTCCATAGCTGAACGATTCCTAATGAGCCGAGAACCTGCCTGTCCCGTCTATTTGTTCCAACTCGTTTGCTCAAGACGCCTGACTAACTCCTAACAACTGTTTATGTATATTTCCAAACTATTTCCTTACGTCGCCAACTTCATATGACCAAAGACATGTAATTTTAAAACTGTTCTAAACACTAATTAACGTCTACTGCTTGTTGGGGGGGAGAAAGAATAATGTAAGAAATCGTTAATATTATTTACTGTTATGAAAAATGAAGTTCCAAAAAGTAAGAAAAATGTTTCCTAAAATCTTTCTGTGTTTTAACATTTTGTTGGCTGTATAAAATAATGGCCAGTGTTTGTGTGTAGCGTTTTAGTATATATTTTCTAGGGAGACAATATGGTTGCTACTCTCTATTTTGAAGACATCTGGGGAAGGAGTAGAATTCTGGGAATAAATGCAATAACTTTTGTATTAAATGAAAATGTGAAACTGTTTTCGTCAAACACGTTAATAAATGTGCTGTTCGTATTGAATAGAAAAGATTTGCACAGGTTATATATTAGTAGCCCACATGTCCTGACATTTTTGTGTCTTAGTATCTCACTTAAACTGACTATGAAGTTTCATTCTTACCAACTCAGTTAACTTTTCCGGTTTCGATTCTTTCCTTGTGATTCTGCTTACCTTCCAATTAATCCTTAGCTTCTCTTCTATCGCCACTGCTGCGAGTAACTTTATGACTGTTAGTTAAGTAGTGGTGAACACTTCTAAGCTTTCCCCTGACACATTCTTCAATCGCAAACAGCCGTTTTCCTCCTTTCTTCCTTGTGATATACAGCCTGAACTAGAATTTGAGTGAAGTGCTCCATATTTGACTAAAAGTTTCCATGTGTCTCTATCCATCTTTTTCATTTATTCCTATGTCCATCCTACAAAAGCTACACTGTATCGAATTACAGCAACCGCCCATGAATTGATGGCTGAGAACAGGTTGCTATTCAATCTAGATTTCAGGAGCAGTTAATTTCCTCATATACACCTGTTTCGTCTTCTCTTTTATTTCATTGCAAAGAATCATATCAAGGCACCCCAGGATCTCCTAATGTTTTACCATTTGGCAAAATGATGTCTTTTATGGCTCCTCTTTTCCCTCGTTTAAGACTAACTTCTGCACATTTGGAAATTTCAAATTCCATATTTATGTCTTCACTCCATTGCTGTCCAGCTTGAGCCAAAGAGTCAATTTCATTTTCTGTTTTGCCAAACAATTTAATATAGTCCATAAATAACGTGTGGTTGATCTTCGGTCAATTCTTATCCATTTATATCTCTTAGTACATGTGTCAATGGTATGAGTGTTATCATGAATAGAAGTGGCGAAAAGGAATCTCCTTGGAAGATACCGCATCTGATGTTGATTGTCCCTAATAGTTTCCCATCTAAAAAAAGGTTGATTTTCCAACTGTACATACTTTTCCCTATCAACTGATTTATATTTTCAGCCATCCCTACCATTTTCAAGGTTCTGACTACCCATAAGCTTTCTTGTAATCTATCCAAACTACAGTCAAGTTTATTTTTCTCCTTTTGCAGTTCTTTAAAATACATTTATCGATCGATAGTTGGTCTTTAGTTCCTAAACACCTTTTTCTCCCGCCTTTTTGTTCCACTGGAAGGGGACCATTTATTTTGGATGGTCATATACTTTTAGACTGATTATCGTCTTCCAAAGCAACTTCAAGCAAGCAATTAGTCCATAATTTTCAACATCTAGCCGTTTAGCAGGATTTTTCATTATTAACATAATCCTTCCCACTACAAGCCATTCTGCAATCTGGCACAATCTGACACAATCATCCAGAGAAACAGCTAGCCTCTCATGGATTCCTGTGAAAGATCGCAACCAGTACCCATGAATTCCATCAGGTTCGAGTCCTTTTCACTTAGACATGAACTTCATTTGTTTTCTCAAATCTTCATCTTGTTTAGGCCCTTCTAGTCTTTCACTTATGCTAGCGACCGAGTCAGCATAAGTCTTGTGTACTTTACAATAAACCAAAACTTTGTAGCTTTTGTAGGATTAGGAGCCATTGTTTTGGGTTCATCTCCTTCCAGATTTCTAAAAAAATCCTTGACTGGTTTGTTTTAAATAACTTTTTGTCGTTAAACTGCTGTATTCTGTTATATCATAACTTCTAATCTTGAAATTCTGTTATATCATACCTTCTAATCTTGCTGTATTCTGTTATATCATATCTTCTAATCTTGGAATTCTGTTATATCATATCTTCTAATCTTGGAAGTTTTTCCCTAATCTGCTGTATTATCTCTTCCATAGTGGTATTAACCCCCTTGGCGTTCAGTTTGTAACGTCTACCCAGTTCTTCTTTTTCTCCTTGTATTTTTCCATTGTCCTTTCAAGTTCGACCTAGATCTTTTCTTAATCTCTTCAAGTTACCTTCTATTTTTCGTCAAAAGGATTCTTTTTTCTGTTTCATTTTTTTGGTTCTTTCACCCTTAACATCTCACCAACCAATACAGCTCCTACTTGCAAAATGTCTCTGATATCATTCTCTCCAATGACACCTGTTCACTTTATTTGTTGCATTCCTTAACTTTGTCAATATTCACTACTTTTCATTAATTCTTTCAGTCTATTCAGTAAATTTAATTCATCATTTGTTATTTCTGCACTGGAAATCTCACTTTTATTAAATAAGCTATCCCTCTCCTGTTGAAGTATATCTATCATTCCCATAATGTCATTTCTGCTTTCTTCTTCTGTTTCTTGACACACTTGAGACATTTCTGGAAGTGTTTTAACGGAATCAGATTCTAGCGAGATTTCAGCATATTCAATGCAATCGGCTGATGCAACATGCGATTAGCTGTTTACCATTCTCCTCCTGATCGATTCTGTTTCAATTGGCATAAAAAAAATAATAAAAAATATATATATATATATAAAAGAGAAAGCCTCAAACCACATTATCTCCTCCTAACAAGCCTCCTTACAATCATAGTTGCTTACACTGCATAAGCTCTACTCAACCCCTTTATCCAGTAACAATGAAATAACAATGTCCCTAATCCACTTTGAGGAGTGTAACTATTTAGCAGATATAACCTCTACAAACTAACCCAATAACATTAACTAACCACGCGGAGTCGCAGAAATACCTGGATTAGAACCCAGGCGCGGAGCAAACCCTCTCAGTGGTGACGGACCCAGTAGATCTTTCCAGATCATCCGTCTAGGAGAAGGAAAACTCTGAAACTAAACCAAAGAGGAGGGAGGCCTCTTCAGTCTTGGATGACAACCTTCCTAGAGCTGGTGACTCAAACAAATTACCGGTTTGCAAACCTAAATTGCTTAAGGAGTAGATAGGTCCTGCCTACCGCCCGGCTTCCATACTCCTTCTTTGCCTATTAGTCAGGCGCAGAGATACTATCACAGTGATTCGACAGAAACACCCATTGGTAGATCTTTTTTCTTGTCTAGGGCAATGAACGCCGTTTCCCCACTCCCGACACACCCCACCCCTAAAGCTGGGCACTTGAGAATGCTTGAGTACCATATATGCCTGACCAATTAGATTGGGTTGACCTTCCTCTGATGGGTTGAGGGTACCGGATTGACAGTTACTGGCTGCTGTTTCCGACTGGTAGTACAGGAGCCCTAACTCTTTGGTAGCGCTTAGAGCGGCTGCTCCATCAACAGTTGTATAATATCGGGATGTTTGCAGTGCCATGGCGCACATGGAAAAGGACCCTGCACTCATCCCCGGTGGGCTTTCCTGAGGCCACAGTCCTAGTTGATGGAGGGTCAGCTGATGGTCTACTTGTGATGCATGTGTGATATTCTGCATAACCTCCTGTTCGGCTTCCCCTAACCTAACTGAAACTCGTTAAAAAACATGATGACAGTACAATCTAAAAATAAGCTTAAACCAGGCTTAGGGTCAAACAAATCCAACTTGCCTCCTCCCTTGAGGCTTGCATTCACAAATATCCGTGGGCTTAGAACTAATTTAGCTGATGTTGAAGCATTTCTCCTAACAAATACCCCGGATATCTTAGCACTAAGTGAGACTAACCTACACTCCTCCATCCCCTCTAACTACTTTAACATGCCTGGATATCTCCCACTCTGCCGTAAGGACTCAGACAGACATATGCACGGACTTGGAGTTTACATTCGTAATACCCTTCCCTTGACTAGAGAAACAAACCTAGAAACGGATGATCAAGCCTTTATGTGCTTTAGACTAATCATGCAACACAACATTAGCTACTTTTACTTTCTCTACCGCTCTCCCTCGACCCAAGACTGCACCATAATAAACAAAGTATCTGACAGCATAGACACAGCACTCTCCTTCGACACTAGCGCCCAAGTACATGTATTTGGCGACTTTAATGTCCATCACAAAAACTGGCTTGGATTCTCTACTTACACAGATGCAGCAGGCAGCGCAACTCATAGCTTCTCTGTATCTCACTCCCTATCGCAAATTGTTACTTTTCCAACCCGTTTCCCTGATCAGGAAGAACAACACGCATCACTATTAGATCTGTTTTTGACCACAGTTCCTGATGACTGTGTAACAAAAGCCGACAGCCCACTTGGGAACGCTGATCATGCAGTGATAATGGTTGAAATCGCCCTAAACTCTAGACCCAAAACTGAAGAGCCAGTGCTCAAAACAACGAGATATTATAAAAAGGCTGACTGGGAAGCCATTAGAGATCTTATCAGAGACGCCCCATGGGGAAATATTTTTTCTCTTCCTGCTGAACAGTGTGCAACCGAGACAACTGAATGGTTCAAAACTGCAATCGAAGCGCATGTTCCCATGCGGAAATTCTATAGCAAGCCCCACTCTCCCCAATGGTTTACTTCGACTTGCGCAACTGCCATTGCTCAAAGGCAGCATGCATTCCACAGGTTTAACCGAGTTCAAATAGACAGAAGTACATAGAAGCTAGAAGTAACGTTAAGAAAGAAATAGCGACAGCTAAGAGGGAATTTACGGAAACCACTAAAAAACGCATCGAAGCACAAAAACTCGTGACTTCTGGAAAATCTACAACAGTGTAGTAAATAATGGGCAATCAACAATTCCCCCACTAACCAACAATCACGAGATTCTTTGCTCAGCAACCGAGAAGGCTAACATGCTTGCCAGTCGGTTTGCCTCAAACTCCACACTGGACCCTCTAAACCACCCTCTACGTCAATTTCCTATGCGGACAGACGCCACACTAGACGATCTGATAATCACCCCTGCTCAGGTGCATGCTATCATAAAAAACCTTGACACTTCCAAAGCATGTGGACCCGACCTCATCCCAGCTGTGCTATTAAAAAAGTGCTCAGCCAAAGTAGCTCCAGTTCTCTCCAAACTCTACAACAAATGCCTTAATGAATCTTGCTTTCCGGGCTGTTGGAAAACTGCTTCTGTGGTACCAGTATTCAAGAATTCTGGCGAAAGAACTGACCCATTAAATTATCGCCCTATTAGCCTCCTCCCACTTTTTGCCAAAATATTTGAGACCTTAATTAACCATGCTCTAGTCCAGCACCTTACAGATGCTAAACTTCTGACCGACCAACAATATGGATTTAGACAAGCCCGTTCCACGGCAGACATTCTCACTGTAATCTCTGAACGCATATACCATTCACTGGACAAAGCGGGAGAGGGCAGAGCGGTAGCTCTAGATATATCTAAGGCTTTTGACAGGGTATGGCATGAGGGTCTCCTCAGGAAGATTAGATCTTACGGTATCACTGGTAGAATACTTAACATAATTAAATCCTTCTTAGATAAGACAAAAATCCAGGTTGTCCTCGACGGTCGTACATCTAAACAATATGATATAAATGCGGGAGTACCCCAGGGATCTATCCTTGGACCTCTGCTGTTCCTGATATTCATAAATGACCTCCCCGACAAAATTGCCTCTGAGATGGGTATATATGCTGATGACACCACACTCTATAGCAGGCACGACAGGAAAACAAATGAACATATATCTAAAGTAATGGCAGAAACACTAGAGGATGACCTCCAATCAGTAGTGGAATGAGGACAAAAATGGATGGTCACGTTCAATGCCACCAAGACAAAACTGGTTTCATTCAATAATTACAAGAAACCTTCTCTACCACCTATAGCAATGGCCAACGACTCTTTATCTGAGAGTTCGTCTCTCAAGCTCCTTGGCCTAACGTTCACAGGAAACATGAGTTGGAACAATTACATCGAGGGCATTGCCAGGGCCGCTACGAGGAAGGTGGGCTCTCTCTACCGTGCTAGAAAACTTCTAACACCCGAAAGTATCCTGTACCTCTATAAGGCCACTATTCGCCCATGTATGGAGTATTGCTGTCATATTTGGGCCGGTGCATCGGCTACTAGTCTCTCGCTCCTTGACAGGGTTCAAAAGAGAGTCGCAAATCTGATAGGCCCTGAAATGGCATCTAAGCTTCAGCCTCTGTCCCATCGTCGAAACGTTGCATCCCTCTGCCTGTTCTACAAGTATTTTAATGGTGAATGCTCTGAAGAACTGCAAGCACTTGTGCCCCCACGACGTGAACACCCTCGACAGACCCGACAAGCTGCAAAATCCCACCCCCACACTGTAGAGATCCCTAGATGTAAAAGATCTTTCTACTCCAGTAGTTTCTTCCCTAGAACTGCTAGACTTTGGAATTCCATTCCAGGTCACTGCTTCCCCAACTGTACTGACATGCATAAGTTCAAGTGCAACGTGAAACAACATCTTGCTGCCCAAATCCCTACATAGTACCCCAGTAGATGTTTCCCCTGATAGTAGCCCCCTACACCAAAGTGGCAATGTGCCTTGTTTGGGGTGAAAATGTAATAAAAAAAATAATAATAAAAAATAAGCCATCATTTTCTAAATATTGTTTTTATCTGATTCATCAGCTTTTTTCCGCCATTTCAAAATACCTTCTTCTTCAGTGCCACCTTTTCACTTCCTCTTGTATGACCATCTCTGTTACCATTCGACTGCAAACTTGTACTCTTCTTTGTTCCACTTTCTTTTCACACCAACAGGTCTCTTCGCCAATTTCCTACCAGTGTAATAATTGACTTTATTTGATTTGGATAAACTCGATACTCCAGTGACAGAAGTGCTGCCCATTTGAACTTCTTACCCTAAGGGCTCGGAGTCCTGCACAAAAGGCACAGTCCTCCCCAGATTCAATTCATTTGTATTTGTATGCATCGTAAGAATGGGTTGGATTTGTGTAGGTTCGTTCCTCTGTATTTTTATCGAGACACCATCTCTAGATGATTGCCAATCAAGGATAAAGAGCGTTTAACCTGCCCACAGAACTTGGTTAGCACTGCCGGGCGTCAAACCAATATTTCCTTACCACGGGGGTTGTGTTTATGGTTGCAACCAACCAGTATTTTTATCGATACACAAGCTCTAGAAAGATTGTCAGCCAAGACTCAAAGCTCTTTCTACCCGAAACTGATATAACCACCAAGTATCCTCAACAATCACGACGACGACGACGACGACGACGACGACGACGACGACGACGACGACGCACATATTAAAAATATTTATATGTGAATAAATATAAACAAATCCATTACATACGATATACTTGTCGAGGAATCCATGCCTCCGTCTTTGGTACTAATTCAAACTTGAAACTGTTACAAATGCCAAGTATTCTCAACGACCACGATGACAACGACAATGCACACATGTAAATATATATAAGCAAATCCATCACATACGATATACTTGGCGAGATATTCCTGCCTGAGTCCTTGGTACTACTACTACTACTACTACTACTACTACTACTACTACTATTAATATTATTATTATTATTATTATTATTATTATTATTATTATTATTATTATTATTGAAATCTATATGTCTTGAATGTGAATGAAAACGAGATATTTGGAGAGACGTTTTGAATTTGTGAAAATGGAATATCATTTAAATATATATCGGGAATTTTAATTTAGTAAAATAAAATTTAGTTAACAATAACAAAAGAATTGATTATGTGGCAAGATCAAGTGACTGTTATTTTGTGCTATGTTGCATTAATTACGTAATCACATAATCAGAGAGTTGAACCACCAAAGGGAGATCTTTTATACATGCCCGTTATTTAGTTGTACAGTCGAGTTGAAGAGAGAGTTGGACAATTTAGCATGGAAGATATCGTCTCCACGTTCAGAATCTTTGGAAGAACGTAACCTTAGCCTGACATAGAGCAAGAGAAATTACAACGATTGAAGTTGGGAATAAAGTTATGTATATATGAACTTAAAAAGTGGTATTTGGTAGTCATGCACATTATACTGACACTAGAGACGATCACAGATGATCCAAGTAAACAGATATATTAATGTTAGGACGATTAATCAGAAACCAAATCTGGAATTCGAATAATCGGAACTTTTTGGGATATTGGAATCGGTAAAATTTGTGCACATTTGGCGATGCCAAAAACGATTCTTTTGATTGCTGGTAGTCATAATAAGATAATAAATATGTTTTTTTTTTTTTTAAACTACCAGTAAAGCTAAAATCTATAGATCATTGTCCAAAAATGTAATTTTACGTTTGAAAAAATACCTGCTCATTTAACATGTGTTTTTACTATAATCGGGGGAAAAATAAATTTATAGTTAAATATTTAGAGATTTATACAGAATCGGGATCAGAATTGGTAATTGTATTGGAATCGGAAATTAAGTACGAAATCTGGAATTGTATCGGAATCAGAAAAAATATTGAAGTCGTCCCATCATTAATATATATGCACTCGTTATATACACAAGTGTTATATAACACATGAAGAGTGTTAGCATTTTTAGAGGAAAAATCGAGATTACTTTATATAGAGAGATTATAATAATATTACTATTGACAAAACTATTGCACATATATAAGAAAATATGACAACAGAAATTACAAATGTATATTACAGAATGTGAATGCATTATAAAGTGTTTATAAAATAAGTATGCCAATTGAGAATACATACAGATATTTTCTGATTAGTATATATACGATATTTCAAAATGTTATATCATCAAATAAAAAAAAATATGATCCGTTTTAGTGTTAATACAGTTAGGATAGTTGGACAACGTATTCGCATTCATTGATGAAGATCAATACATATTGGTATTAATCTTAAAAGCGTGAAAATATTTTTAAAGAAAGGATAAAAATAAATAGTAATAATAATTCAGAGCTAGAATTATAAGTAGGTTTTTTTAAAAAATTCACTTGTACCTCTATAAATTAATAATTACGTTTAGTAAACGAAAATGTAGCACGGAGGGAAAGACAAAATCTCTTTTTTTAAAATAACAGCGAATAAGTTTATTTCAGTGGCAGAAAATTATGCGGTGACCGAGTGAAGAAAATTCTTGTGATTGTTGCAATTCGGCCAACAGTTACCTTTGTCAACGCTGGAGTGTTCAGTGGACGATGACAAGAGAGAGAGAGAGAGAGAGAGAGAGAGAGAGAGAGAAAGGAAGGAAGGAAGGGAGAAAGAAACAAAGAAACAAGCAAGCAAAGAGAGAAGAGGAAAAGAAGGAGACAAATGGAATTGATGAGCCTTGTAAGTTGATTGGTCAGTGTGCGGTCAAATCGCTTAGTAGGGACATGTAATCGTGAGAAAATAGAGTGTCATGACAGCTATACGATAAGAGGAGGGTAATTAATTTCTGGGCAACGTCGGCTGAGCCTATATATACTAGTATATACAGGGTGAGTCACGGGAAACGGATGCTTATTTTAGAACGCTCCTTGCTCTCCTTGAGTAAGGGATAGTGAGTGAGGAAGGTAGTCTTCAAATATTCGCAGAGTTTTGTTTTCCTTAAAACATCCGTTTCCCATGACTTACCCTGTATAATAATAATCAGGCAAATACGCTATACTCTTTTAAAATGTTTTTTAATTACTGAATTCCAAAAAGTTTTATATTTTTTTCAGAAAACAACAACAACAACAACAACAACTCATTTCGAATTAAAGTGATCCACACTAGGCCCGACACGTGAGTGTGATTAACCGACTGGATTAATACCGTATATCCTACTTGATGTATTTATCTAGATAGAGTTAATCTATGGTTATATAAGTCATTTAAAAATAACTGATAATTACTAGTTATGCGTAATTTGGTAAAATATAATACTATTTATAGCACGTAAAATTTGAATTTGGTTTCATTTTAGACCCATTGGTCGAGCAATAAAAACGACAATAACTACAAGCAGCTCTTTTTACACATATCTTTAAGTTCTATACAGACCCAAGACCTCCCATTGCAAAAAAAAGCTGGAAGAATGGGCCAATCAACTGTGGATAAAATAGAGAAGGCTTACCACAAAAACGGACTCGTGTCTGTCTGTCCTGCGGGCTGAGAAGTTAAAACGAAAAGATCCAAGATGGCGACCGTGGATTTTAATGCCAACGGTCTTGCACAGTTCTCAAAAATCATGTCTCACACATGATTTTGAGGTATGCCCGGGCACCATAAAAGCAGGTTGCTGGGGGAAGTGGGCAAAAGCCTACAGACCTATGGAGAGTGAACATCGTTGCGCGACTTGTCAGACTTTTCTGAACTTGTTTACATTGGCCTTGAAAGCAATGATATTGTAGTCAGTCAAGAAGCAAGCCAGCAGTTCCATAGGTGGGCAGTTCTAAGAAAGAAGCGTTCAGACGTGAGTAGAAAACAACCTCGTCGTGCAACTCGTCAGACTATTCTGATTCATCAACAACATGCCAAGCATTTTCTGGACGAATTCTCTCAGGAAAATATGGATAAGAAAGGCTCTATAGACTGGCCTAAAAGAGGATCGCTCCACTGTGACCAAGAGAGGGTTTTAATCACCACCCAAGATCAATGCTTGATGAACAATGTTTTTAAGAAGATGTTGGTCTCAGCAATGACAGTAAGTGCAGGTTCTGTCACACAGAAGTAGAGAGAGTGAACCTCCTAACATCTAGTTAGAAATGGCTACTATTAAATGCGACACAATGGAGTATGTAAATATCTCCACTGAACCATCTATAAAAAGTTGAATCCTGGGAACATATAACAGAAAAAATAAGTTATACATCATCCACTATGACTATGTAATTCCAACAGTTGCATGCATATAAAACGGAGCTATTAAACATGACATAGTGATATACGACAAGAAGGAGAAAGAAGCAACCTTAGTAGAAGTCAATGTCCCCAATGATGCTGAGTTAAATAGAGCTGAGAGAGAAAAGATAACGAAATACCAAGGTCATATGTATGACACGAAAAGAAACTGGAATCTCAGGAAGTGCAAGAGAGTTACAAACAATTGCACTTAAAGGGACGGTTAGAATCTTTAAAAAATATCTCCCGATTTGGATGTATGAGATAGCAGATGAATGTCTGGCATCCATTAGGATGTTCCATCTACAGCTAGAACAAAATGATAAAATTGAAAACTAAAATCTTATTTTATTTTTTATTTTGTTGTGAATTTTATATTTTCTTATTCATGAACAATAATTGTTACCTAAAACAGTATTACACATGTACATTTATTTATCCAGTATGAATTCCATGGTAATTTCAACATTAATCTGTGAAATTTACTGTTAATAATAATAATAATAATAATAATAATAATAATAATAAGAAGAAGAAGAAGAAGAAGAAGAAGAAGAAGAAGAAGAATTAAAATAATAATTAAAATAATAATAATAATAATAATAATAATATTAATAATAATAATAATAATAATAATAATAATAATAATAATGCAAACGGCAGAAATATTAAGGAAAACCCTTGAATGTGGAGAACAACACCAGACATAAATTACAAACAAACTGGACAAACAAACTGGACAAACAAACGGCCACAGATGCAAAGCACAAAGGAACATCATATGAAACCATGAAAACTGAAACTGTATAATTGATAAATACCGCCCCGTCTTTTTATGTGAGTGTCACCAAAACCAGGCACCACATCAAATCATGAGGGTCAAGGAGGATGGAAACACCGAGGAGAGAAAGCACTAGCTAGACCTCCGTTGAAGGAGTGCAAAGAGGTCTGTGACCTTGGGGAGGCTTATTGTCACCCAAATTCCAGTGAAAACCAATCGTTGCCACCAACGAGAAATCAATGGTAAGCAGCTGTTGCGATAATGCAAATTCTTTTGTAAAGTTTATCAAAAGAGGTGAAGAGTGCTGGAAATCTAGGGAGACTTGTTGTTACTCAGACTACAGGGAACACCAAAGGCTGTTCTAAAAGAGCAATCTTTCATGATGGTTTGTGTGATTGCTAACCGTGAGTAAATAATAATTAGTCACCGCACTAAATAGTCGAAAGGTCGAGGAGGATGGAAAAAACGAGAAGATAAAGTGCTAATCAGGCCTCCTCTGGATGAGTGCAAAGAGGACCGAGATCTTGAGGAGGCTTATTCAAATTCCAATGAAGACCAATGACCTCTACCAAGGAGAAATCAATGGTAAATGGTTGTTGCGATTACGCAAATTAATTTGCAAATGGTATAGAAAGAGGTGAAGAGTACTGGAAATCTTGGGAAACTTGTTGTCACTCAAACTCCAGGAACACCCCAAGTTGTTCTCAAAGAGAATTCTTTGATGAGAGCCTGTGTGAAAACTCCTAGGGAGTGAATAATATTAATAATAATAAGTGATTCCTCTCCACCCCGCCCCTGCTCCAGCAAATCTAAATCTATAAAAGAGTTAATACCCAGGAGGGAAAGGTGAATTATTTGCCTGCTCCGTGGAGAAGTGGATTGAAGTAAATAGGCCTTAACTTTCCCTGTAATCAACCTAAAATGAAAGAAAAATCGAGAAAAATTAAGGGTGAAAGTCTTTCCATGCCAAATTATTAATTTTGTTTTCAGAGCAACATATCCTCCAAAATTTTTCCCCAAAAAGTTCCTGAGAACTAAGGATAAAATTTAGTTGTTTTTTTTTTTGTTATTTTTAATTGTCTGTACATATATTTGCCTCTCATATATATGAGAAGTAAACATTTTACCTGTGACAAAACACGGGTAAAACAATTCTTGGCTTAGTGTTGCCAAAACACTGCAATATGAAAACGTCCTTAATGAATAATTCAGAACGTACGACCCAGAAGAAAGATCTGAGTGTTATGATCGGCAGATGCTCTTCAGTAGCCAGCATGGTGGGACCCGGTTGTCATCCGGTGAATGTTGGTTCCTCTTCTAATTTCGGAAACAACAATATCACAGACACAGAACAGGTAAGTATTCCCTCTAATTCCAGGTAACAATATAATACAGATCAAGTACAGAAGAACTAAATTAATCAACATAAAGAAAAAAATCCGGAGGAAAATATGGACAACAAAATAAAATAGATGTAATGGAATACTGTTAAGAATCCACTCCAAAGAACGAGGACAGTGAAAGTATTGTGGGACAAGTCCAGTGACTACTTTACAACGGAACAAAGGATTCCAGCCCAAGAGAAATTCAAGAGAGGTTGGCTCTCAAATCTAAAACTAATGGAAATACAACAAATGACGGAACAGATCAAGAAACACCGCTCACTGGAACCCCACATATAGAAACTCCACATGTAGAAAGCCTACAAAACTCAAACACAGTAAACATGGAAACTGAGATCTCTGAGACTATGAAACTGAATGAGAATGAAGCAGCTGAAGTAGAAGACATCATACAACTTATGAACGAAGATAAAACAAAACTTAAGGTACCAAGAGTTGAAGAATGGAAAAGTAGAAACACAAAAGGTGAACAAGCTCCTACCATACATCCCAACAGATACTATTACAGACTTAAACAATTTAATTGACGCAGGTGCCAATAAAGTAAGTATGAAGTTTAAAGTAGAAAAAGAGCTGGGGAAAGAAAACGGACCGATAAAATCTGGATGCGAATTCAGGCTTGAAATGCAGATCAACAAACTTAAAAAGAAGTCAAAGTGATAAACAAGATGAAAGCGAATAGAAGATGACGGAAAAGTAGAAATGTGACTAGCAGGGAGAGGGACGAAGAGCTAAAAGGAACACGAGGAATTAAAGCAAAAGAAGGGAGATTAAGACGATGCAGACACAAATAAGAACAGTGCAAGCAAAACAAGACCTTTCAAAACAATGGATTCCAATTCTATCAAAATGCACATGGAGGAAAACATAAACAGAAAAACAAACCTGACAGAAACAAGACGCTACTGTAGAAGAACAAGATCACAACAGAAACAAGACGCTACTGTAGAAGAACAAGATCACAACAGAAACAAGACACTACTGTAGAAGAACAAGATCACAACAGAAACAAGACGCTACTATAGAAGAACAAGATCACAACAGAAACAAGACACTACTGTAGAAGAACAAGATCACAACAGAAAAGCCGGATTGCTGAAAGACATGAGAGAACACTTGCAGCAAATCAAATGACCAGCGAATAAAATCAGCAAGGAAATCCTCACAACAACCCCACGTAAAATGGCAAACATATTGGTTCAAAAAATTCACGACACTAAGTGAAAAGCTAATTCAGAACATGAATAGCTGCATCAACCAACCATACGTGCCAGAATAGAGGGCCAAAGGGAGAACAACATTAGTATAAAAATGTAGAAAAGGGAACACTTACTAGCAACTACAGGCCTATAACATGCTTACTTACCATGTGGAAAATACTAACAGAACAATTAAGGGAACAAATTTACCATTCCCTTAATAATCAGGGACTACTTCCAAAAGGAGAAGGAGGAACACATAATCTACTATGAATAGATCAAAAGATCCTGAAAAAAGGCAAAAAGTAAAAAAAAGAATATAGTCATGGCATGAATAGATTACAAGAATGGTTAATAGAACCCCTGAGAATGTTCAAAATACCAGACAAGATTATCAAATTGATTGAAAATGCAATGAGAACATGGGGAGTTGAACTGATAGTTGCTGAACAATACATAACTGAGATTAAAATACAAAGAGGTATCTTCCAAGAGGATTCCTTATCATCACTACTGTTCATCATAGTCATGATGCCTCTTAACAATATATTAAGAAAGTGCCAAGTTGGATACAAATTCACTAATACAGATGAAAAAATGAACCACCTAATGTACATGGACGACCTAAAACTTTTTTTGCAAGAACCAAAAAGCAACTAGAGACGCTAATATACACAATCTAAATCTTCAGCCAGGATGTTTGAATGAAATTTGGTAAGGAAAAGTGGGCAGTGTTGATCATGAGAAGAGAAAAACTGAGAACAACGAGAAGCATGGAACTATCCAATCAAGCAGAGAAGAAGAACGAGAAAACTCCTCCAAACTAAACTATATAGTAGAAAGGTATAAACACACGGGCAGTGTCACTAGTAAGATCATCCGGACCGTTTATAGGTTGGACTAAAGAAGAACTGAGGCATCTAGATCAGAAGACCAGAAAACTTATGAAAATGTACAATGCACTACACCCAAAAGACGATACCGACCGACTCAACGTGAAAAGGAAAGACAGAGGAAGAGGACTGGGTTGTATAGAAGATTGTGTGAATGACACAAAAAATGATTAGAAAAATACATAATACAGAACACAAAAAGAATAATTATAGCAGCAAGAGATACTGAAAAAAAAATTGAACAATATAGAAAAACAGAGAGGCAACGGATAAGACGAAAAAATAAAAATAAGGAGAGAAACAGCTACACAGATGATCCATAAGGATGACAAAATGTGAGACTAATGAAAATACTTGAAAATGGCTTCGAAAAGGAAACCTGGAAACCTAAACAGAGAAACAGAATACCTAACAACATCTGTACAAGATAATGCGATTAGAACCACTCACATCAAAGCAAAGATCAACAAAACCCAAGAAAACTGAAAATGCAGACTATGTAAGCAAGAAGACGAAACAATAAATCATATAACAGGCGAATGCAGCAAAATAGCAGCAAAACAATACAAGAATAGACACGATCAAGTGGGGAAGACATTACATTGGGAATTATGCAAAAAATTGTGTCTTGAACACACAGACAAATGGTACAAACACAAACCGGCAGCAGTACTTGAAAATGGAAATCATAAAATTACATGGGACTTCGACGTACAAAGAGATAAACCGATGAAAGTAAAAAGACCGACAGTCATAATAGCTAACAAGAAGAAAAAGTTCTGACAAATTGTAGATTTCGTAGTTCCAGGAGATGGAGAAGTGGAGGAAATACATGGAACTGGCCAGAGAACTGAAAGGGATATAGAAGATTAAGAAAGTCAATAATAACAGGAGCACTAGGAATAATCTCGAAAACTGTGAAAAAGAATGGGAGAGATTAGAATCATAGAAATGGCTGAGAAGATGCAACGGATAACAATAATGAAAATAGCTGAAATACTATGAAAACCATTTAAATGTAGAGCTACAAACGCGAACCAGACATATAGAAACTGCAAAAGAAGTGAAACACAAAAAAAACGCCACATAGAATCAAGAAAACGTAAACTGTATAATTATAACTTACCTGGTCTCCCACCCCCAATAGTCGCGAAAGGTTAAGGAGGGTGGAAAGACCGAGGAGAGAAAGCACTAATAAGACGTCCATTAGATAAGTGTGGGGAGGTTTATTGTCACACAAATTCAAGTGATGACCAATGATTGCTGATACGAGAAATCAATGGTAAATGGCTGTTGCGATAACGTAAATTTATTTGCAAACGTTATCGAAAAAGGGAATTCTGGAGCGAACACTATAGGTTTTTCTCAAAGAGAGGCCTATGTGAAAACTCTCAATGAATAATAATAATAATAATAATAATAATAATAATAATAATAATAATAATTCTGATTTCGTTTATGAACGTCTCTCTGGAAAGGGATGGGATACATTTCTAGAGAATTTCCCTTAATTCCGGCTTCAAACCAGGAGCTTCAAAGATCAAGGGTTTTCCTAAGGATGTTGGTGGTACCTATAACCTATAATTGCAGAGGTTTGAAGGCCACCTAAAACATTTGGGGATTTGTAGTTTTTTCAATTGTCCTTCCAGACGACTTGATACTACTCCTAGTTTACCAACTACGACCGGGATTATTTGTGTTTTAACCCCGTGTATACGCCTTATCTCCAAGGCCAATGAGCATAATTGCTCCACTTCTCATTCTCCTTCTCTCTCACATTCCTGTCCCAGGGTACTGAGAAGTCTACAATCTGCAAGTTTTTTGAGACCTTGTCAATGACGACCAAATCCGGACGATTATGTTCCAATTGCTTCGTCGTTATGACACTTTTGTCCCACCATACCTCTACCTTGCCATCCTCACTTGTTCTCACTTCATCAGGCACCTCCTCAAACCATTTTCCAACACACTTCACTCCAACCTTCTTACACACCTCCCAATATATCCGGAATCCCATGCGATCGTGTTTTTTGCAGTACTCTCTCTGGGCCAGTCCAGTACACCCTGCTGCACTCTGAGGTCTTACCACAAATCCGGCATTCTGCAGCAATTTCCTCTCCTAGAACCATTTTTTTAACAATCGTGTTCCTAATGCCTTCTCTTGTGCTGCACAAACAAAAGCTTCAGTACTCTTAGCCAGATACCCAGCTCTAAGCCATTGCCATTATCTTTCATCAGCCACTTCTGCTATGTCCTGGAAGAACCTTCCATGCATTTTCTTCCTAGCCAGTTCCTCTGCCCTTTTTCTATCCATACGTTTCATATAATCAGCCTTGGTCTCACATACCTCCACTTCATTGGCCACAACCTTAAGCATCCACTCTCCACTTCTAACCACATGCTCCTTCAACGACATCTCGGTTCTAACACAATCTTTTACACTTTTCAAGCCTCTCCCACCATCTTTCCTCTTTTGATACAACCTTGCTACACTACTTCGAATGTGAAATATACCAAACATTGCTAAAACTTTTCTTGTTTTGATATCCATGGCATGCAAATCCTTGTCAGACTATTCTAAAATTCCCGCACTGTATCTCAAAACACTGACTGCCCATGCATTTACTGCTTTCATTAGATTTCCTCCATACAGTTTCGACTTTGCAATTAGTTTCACTCTTCTAAGATGCTCCTTCCTGACTTTTTCTTTCATTTCTCTGTTCATGATGCCTACACCCTCCAGCACTCCTAAATACTTATATCCTGTATCTTCTATTTTTTTTTTCATGATAATAATAATAATAATAATAATAATAATAATAATAATGATGATAAAGCGCTAACCAGCTATATGGAAGTTGCTATTGGAAACAAAACAAAGTACTTCACCTCACGAATCTAACGGCAAGAAATCCCCTTTCCTCAAAAGACACAGCATCTTGACACAAGCCTAGACTGATACCACATAAAATAATCGTGAAGGTTCGAGGAAGATTGAAAGACCGATGGGAGAGAACATTAATCATACCGCCAGTGTAAAGGTGCAGAAAGTACTGAGACCTCAGGAAGAATGATTGACCCCCAGATCCTAGAGAAGACCAGTGGTCGCTGACAGCAAAAAAAATAATGATTGCTGTTTGTTATAATAATGTAACATCATATAAAATGGTTATCGAAAAAAGTAACTGCACTAGAAATCTGGGGAGAGTTCCCGTCACTCAGACTCCAGGGAATCACAATGGTTATTATTGAGTAACCGGTTTGTGTCACGATAAATACTTGCAATCTTGCAGGTTAACAATAGCTGCAACGAATAAAGAGAACTTCATGCAGACAAGATAACCCTGAGTCACGATCTTCGTGGGCTCAATGCAAAAGCCACAACACCTAACAAAAGAAAAAGGGAATAATCCCAGTCGTCACACCAAAAAAATAAAGTATTGACTACAATAATTACCCCCTGGGACGTGGGTCAGCTACGTGACGTGTTTACACATTATTCAACTGAGTAGGCAGTAATTCGATTGCATAATCAATTGAGATGTGGAAATACCACAAGCAAAAGATTATCTATAAATCTGTGTTTATCCGAGTCTTTATGACATAACACACATCTTCATCAGAAGTTTATGATGTGTCAGGTATATATATATATATATATATATATATATATATATATATATATATATATATAGAGAGAGAGAGAGAGAGAGAGAGAGAGAGAGAGAGAGAGTTGGAAGTTTCTTTAAGACCTTTAAAACTATAAAATAAATTGTCGTTCGTAGGAACATTATTTTGTCAGAAAGTCAGTAAATCTCCCGTATTGCTGAATAGTTTAACCTCCACAAACAAACAATGTTCTTAAAGGGATCATCGCTGTTTCGGGAATTTAAAAACAAAAATAATGGCCCCCTCAGTAGAGTTGATCAAACACCACCTCCCCTAAAACACATGAACAAAATTATGTTAAATACTGGATCTAGTTTTTTTTTTCGCCATATAGATTTAGACTAAACAATTCATGTCATTTAAACAAATATGACATACCTGTATTCTCCGTCCCTTTCTCCACAAATTTACGTTCCTATTTACAAACTACTGTTTTTATATGGTGTTTGGTTGAATCCATTCTATCACTTATTACGCCATTCTTTATCATTAATATTATTTTCATATATGTACATTTTAATATTAATCGTACTATCTCAATAATTATTAGTTAATAAAAATATATGAAATATATATATATATTTCTTTATTTTGATTTTATACATCATCCTATATGTATTGTTTAAATATATATAGTTTTAGATATATTATACATATATATATATATATATATATATGTAACTTTTTAACGACATTTTTTAATATGATATACGGAAACCCACTCATCAGGTTATAATCATTGGTATATCACAGAGATGAAAAAAAAAAAATTAACTTGTCATTCTATTTGCTCTTGTGTGACAATTTAATTCTTTTTTTTTTTCTTGCATTTCTGTGATATACCAAAAAGGGTCCCTAATGTTTTTCTGTATATTATCTTTAAAGCGTTATATATATATATATATATATATATATATATATATATATATATATATATATATATATATATATATATATATATATATATAATTATTTCCCAAAATTTTATTCAAATGCATGCTATATTCGTTATTTATTATCGAGGGATTTATACTGTTCATCGCTTCATTGCAGACTTTTACAATGCCAAAAACGAGCGATTGGAGGTTATCGAAAATCAAAGGATTGTTGCTGGACAGGCAGACATATTGTCGATTAAAGATTTAGCTACGGAGCTGGAAAAGGATCTAAGCATCTTGACTTCATTCGTGAACCACCCCTAACATAAAATGCAGAGAAAATAAGGGCACCAGGAGAAACTCTAGGGTTATAATCAGGATTCGGTTCTGGGATTCGAGAAGGAGTGAGTCACTCTCTCGACAACAGCACATTTCTGCCCTCTTCTTTTCCAATCGAGCACACCTGGCCTCTCGCCACCAATGTCACACCGCACAATCCGAACGTCAGCAATACAAAATTCTTTTCAAGAGAGGATGTTCACGACTCTTTTCTCTCTGCTCCCCCAGGGAATTTTTCCCTGCTTTTATATCCTCCTATCTAGAAAAAAAAAAGGAAGAGACAGGAAAAAATATAGCTTCTCTCATCATGCTTTGCCTTCCCAAGATACCCTTCGCGTATACAAATGCGCTGGCCATCCTTTCCTTCTTCTTTCCCAAAGAGCGATGCAGATACGCCCGGTACGTTTCTTTTTTTTTTTCTTCTTCTTTTCTAACCATATACCCCACAGAAACCTTTCAGATCGTGATATTCACAAAATTCGTAGGGAAGTCAACCGTAACCCAAACAGCATCAGTGCTTCCATTTTTGCAAGAGCTCGAATTGCTTGCAGATCAAGACATGCCCAATGCAATGTGTTGAATGAGATGGCAAGAAATATCAAACCGCTTCCAAGGCCTCCATTAAGCAAACAACTTAGGGAAAAACGAAGGCCTGGTCACAGAATTACATGGAAATGGATTTCTAACATGTCCTATTTACAAATAGGGCCCATGCTATTCTTGATAGTTCAGATGGATGGGCCAAAATTTGGAACCTGAACGGGACTGATCCCTTACAGAGTTCATCGCCAACAAGGAGATGCGGGTATCGTATTTTGGGCGGAAATCATTGAGGATGAGTTCGTTGGACCATTCCAAGTGCCAAAGCGTGTGAAGCTTACCAGCAATGCGTACACGGCCTTTTGGATAATCATTTGTCGCCATGCATAGATGATCTACCATTTTTATGTATGCTAATGCACCATTCTATTCTACTAAAGCGACTGTAGCCTTGCTTGAATCTATGGGCCTCGTTGGAGAAACCTTCATGACCTGGCTACCGTGTTCTCCAGGCCATAACTCCAGTAAACATTCCTGGTCAATATTGAAAAGGGGAGTGAATATTATATTGAAGCTGGAGGAGAGCAATTTATTTCAAAGGATGTGGAGGAAAATAGTTAATGCCGCCAGAGCCATAACTCATTTTCAGATCAAACAATTGATTTCTCTCGATGGACAAAATGTTGTTTAAAGTTATTTTTAAAAAATGGTTTATATGGCGATAAATAATTCATTTATTTGAGGCTTAGCACCAAGGATGTGCTTTTGTTTATTATTCTTTGACAGAAAATAACATAAAAAATAAAGTTTTCGTAATTAGACATTGTATTTTGCCCTAAAACAACATTTTAAGAAACCTGCAATAAAACGGTGACCAGTGGAAATTCATAGATAATAAACAAAATGCCATAACTTCGTGAATATCCCATGAATTTGAATAAAGTTTTGGGAAAAAACTAACCTTACAGCAGTCCTTTGATGATACAATTTTAATTTTTTTGTGGCGTATATTTAGTAAAATATTATTTTACTAATCTTCAATAAAGAGATTGACATAGTTTATATATATATATATATATATATATATATATATATATATATATATATATATATATATATATATATATATATATATAATTTTAGTAATTCAATAAATTTTAAAATTTATGACGTGAAATGGTTAAATTTCCAATCCAAAGATTTTTATTATTCTATGTAAGACAAAGAATCCATTTGAAATATTATAACTCCTTACCCTATAGGATTTCGATGTCTACCACCTCTTCAGGGGAGAAAATATTAGCAAATAATTATAATGGTTTACACCTTATTTGCTAAAGTCAGTGAGACATGAAAAACTACAATTAAAAGTTTTTTAAATATTTAAATATCATAGAGTAAGGGAAGTTGTAAATAATAATAAACTAATAATTATTAAATAATTATTAGTTTACAACACAATTGAAGCATGATACATGACTTTTGCATTTAAATTTGAATGCAGTCATTATATATAAAATAATCTTATAAAATTAACATGTAAACTACAAAGTACTTTGGACTAAGTAACTGCGGGGATGCATATGAAGCTTCCTTCTGGTGCACCGCGGTGGGTCCTAAGCCAGAACAGACAATCGATGTGATGGACACATGTGCGATTTCACAGATTCCATGAAAATAAAAAAATATGGGAAACATTCATTGATCATCATTGAATTCCGGGCACCGTCAAGTCACCATGCTAGTATATATATATATATATATATATATATATATATATAGTGTGTGTGTGTGTGTGTGTGTGTGTGTGTGTGTGTGTGTGTGTGTGTGTGTGTGTGTGTGTGTGTGTGTGTTGGATAGACCTCCGGATGAACTTTTCCACACTTTATGTATAGTGCTTAAGGCGAGATTAGTGACCACAAAGTGAATAACTAGATGAGGCAGAACAAGTGCGAGATAAAGTACTCCATGTACTACAATTTGCATAAATACAGCATTCGACTTAATATCCATGTCCGCGTAATTTTTACTTAACCATAACATCTAGCGAAAGAAAATAAAATTCACGACAAAAACACTAAATTTAAAAGACCATAAGATTCCACATAGAATGACCAAAAGTAACTGTACATAAAAAAAATCGAACGTTGGATCATTTTATAATGATGAATTGAATTTTCAACACTTGACACTGCCCGGAATTCAATAATGATCAACGAATGTTTCCCATACTTTGATTTTCATGGAATCTGTAACTCGAAAATACTAAAAGAATTGTAAAACTTTCTATCGTTCTTCGGCCACACACACACACACGCGCGCGCGCACACACACACACATATATATACACACACACGCGCACACACACACACATATATATATACACACACACACATACACACATACACACATACACGCACATACACACACATACACACACATACACACGCACACACACACATACACACACATACACACACAGAGAATAATATTGTCTCCTTCCAACATTCCGCTTTGTCTCCAAAAGGCGAACTCATTTGAAGACATTATGGAGGACTTTAAGACAGTCATTGTCAAAACAATACGGGCATAATTTGATCATCACCCGAAGACCGAGGAATGGATGCTACAACATCAACAAATGTTGGAAGAAAAATTGCTTCTTCAACAAAAAAGAACAAGAAGAATAAAACAACGGCAGTCGAAAGAGCAGCAACTTAGTCTAGCGAAATTTGATTGCACTTTATCCCTGACAAGACATGTTCGGAAAGGTGCTATACTCGTTAGAAAAAAATTGACCATTGTTAAAAGAAATTTTATAGCCTATTTTACAGGGTTAGATGTTGCATTAGAAATGATTTCATCAACATCTCTCAAAACCACTCACACGTCTGCACCCGAGACATAATCCGTTGCCACATAATGCCGACCTCGAATACACTATCAACTCACTCACCAGCAGAAACCATGTTAGCCAGAAAAGTGAGATCCGTGTTTGACAAGTTAACTCCTAAACAGTCAAACAATTAAGGCCGAAAAAAGGCAAATAAAACGATTTCTCTCTGGTCAGAAAATTTTTAACAAGTTTTCAAAAGAATATGCCATACTGGGAGGAGGGCACGATCATTAGGAGTAACAGCGAGGCGGTATATAATTCAAGGTACAAAGACATGCCGATAAGAGACATATTAACCAATGAAAAACGTCATGAAATGGATTCTATCAACAAACAGAATCCGTCGAGATTATCTACGAGACGTTTGACCTGGAGCTTCCTCAACATCTGCCTGAACAATAAAGGTCGAGGAGAAAGAGAAAATTTATCGAACCCTTAATAATTAATCTCCAAACGAAGAGACAATAAAGGGAAATAAGAAACCCTTTTACAAAGTAAAAAAAACAAAAAAACTTGGAAAGGGGTGTTGGGGAGACCTACCTATGAATGCACTCTTCCACAACCTTATGAATACTCCTACCAACTCAGGCGATAGTGAGTGACCATAGAGTGAGTAACTGAGTGAACCAGAACGAGTGCGAGAGAATTTACTAACGCCCGAAAGTATCCTGTACCTCTATAAGGTGACCATTTGCGTATGTATGGAGTATTGTTGTCATGTTTGAGCTGGTGCATCTGCTACTAGTCTCTTACTCCTAGACAAGGTTCAATAGAGAGTCACCAACCTAATAGGTTCTGAACTGTCATCTAAGCTTCAGCCTCTGTCTCATCGACGAACTGTAGCATTCCTCAACCTGTTCTACAAGTACTTTAACGGTGAATGCTCTGACGAACTGCAAGCACTTGTACCCCCTCGACGTAAATACCCCCGACAAACCCAACAAGCAGCAAAATCCCGCCCCATCACAGCTGAGATCCCTAGATGTAAGAAGAGCCTTCTACTCCAGTAGTTCCTTCCCCAGAACCGCTGGACTTTGGAATTCCCTTCCGGGTTCCTGCTTCCCCAACTGTACTGACATGCAGAAGTTCAAGTGTACTGTGAACCGACCTCTTGCTGCCCAACTCCCCGTGTATCTTATGTCCCTGATACTAGCCCCCTACATCAAAGTGGTAATGTGCCTTGTTTGGGGTGAAAATGTAATAAAAAAAAAGTACTCTCAGCCATTCGCTTATCCATCTACTACGTTTTGCCACATACTGTACGACTTTATATCCGTGTCCATGTTATTTTTACTTGATCATCAGCCATAACAATATGCTAGAAGAATAATTGCCCAAGTGCGAGTAAAATTACTTCCTTAAAAAGAATAGCGCTTCACCACTAAATTAGACATTATACAGCTCATATTACATACCCTAACATCTTTTCTTATGAGTGTTTCTCCTTGTAATGCAAGAATATACGAGGTGCCTTCAATAAGTTTCCAGACATTTTGTACAAGCATTTACAATTGTCGTCGACACTTGTAAATTATGTTATTGCTATATACCTTATGAGATGACTGATTAATTTTTATGATTCCAGCTACAGCAGGAGTTGGAATACACCCTACTAAAGCCTGATTGCCACAGCTAGTGAATTTCATAAATGCAATCTGGATTTGAGGACACGTTAGAAGAACAATATGCAATAAAATTCTGTTTGAAGCTTGGAAAAATACCACAGACACGTATGAAATGCTTCAGACTGCTTTTGGACTATCTTGCATGAATCGAGCATCAGTTTTTGAGTGGCATAAGAGATTCAAGGTAGGCAGGAAGTCTGTGAAGGATAATGAGAGGTATGGGAGGAGTAAAGCAGTCAGAACTCCATTGATTGGCCAAATAAAGAATTTCATAGATAAGGACTGTCGTGTGTCTACAAAGACAATGAGTATGGGGATTGTATATACAATTATTCATGTGGAATTGAAGATGTAGAAGATTTGCGCGAATGCACCAGTCCACGACTCCCTTGTTGTCACAGATTATTTAACCAAGATGGGCATCAAGACAGTTCCTCGCCCCCTTCTTTTAGTCCAGACCTGGCTCACTGTGACTTTTGGTTATTCCCTAAGCTCAAGGAAAACCTTAGAAGCTGTTGTTATGAGACAACTGAGGAGATGAAAGAGGCTGTGACGGAGGTTATTGATACGCTCACACAAAAAGACTTCCATGGGACCTTCCGGAAGTTGTTAGAACGGTACAAGTGTATTGCAGCGGAGGAGATTACTTCTAAAGGGGCTAGAATTTCATGTGTCTACTATCAATACAAGTGGCCATACGAAAAATGTCTGTAAACTTGTTGAAGGCACCTCGTATAACATTCTAAATAAGACCTATCGTCGCATTTAACATTTAATGCTACTAAGACTAAGCTTCTTTCCTTGAAAAAGGAAAATTGTTGTTGTCATATTTCGACTGGTGAATCTCTCTCCCATTTAAGGTGCATGAATGTATTTGCAATTTAATGACCTTACCCATTCTTCATCTTTGCAATTTAATGACCTTACCCATTCTTCATCTTTGCAACCTCCTTCACACAGCAGGACTTGTTTCGGTCTTTTCTATAAATCCTATTATGTCATATGTTCTTTAAAATTATCTAATCTTATTCCCCGATTCGTTTGTTCCAGCTCGTTTGACAGGTTGGTCTAGTGGTCTTCATCAATTCGCTGTTTTACTACCCCATTGCGATACACTTTCCTATTCCAGTAGCTTATATATATATATAGGTTTGTGGAGCTTTCTTACTGCTGAATGTTTTCACCATACCTTTGACCTTGATCTTGAAAAGACCAAGGTCAATAGTCATCTCCTGTCTTTGCGTCAATCATCTTTCGCTCTTGTTAGCTACTTTTATTAAGTTGCTTCAGTTCTCATCTGGAGCGATTTTCAATAACAAAACAGCAGTGTTTCAATATTTATAAAATGATCAGTTCATTCTTTTAGGAGACAATCCTGTGCATATATATATATATATATATATATATATATATATATATATATATTGTTTTGAGCTGAAATAAAATTAAAATGTTTGATCCATGTATAAGTAACCTACATTTAAAATTTCAAGTGTTTAAACCCAAAATTGACGGAGGAATTTGATAGAGTTTTCAAAGGTCAAATCGTTGAACTTTGACCCCTTAACAGCCAATTTTCTGGCCAAAAACCGACTAAAAAGATTTTCTCAACTCTCAGTACTTCTTATGTCAAATTTCGAGTCTGTAGACTGAAAATTGACAGAGTAGTTTGGTAGGGAAATGTACACACACAGACACACACACACAGACAGTTTCACTTTTATAGGTATACTAGCAGTTCTGCCCGGTTTTGCTCGGGCCCTATGTATTGTTCATAAGGTTATGCATATATGTATATATTAAAAAGTGTGAATATGTAAAGTAATGCCTTTCTGTATAATAGTCTTCCTTTACTACCATAGAGAAAAGACAGACAGACGTTTTTACTTTTGTAGATATATAGATAGATTAGATAGATTGGATGCAATATATAGTAATGATTTAAAAAGTATAAAAGTGAAAGACTCATGCGCCACCACCTAGAATCCAAACCAAAACTGTCAGCTCACGATTTATTTTGCCTCTGCCGTAAGTGACTGAGCTATGAAAACATGTTTACTGCAAGGCTAAAAATTAAATATATGAACCAATAGCTACTACGTTATGCATTCGTAATGCCGGCATTCGACCTTCACTTGGCAAATTCCATTTTTTTTTAATTTTCACACTTTTGCGCCGATTTTTCCGGGCTAAAACCCAAATATAAAGTTTTGCATGGATTCAAATACCTCATATATGAAGTTTCATGTCTGCAGACCAAAAACTCTAGGATGAGTTTGTTAGGCAAAATTTGTTAAACAAAAATATATACGTATACATAAATATATATGGAAACAATTTTGTATTTACGATAAACATTTTACGCAAATATTATGCAAGCATAAATCATGTAGAATATCTGCATGAGTATAATTACACGTAATATTTAACTAAAGATGATTATCCCATTAGAAAACCGAAACAACTAATAGGGAATTAATTAAAATGAATGTTTAAAAGAATATGCAAATTAGCTAGATCTTTTGTTAGTGAATGCAATTCCACAACCCATACATAAGAAAATTGCATTTTCTTTTTAAATAAGAAAGAGGGGTTTTAATATGAATATCAATACACGCAAAAGAAAAACAAATTTATAGGAGTATAGATAGAAGATAGGTGTGTGTGTGTGTGTGTGTGCGTGTGTGTACAGATTTCCATAATTGTTAGTTCATTAACTGGTGATGAATTAATAATAAAGATGGAGGCTAAAACATAGATTTACTAAATCCAGTAAACATTACAAGAGAATGTTATTTGTAACGTGTAGGTTAAGAATTTTTATCAAATCGGAAAATTAATGAGACTAAGGAGGAGATATTTATGTATACGTATATATTTTTGTTTAATAAATTTTGCCTACCAAACTCATCCTAGAGTTTTTGGTCTGCAGCCATGAAACTTCATATATAAAGTATTGAAACTTATTTAGAATTCAGGCGTTGAGAAAGAAACTGTTGAGGCGGTGATTATGTAACTCGTACTTCACTAGACATCTTTAACAAAAGACAGTCTTTGTCTCTCGAGTTAGAAGAAGGGGGGAGGGGTTAAATCTGAAATATTTTTCTAACAGAAAAAGAGGAATTTAGCTGACTCCAGGAAAACCGTTAGGCCACGAAATCAAGCTAATCCCCACTTGTTTGCATGACCTATTCAGGTCGATGACGAATATATGGAAACACACACAAAAACACGTGCGAATACAACAGTCAGAGAGATTATATCCAAATCTGCCTTAATCCGGATATTTATGACGTATCATCATGACTGCGTAAAATCTGCTTGATTATAGATGCTTAAAATTTTGACTGGATGCTAATTGGTCGATTAAGACTCGTAATTTCGAATTAGTATATATTAGCATAGAGTTATCTCCCCCTAATTAGGTAAACGGGCCAATAGGATATTTTGACAGACAAAATATCTCATTAGTCCACTGATATACTTAGTGACCCCACGCACATTAACCTACGCATTATAAACGCACTTATACATTATGAGAAAGTGTAGTATCTATTATAATAAAATAGTGCATCTTTTGTCCTTGGTCGGTTAAAGAAAATCATTTTAGACGTTTTTATTTACAAGGGAGTCACTACTTATCAAGACCTGAAGGTCACTCGAGGATAAGGCTTACTGAATGCAAGGTGATCAGTGAGACAATAGTGTAATGATCGGTAGTGATGGGAATCGGATAGACGTTGGTTATTTAAGGGGACGACTCAACAAAACCTTGCTAATATGGAACTTGAAGACAACCATATTGTAGTCAGCTGGAAATGGAAATCAGGCACAGAGTTCCACAGGTGGGCAGTTCTAGAAAAGAAAGTGTTCATGTAATTTGCGTGTAAATTTAGGCAGAGACAGAAAGCAGGGGAAAATGTTGGCAGTGGTTGTAGCTAGGCGAGTGTTTGTTGTGAGTGTTTTGCAGGGAAGGGGAGCATAGATTGAAGCTTAGTCGAGCTCGTGCCATGAAAATAACGATAAAATAGAATTAGACTTGCAACGTTTATTCTGTAAGAAATAAGGTTGCAAGAAGAAAAAGACATTACCTACTAGACTCCGAAGCCGGTTTTGAACTTTGCCAGTTTTGTACTTTAAAATGACCATGTTGTACTCAGCTGGAAAGTAGCCCTGTAGTAAAGAGTTCAACAGGTGGGTAGTTCTAGGAAATCAGCTTTGTTCATGGAATTTGCTTTTAAATTTAAGTACAGATAGAGTGGGAGAAATTGTTAACTGTGTTTGTTGTGAATGTTTTGCAGGAAGGGACATAGATTGAAGCTCAGTCGAGCACATGCCATGAAAACTATGATAGAATAGAGATAGACTTTCAATGTTTATTCTGTAAGAAATAAGGTTGCAAGGAGAAAAAAGACATTATCTACTAGATTTCGAAGCTGGTTTTGAACTTTGTCAGTTTTGTACTTTGAGTAGCTCCTTCCCAAACGTGGTAACAGTACTCCATTTTAGGATGTACTAACAGGCTGCTCAGCGTTGCCCAGTTATAAAATACGCTTAAATATAATATTTCAATTTATGCAGATTTTGTATTTAGTATTATCAGAACTAATTCTCTATTGATTATTATATTGTACCTAAAATATAGTAGTAATTTCAAAAGTAAAATAAAATATATGACTTGGGTGTCATCAACTAGAATTGAAAGCAAAACATGTAGCTCTTCAACTTTATTACCATCTGAGCCACAAACAGATGGATATCAAAACTCTTAAAATAAACCGACATCTATACTATAAATCTCACCTGCCTGTTTAAATGTATGTATGTATGTCTAAAACTTTCGACAGAGGCGATGGATTTTCACGAGATCGGTATCATTTGGAAGCTCGACGTCTCAGACAAAAAATATTAAAATATTAGCCAAAAATATTAATTCCTTCACCCTCAACTTGGCAGTTTTCTACAAGGAAGGGTTGATTTTTTACAAGTCATTTTTGCAAGTCATCGTATCAGTTGGATTGACTTTGCCTAATTTTAACGTTCCGAATTTCCGGGCGCGTCATGGAGTAGCAGTAAGGCGTCAGATTTTCTTTCACTTTCTTTTCCGCATTCGCATCACGGGTTCAAGCCTGCCTGCTTACTACCACTCTTTTCTTTTTCTTTTTTTTTTTTTTTTGCTCAACGCACTTTAAGTCAACTTATGCTTGCTAAGTTCCAATTTTATCAATGTTGACCTCCCAGCAACTAGTTTGACTAGTTTAAAATCAAATCGACTTGGTTCCACAAATATGAATTCCCTTTAAGCACAGATGGAGTGGGGAAAATTGTTGAGTGTGTTTGTTGTAAATGTTTTGCAGGTGGGTACATAGATTGAAGTTCAGTCGAGCACGTTCCATGAAAATAACGATAGAATAGAGATAGACTTTCAACGTTTATTCTGTAAGAAAAAGGTTGCAAGGAGAAAAGGACATCACCTACTAGATTTCGAAGCCGGTTTTGAACTTTGTCAAGACAGGAAAAAGTAGTTTGAATAGTTCCACCCCAGATGTAGGAAAAGTACTCAATTTTTTTTACTCACCTTACTCCAAAAGAAGGCATGTTGCCACTTATACGTAAGGGGCTACTAATTGGCACCATGCCTAAGAAAGATTAAGATGTTGTTTACGTTGCATTTGAACTTCTGCATGTCAGTACAGTTTTGGAAGCAGGTAGCAGGTAGAGAATTCCAAAGTCTAGCTGTTCTATAGAAGAAGCTATTAGAGTAGAATACTTTCTGAAATTTATGGACCTCAACAGTGAAGGGGTGTGATTTTGTTGCTAAGCGGTTTGTCGGTGATATGTACATCGAGGAGGCACATGTGCAATAAGTTCATCAGAGCACATTCTGTTAAACTACTTGTAAAAGAGGCACAGGGATGCAACATTGCAGCAATGGGACTGGGGTTGGAGCCTAGTTGGCAAAGTGGGATATATTAGATTGCAGACCCTTTTCTGGACCCTATCCAAGAGGGAAAGGCTAGTGGTAGATGTACCAGCCAAGATGTAGCAACAATACTCTAAGGATGGGCGAATGGTAGCGTTGTAGAGGTTCAGGATACTCTCAGGCGTGAACAGTTACTAAGTTTTGGAACATATTTGGCTCTTATACAGGTAGAGGATGTCTCAAGAGTGAGATACAATCTGGAGCAGTAGAATGATGTGACACTTTTCTCAACGACTTATGCAACACATTTGATTATCCTTTTTGAAGAGCTGGATTTTTTCCTACATTAAAAGCGGCCTTATGTCTAACGCTGCTCTCATGTAGATGCAAATAAATCGAGACTCACTGGCAGTTTACTTTATCGGCACATGCTTTATGTTTTGACTTATTTTTATATGTTTTGACTCATTTTTATATGTTTTGAATATTTTTATATGTTTTGACTCATTTTTTATATGTTTTGACTCATTTTTATATGTTTTGAATATTTTTATATGTTTTGAATATTTTTATATGTTTTGACTCATTTTTATATGTTTTGAATATTTTTATATGTTTTGAATATTTTTATATGTTTTGAATATTTTTATATGTTTTAACTCATTTTTTATGTTTTGAATATTTTTATATGTTTTGACTCATTTTTTATATGTTTTGACTCATTTTTAATGTTTTGACTCATTTTTATAGTTTTGAATATTTTTATATGTTTTGACTCATTTTTTATATGTTTTGACTCATTTTTTATATGTTTTGAATATTTTTATATGTTTTGACTCATTTTTATACGTTTTGACTCATTTTTTATATGTTTTGACTCATTTTTTATGTTTTGACTCATTTTTATAGTTTTGAATATTTTTATATGTTTTGACTCATTTTTTATATGTTTTGACTCATTTTCTATGTTTTGACTCATTTTTATATGTTTTGAATATTTTTATATGTTTTGACTCATTTTTTATATGTTTTGACTCATTTTTTATATGTTTTGAATATTTTTATATGTTTTGACTCATTTTTTATATGTTTTGAATATTTTTATATGTTTTGAATATTTTTATATGTTTTGACTCATTTTTATATGGTTTGAATATTTTTATATGTTTTGACTTATTTTTTATATGTTTTGACTCATTTTTTATATGTTTTGACTCATTTTTATATGTTTTGAATATTTTTATATGTTTTGACTCATTTTTTATATGTTTTGACTCATTTTTTATATGTTTTGAATATTTTTATATGTTTTGACTCATTTTTTATATGTTCTGAATATTTTTATATGTTTTGAATATTTTTATATGTTTTGACTCATTTTTCATATGTTTTGACTCATTTTTATATGTTTTGAATATTTTTATATGTTTTGAATATTTTTATATGTTTTGAATATTTTTATATGTTTTGACTTATTTTTATATGTTTTGAATATTTTTATATGTTTTGACTCATTTTTATATGTTTTGAATATTTTTATATGTTTTGACTCATTTTTATATGTTTTGAATATTTTTATATGTTTTGTCTCATTTTTATATGTTTTGAATATTTTTATATGTTTTGACTCATTTTTATATGTTTTGAATATTTTTATATGTTTTGACTCATTTTTTATATGTTTTGACTCATTTTTTATGTTTTGACTCATTTTTATATGTTTTGAATATTTTTATATGTTTTGACTCATTTTTTATGTTTTGACTCATTTTTTATATGTTTTGAATATTTTTATATGTTTTGACTCATTTTTTATATGTTTTGAATATTTTTATATGTTTTGACTCATTTTTTATGTTTTGAATATTTTTATGTGTTTTGACTCATTTTTTATATGTTTTGACTCATTTTTTATATGTTTTGAATATTTTTATATGTTTTGACTCATTTTTCATATGTTTTGAATATTTTTATGTTTTGACTCATTTTTTATATGTTTTGACTCATTTTTTTATGTTTTGAATATTTTTATATGTTTTGACTCATTTTTTATATGTTTTGACTATTTTTTTATGTTTTGACTCATTTTTTATATGTTTTGACTCATTTTTTATATGTTTTGAATATTTTTATATGTTTTGACTCATTTTTCATATGTTTTGAATATTTTTATGTTTTGACTCATTTTTTATATGTTTTGACTCATTTTTTTATGTTTTGAATATTTTTATATGTTTTGACTCATTTTTTATATGTTTTGACTATTTTTTTATGTTTTGACTCATTTTTTATATGTTTTGACTCATTTTTTATATGTTTTGAATATTTTTATATGTTTTGACTCATTTTTCATATGTTTTGAATATTTTTATGTTTTGACTCATTTTTTATATGTTTTGACTCATTTTTTTATGTTTTGAATATTTTTATATGTTTTGACTCATTTTTTATATGTTTTGACTATTTTTATATGTTTTGACTCATTTTTATATGTTTTGACTCATTTTTTATATGTTTTGAATATTTTTATATGTTTTGACTCATTTTTTATGTTTTGACTTATATTTTATATGTTTTAACTCATTTTTATATGTTTTGACTCCTTTCAATTGTGCGCCTTTTTACAACGTTTTCTGCTTTTTATTCATTTAGTTATTTTATGTATTTGATCTCCGAAACTATTTAACTAAATATTAAAATCTTGTGTCGATTTTTGTAACAAACTTTTTCACTGGATTGAGTGACTGTAAAACCTAGGCTAGGAGGAAAATTTTAGTGTCTGCTCTCATACTAAACTTCATCTTTTCTGTTATATTATCGTTTTGCATGCATTTTGTATGTTTTCAGTACTGTTTTTTTTAGTTTTTTATTCAATTTTCACCTCAAACAAGGCACAGTGCCACTTTGAAGCAGGGGGCTACTATTAGGGAATTAATTAGCTGGGTCATTATGAGGGGAGAAGTGTAGAAAGATGTTTGTTAACTGTGACATGGCAAAAGCAATATCCACGGGTATTGAGAACATGAACATAAGAATCATACATTTTGCCTATTATGTTTTGTTTGTTTTCAGCTGCAGCAACGCGTGGCCGGGTACAGCTAGTTTTTTTTATAAAATGATGAAACAATAAATCTTGAAATAAATATCTCTATAAACTCTATTTAATGCCAAATATTGCTTTTGTCATATCCAATTGAAATTAGATCCCTTCGTAAGTCTCATCTATATGAATTAAATTTATATTGTCATAATCGCTCTCTCTCTCCGTCTCTCCTTCTCTCTCTCTCTCTCTCTCTCTCTCTCTCTCTCTCTCTCTATATATATATATATATATATATATATATATATATATATATATATATATATATATTAACTTATTCTGCTTAACTTATTTTGTTTTCAAGTAAGATCTTTGACTTACTTGTTGTTTCATCAAATACCTCTGCATGCAAAATCCGATCCCGCATTTTGCTAATTCCTACCCTCTGATGAAAAGGAGAGTATTTCTTCGAAAGTCCGCGGATTAAGGACTATCCATTTATCTAGTGTTTCCTTTTCAGATTAAATATGTTTTAACTCATTTCAAAGTGTTTTTTAACATATTTTATTAACTGTTTGCTCATATATATATGTATATATATATATATATATATATATATATATATATATATATATATATATATATAAAATTCAACTTTACAATTTAAATAATTCTGTAAACTTCAAGCGAGTATAAATATTAATATTAATATCTATAGGACAATCTTAACCAGACGAAACTAGTTTTGAATTTGTTCTCAGCATAGAACGTCTGGCCTATCCTTAAAATATTATCATTTTCTGCCTTTAGTTTTTAGCATAATTCGATTTAAATGTTTTCGACAGATGGGAGCAAACGAGTTTCTTCTCTCTCGTTGTAAGGCTAATAATAACTTTTTTACTTAGAATCTTTCCCGTGGAAAATCGTCTACTGCAATTTTAAGATGTTATCTTCGTATTTGAATTTTGCTTATGTTTATTGATCAACCACTTGGATTATTACAATTATTTTTTTACTATTTCATTAGCATTTCTACATCTAACCAATCAATTTCTTTGGATTGTTCCATATTTTTCAACTTTTTTTTCATTGTTTAACTATTTAGCCGGGAAGCCTGCGAGCGGAACAGCGTTCCAAAGATGAGCAGTTCTGAGAAAGACGTTTTGTTCATGGAATATGCGTTTACATTTATTAACAGATAGAGAGTGGGGAAAATCATATATAGTGGTTTATGCTAGTCGAGTTTTTTTTTTGTGAAAGTTTAGCCAGGGGGACCATAGAGTGGAGTTCAGATAAGCACTTACCATAAAAATAGCGATAGAGCAGAGACAGACTAACGACGTCTCCTGCGTGAAAGAGGTCACGGAATCTACATTTAGATTTAGGTACAGATAGAGATTGGGAAAATTGTTGATAGTGGTTGTAACTAGACACGTGTTTGTTTGTAAAGGTTTGGCTAAGAGGAACCATAGATTTGAGCTCAGATGAGCGCTTGCCATGAAAATAACGACAGAGCAGAGACAAGCTCGCAACGTCTCTTCTGTTGGAAAGAGGCTGCAAAGAAGAGAAAAGGGCATCACCTGGTTTTGAAGCCGAGTTTGAACTCTATCAAGGCAAGATAGGATGTCCCAAGTAGTTCCTGTCCAGACATGGCAGCAGTATTCCATTGTAGGGCGCACGTGATCTTATACAGATAGAGGATCGGATCGGCAATGAGATATTTACTGGAGCAGTAGAGTGATTCAACAATCTTTCTAGCGATGTTGGCAGACGTGAATGTTAGCCGAGGGATGAGTAGACAGAATATGGTCAATTTTTTCAGAGATACTTTCAATGATAGTAACTCCGTTGTTTTGGGGCCCTGTCGGTGGGGCATTAGAATACACCGACTGTCCCCTTCCCCCCGCAGAGGGTAAAAGTCCCTCAATGGGGGTCCTTGATATGACCTTAAACTATATCCAGTGGTGAGGCCCCAGCTTGCGGGCTTTGGGGAGTGTGGAGCCACCCTTTAATTACCATTGCTCCCAGGTCCACTCTGACCCGGAGTGGTAGTACCTGTTAGGGTTCCAACTATGGGTTAAATTCATACCGACTTGAAAACAACAAATATATTCTATTAAAAAAATTTTCTTCAAAATCTTTGGATTCGGCATTAAATAACCCGAAAAGGGTTGATATGTCGTAAAACAAAAACCAACCAACCAACCAACCATTGAATATGAATGCTGCGCTGTGAGCAAGTGCCACTCTGAAGCACATGAAGGACGAATTAGGATCTTCACTGGATATGTCCCTACCACATGGAAAGCCATCTCTAATGGAGGCACATATTCTATCCAGAGTGTCCCTTTTGTGGAGCTTGATTTTTTTCAACATTAATAACCGACCTTGTATCTAATTCTGCCCTCACGGAGAAGTAAGTAAGAACATCGCTCGTTTCTTCTCTATTAATGAAAAGTGTTATGTTTCGAAATACCATAGTCTTAAGAGTGTTTGTTTTATTTAACTTATTTAACTTAACTTTAATCTTATTTAACTGGGGATTGTCAAAATGTATTTTTATACATACGAACACACTCACACATACATATGGGAGGGAACTTGAATGCCTACTAAACACTATCGGCGACTGTCTAAGGTCTCTCTGTACAGGGGTTTGTCAGAACAACCTGACATGAGAATATTTTTCCCTTGAAGTAAACCCTGACAAAATATTCAACATCACATAGTATTCATTGTCCAAATAAGATCTTCTCACTATGGTGAACTAAGACTAAAACGAAAGATATATTACGACGACATATGAAAATTGTTAATCGGGAGGAGGAAATTTATGTTCTCAATTTCTTTACTAACTCAGTTGTTGAGAGATAAAGAACTTTAATGGAACATTCGAATATCTATGTATCTCATATAGAGTTCAAGTTTTAGCCCAGGTAGTGGGCCTCTTGATTTCTGAGTTCCGGGTCGCCTGAGGAAGTCTCATTGACTGAAACAGATTGCTTTTTGTAGCGACCATATGTAACTGTTTAACCTCAAATGATAAAAAAAAATATTTTGCTCTTTTTATTGAGTACTAACAACCTCGTTGTGTTCATTAGTCCTGACTTTTGAACACCTCAAACCTGAATATATATATATATATATATATATATATATATATATATATAACCTTACTCTTCTCTTCGTTCTTTGGAGAAGCATTAAGCTTCGAAATACCATAAAAGAGTGTTTATTTTTTCTTGTTGATTAGCTGATCTAATAAAGTTTATTTAACTATGGACTGTGAAAATATATTTCTTACACGCATTCTGATGTAATCGGATTATGCGCCATTCAATTGAATTTAAGAAAACATTTCATTCAGCTGACCTGGCCAAAAACTGTGTAACATATTAGCTGAAAATAATGTTTGAAAGGTCAAACATAATTCGAACATCAAAATACTAAATTATCTTAATTGTTACCGTTGACATTACATGTGGCACATCCGATCATTTTAGGAAAACGATTGATAATCTCGCTATTTACATAACAATTCTTATCTTATATAATATATAAAAGTTATATTCTATTGAAATCAATGCGTGTGTGATGTCCGCTTCAAATCTTAAACATACTAGTGTGTATAGTTTCCATTAGTAGGGCAATGTGAATTTGATATATCTATGCTAAAAGGGTTTCAGATTTAATGGGGTGGGGGTCCGCTATAAAAACGGTTGTATTTGACTAGAATTTTTATGTGGTCAGAAAAAGTACAATTTTCATTGCCCTCTTGTATATCCCCGCCCACTACATCGTTTCTATCCACATTAGTGAAGAGGATAAGAGAAAAGGAAGAAAAGGAAAAGTGGTTGCGAGGGTGATGAAAGTGGGGTTTTGTGGAACAAACTCGATTCGAACTTGGTACGCCCAGGTTGTCAGTCCGTGTCGTTAACCACTGAATTATCGTCAGAGAATTACTGTAAAACAAAGCTAATAAAAAAAAAAAACTGATGCAGACCCGTTTCTCCGTGAATGCTGTCTTGGCATATTCCGGTAGTTTATGCAAACCGCCGGAGTATGACGAAACGAAAAAAATGTTTCAGAAACTTTTCTTACAAAAAAATACAAAACGAAAAACTTTCATTAGGATTTCTTCTCTTTTTATTATAGCAACACATTTTTTTAAAAATGTTTTTTTTTTTCATGCAAATTACCATAGTTAATTTTTTTTTTATTGTATTTGCATTTTTCTAATGAAATTACTACAGATGTCTTGTATTATAATTTTTTTCTTTTTTTTTTTTTCAAGCGTTTTAAAATTTGATCATCGCTCGGCATATTCCGGCGGTTTACGTAAGCTGCCGGGATATGCTGAGAGAATATTTACGGAAAAACATACCATTCTCTGCATGAATACAAATAAATAAATAAAAAGAAATAAAAACACCTGTACTTAACTTTTCGATTAACCGGGCTCCCTTTTTTGATTTCGAGTCAAGTTGTTTTCCCTTTATTTCACAGCTTCTCTTTTCCTTAAATGGGACAGGTCGGCGCGGAAAGCCCCTTTCCCTAAAAAGGTGAAAAAATAAGTTAATAAAAAAATTAGAAATAAAATTAATAAAACAAATAATTAAATATATATATATAAATATATATATATATATATATATATATATATATATATATATATATATATATATATATATACACGCGTTCATGTAGTTTTTTAGCTTCTTACATCAACTGACTACATACCTTGTCTGAAGCGATTTTTATGAATAAACAAAATAAAAAATTGAAAATCGAAAAACAAACAAAATATACTTAACTTTTTATCAAACACAAGAAAATCTTTTTTATACCAACCTTCATAATTATAAAGTGTGGATTATTATCTCTTAATTTGTTATCGTCACATTCTCTTAGCCAAACACGAGCAAAGTGTCATTAAATGTGGAAAAAGGCTTACCTTGTCATTAATTCAACATTTGGGGGTTACCAGTCGGACTTAGGGTTAGTAGTAAGGTAATTCATTTTTTTTAAACTAATTCATATTTTAAAATAATTTTTAAGTAATTAAACACATGGGGCTGACATATTAGATTTTTACTCTTTTCGATAGACAGAATAAATGAAATCCTATATTGAAAGAAAATTTTTGAAACATTTTAAAAACATTTAAACAATGCGGTCAGTAAAAAAGTATTTGTTCTTGCGTTGGTAAAAGGTTATTTTGTTTTATATTTTATTTATATTTATCGACTGTTAACTATACTGCATGAATGTCCATGTATATAAATATTATTGTAACTCATTTGGTGTTCTTGATGCAGAATGGGAATGCTCCTCCTTTCTGTATTTTTCTTTCTTTCTTTTTCTCCTCTCTCTCTCTCTCTTTCTCTCTCTCTCTCTTTTTCTGTGTCTGTCTGTCTTTGTTAAAGTTATTACTACCGTTTTAAAATATGTTTATATTGTTATAAAACGTCCATCTTTCTGTGTTCAGTTCACAGAAGAGACAATATACCAGGATTGTGACAATGAACGTATATATATATATATATATATATATATATATATATATATATATATATATATATATATATATATATATATAGTAATTTATAAAATATATATGGCGAGTAAGCAGCTACACTGAATATTCGGCGTTTCATCCACTCTAGGATTCCTCAGGCTCATGCGCGAATTCTGTGGTTGTTTATCGTTTTTATATAGTCCTCTTCTATTGAGGATTTAGTTAGCTAATCAGCTTTCTAGTATCCACCGCGCCCCTTCCTATCAGTCAATGTGCATGTCTTTTATCGAACAAAGGATCTTTTTTTAAAACTAGGTTAGTGGTTTAAGGCAAACATTTTTTTTTGTTAGTTTATATATAAATATACATATGTGTACATACATATATGCACATATATATACATATATATACATACATATATGTGTGATCGTTTATGCATATTCATGTTTATTTAATTTATTTATTTGTTTATTTTCTATTGTTTTTGTTAGTTTTGTTTAGTATTGTTTTGCTAATTCTACCTATATCTGGTTTAGTTGGGTTTTTTCAGGCGGGTGCTGGGATTATTATTAAAATCCTATTTTTGGTCTTTAAGCAGAATGTATGCCTCTCTAGGTTGGAATTTGCCAACTTTATCGCTAATTTTTAATTTATCGGTAATTTGTTTACTTTCAGTATTTGTTATATCTATGTAGTCGATTTCGTTTGTGTCTAGGTTTTGTAGTTTTTTGTAATGTTTTCTGTGATTAGTTTGTTATATTCTTTCTAGAGTAAACAAACAAATCAAACAAGACCTAGAACTAAACCAGTGGGCAAATACTACCGAAGCAATCACCTGGTTTAAAAATATAGAAAACAAAGATAAATGTACGTTTATACAGTTTGACATCATAGACTTTTATCCCTCGATATCCGAAGAACTTTTTAACATTGCCCTAGAATTTGCCGAGGCATACACTGATATATCCTCGGAAGAAATCAACATCATTAAAAAATGTAGAAAATCAGTTCTAATAAATAACAATAACCAATGGATAAAAACTAAAATGAAAAATTCGTTTGATTTGGCGATGGGTGCCAAGAATTCTGCAGAGGCATCAGATCTTGTGGCATTATTCATTCTATATACCCTCACAAGCATATTCGATACTACGGATATCGGCCTATATAGAGATGACGGACTAGCTATAATAAAAAACTCCAACAAAGTCAAGGGAGAAAACTTTAAGAAAATCATACACAAGGAAATGAAAAAAATAGGCCTAAAAGCAGACGTATCAGCTAACATAAAAATAACAAACTTCCTGGACGTCACGTTAAACTTAGATAAAAACACATACGAACCATACTTAAAAGATAACGCGACTCCAATTTACGTAAACCCCAAGTCCAATCACCCACCATCAATTATAAAACAGATTCCTAACTCAATCGTAAGTAGACTCAGTAATAACTCAAGCGACGAAAAAGCATTTTACAGGTCAACCAATATCTACGAAACAGCCCTAAAAAATAGTGGAGTAAAAAATATCGATATTAAATATAAGCAACAAAATACCAACAACTATAATAAAATTAAAAATAGAAGAAAAAGAACTATAATTTGGTATACAGCTCCATACAATCAAATATTAAAAACAAAACTTGGCAAGAAATTTCTAGACCTTATTGAAAAACACTTTCCCGCAACCAACCCCTTACACAAAATCTTCAATAAAAATAGCTTAAAGTTATCCTACAGTTGTTGCGAAAGTTAAGAGATGATAATTAAAGCACATAATAACAAAATACTAAATAAAAACAATGTAAACAACAACAATATAAACAATAAAAAAATAAACACCATGACAAAAATAAAACTAACACTAGCAGAAATAATAATAATAATAATAATAATAATAATAATAATAATAATAATAATAATAATAATAATAATAATAATAATAATAATAATAATAATAATAACAAACCAACCCCGGACAAGAACAACCATACTATAAATAAAAATACTAATAACGAGCAAGATAAATGCAACTGTAGACACCGCACACTTTGCCCAGTTCAAAATAAATGTCTAACAAAAAGCGTAGTTTATCAGGCAACAATATTTGCGAAAGAAAACCCGAATAACAAGAAATATTACGTAGGCATGACTTCCTTAGATTTCAAAACCCGATACTATGACCACAAAAGTACATTCAACAATAAAAAACACCATATAAAAACAACACTAGCGAATAAATACTGGGAGCTCAAAGAAAGCGGACATTCGCCGGTAGTCGAATGGAAAATAATAAGACAAACTACCACGTGTAGGCATTTAGACGACCCATGTAATTATGCCTTCATGAAAAATTTGCTATCCTGCACTTTAAGAACCCCAAAATCTATTAAACTGTAGAAAAGAAATAGCAAATAACTGTGTTCACAAAATAAAATTTACTCTAGGATAGCGATACAAAATAGTTTTAAAACTAACAAAAACAATAGAAAATAAACAAATAAATAAATTAAATAAACATGAATATACATAAACGATCACACATATATGTATGTATATATATGTATATATATGTGCATATATGTATGTACACATATGTATATTTATATATAAACTAACAAAAAAAATGTCTGCCTTAAACCACTCACATAGTTTTTAAAAAGATCCTTTTTTCGATAAAAGACATGCACATTGGCTGATAGGAAGGGGCGCGGTGGATACTAGAAAGCTGATTAGCTAACTAAATCCTCAATAGAAGAGGACCATGTAAAAACGATAAACAACCACAGAATTCGCGCATAAGCCTGAGGAATCCTAGAGTGGATGAAACGCCGAATATTCAGTGTAGCTTAATCGTCATATATATTTTATAAATTACTAACTAGCTCTACCTACGTATTGAGCACTTTTGAAGTAAATACTTAAAGTTTACGCATAAATCTATACTTTCGTATATTAATTTTATGTGAGTAAATGAAGTAGTTATATATATATATTCTTTTGTCAATATATATATACTTATATATACATATATATATATGCATGTACATATATATATATACATACATACTATCTGTACCCGGCCACGCGTTGCTGTAGCTCAGTTTGTTTAAATGGAACACATTCCTCAAGGAAAATGCATTTTGTATTGTTTATTTACTTTTATTATTTTTGCAATTTTTTGTTATCAATAAAAGTTGTTTTTTTCTTTAAAAAAAGATTAATTTTTTACCATAAATTGTTAGGTGAAAGTTTGTTTGTTTTTTTGTTTTTTTTCAGGAAAACCTGCACTTTTTTTAAAAAAAGAAAGTTGGAAGTAAACGTCCCTTTTGGAAAACGGAATTTTTATTACAAAAAGAACAGATGAATGCCTTATATGAACATTGTAAATAGTTAGGTGAAAGTAGAGAAAAGTTTGATTTTTTTTCAAGAGAATGTACAAATTATTTTTTGTCAACAGATATAAAGAAAATAAACATAAAAAATACTCCCACCATTAATAAATTAATTAATTAATTAATTATGCATAAATAAAATGTCGATTTAGTGTTTCAACATTTGAACAACACTTGGTTGAATCCGGTGATTCTCGATCGAACCCTAATTATAATTGGAATCATAGGGACGGGTCAAATTTTGCATGAGTACCATTCTTTTTAATTTCATCTTCGTTCAATTTTTTGAGTGGGCTATCAGCGATTGCAAATTTAACCAAAATGCAAATTCAAAAATAAAATAATTTTAAAATGTGCTCAGCTTCTAATACAAATCATAGTAAATCAATCCCCCTTATTGGAAACCCTCAAGGGAAGGGAAGGACGAAACCAAATTATTGCCAGTATGTTTGGGAGAGGTTCTATTTTTCCTTTTTTTTTTCAATATTTTAAGCAGATTTTACTCAGCTACCAGATTTTTTATGGGTTGCTCGATTTTTAATATAATGCAAATTTTCCCTAACTTAGTCTATTAATGTTATTTTTTTAAGTAAAAATAATATTTAGGTTTGGATATAAATTCCTAAACTCATTTCACACTAAATAATTTAGGTGACTGAAATAGGAATTTAATTGAATCTTTAATTTCCTGAATAGTAAAAAGAGGATCCACAATGGTCGATTTGCTGCTGGGACCTAATTTTGAAAGCCGATTTATCATAATTCTTTTGTAGGTTTACGAAATTTTTTGGTTGTATTTGAAAGATTAAGGACTAAACTTAATTTCCCAAAAGAAAAAATATTTGTAGACGTGAAAAAAAGTTATGAAAAATCTTTTCGCGGCGAGCTTACCATATAAAAATTCTGTGAAATCTGTGATTCAAAAAAAGTAGAAATATTTTTGCTATTATAATTTTTTTGTTGTAAAAATATTAAATCAACAATTCTTAATGCAATGATAATATCGGTAGTTCGAGAAATTCATTTTTCTTCGAGTTATATCGAATTCATTAATACGGACTTTAGAGGCTTTTTTCGTAATGTTCCTGCAAAAATTATTTTATTTTTTATTTATTGTTACAAATTACGATGCTTTACTCATATAAAAAAGCAAAAATAAATTCTTGCGTTTTTATTTACTACTGAAAACCATAACTTTAGTAAAGGTAATTTTTGTTTAAACAAAATAATACATTTTCACTAAGATTTAAATAAGAAATAATTCCGCGATCATTATTTGATAAATACTGAAATTTTCATTAAAATTGGTAAATTTCCTGATTTTGGGAGAATTTTTAAGTAAAGGAAGGGGTCAAATTGTTTATACATTTTGAGTGTCGGCATTCATTTTGCCCGTAGGAAAGCGACCATATGTGGTTAATTTAAATTAAATTTCAATCACATGGTTACGTTATAAATAATCACGTGATTAAATACATTTAAAATTTACAGATTAGAATCTGATATTTTTAAAAATTATTTCATACAACATGATAAGAATTTGTTTACATCAAGCGAGACCAAGGCCTCTCGTGGTGAGACCAAAAATTTCTTTAAGTGACGTCACGTGACGGCAAGCGGTGATAAATAAATATGTCCCCAAATAAAAACAATAGCCCATCAGTACAAAGAAAACCACCTATTTATTAAAGAAAAATTAAGTATAATGCTATAATTAAAAAGAGATATATAAAAACACGCATGGGTACAGTAAACATATTATACCAAAATGTCGAAGCAATCGTACCAGTGGTTATTTAGACTACTAATAACGAACGAACCAAGAATTATATATATATATATATATATGCTCTCCTGTCAATTTCGACGTATGAGCTCCACACAACAACTATGTTGTCCGGAATCCCCACAAATAATTTGTTTATAGTGACGAAGGCTTTTTTGGACAACTGTTAATCTCAGCCGGTACAATTGGTTGCCACATACAGAGTAAGCAATAGATCTTAGGTTTTGCATCAGAAGTTTCTTTCTTTTAGATGCATGCCTTAACAGAAACTTAGGGTGCATCTCTCTTGTAGATAGTAACTTGTAAATTTCTACGTTCCAGCGCAATACATACAGCACTTAGTATTCCCAAATAGTCATCCAACTGGTACTGGCAGTGGCGAGATGTATTATTTTTATTTGTATGAATATTTCGAAACGTCTCCTGTCCTTTATAAAACTTTACATTCACGGCGTTTTTTAAAATGCTCTTGTGTCCGGAGATTTATGTGCAATTATACATTTTAATTGCAAAAGAATTTTTTTATTTTTTTATTAGAAGGCAAATCGCTATTTTACCCATAGTTTGAGGTAGATGACAAGTTTGTAGCTTTTTAAACATTATTAATTGATCTGCAACGATTTAAAACTCAACATCGCTGATTCCATAGTCCACCACACAATCAATGCATTGAGGATATTGCCAAGGTTGCTGCAAAGAACATGAGCTGCCTTTGCCGTGCTATAAAATATGATGCACTCATAGTAATTATATCCTCTCAACGTATATACTCCTGACTAACCCGACAAGCAGCAAAATCTCACCCTTTAGTTTTGAGGATCGTAGATGCCGGAAAGCCTTTTACTTTAACAATTTCTTCACTCAGCCTGATAGACTTCGGAATTCCCCTCCCGGTTTTCTCCTTCCCTGACAGACTTCAAAAGTTTAAATGTAATGTGAATAAAGATCTTGCCTCTCAACTCCTATCAGTCCCCTGGTAGACATGATCCCAAATAGTAATTCCTTACATTCCAAATGGCAATATACCTTATTTGGAGTGAAAATGAGTATTAAAAAGAGATTATCCATTGGATTAATGCCCTTGCGTAATTAAGGATTGTGCAACACGACTTACATTCTATTGTAAGGCAATACATCTGGCCGCGGTCTTTTCCATCGGTCGACATGCACATTCAGTGGTTGTGTATTCATTCTATCTGAGGAGGCAGTCACGGAAACTTCTTGAAGACTCGTTTCTCGACACCTAAAAAAATATTTACAAAAAGAAAATCACAAAAGCTAATTGACCATTTGGATTATTTAAATTATCCAGACAACATTTCGACCGATGTAATCTCTAACCTTCTTGAATGGATTTCTATGTTAAACTCGTTACAATTTTCTATAGGTTGACAGTTCAATCCTCAGTATCAGCAATACTAAGAATACAACCACTGTCAACAATTTCTCCCACTCTCTATCTGTGCCTGAATCTAAACCCAAATTCCATGAATAAAGTTTCTTTCATAAAACTGCTGCCTTTCTTTCTCTGATTATCGACCACGTCTCTGACTCCCCATTCTTGACTAACTGATACGTGCCTTTCAAGATTTAACTACACGTGACCAAAGACATAAATCGGATGATCTACCTTCATCACATATTTTGTTTATGTTCTAACATTCTTTTCTATTAAAACATTTTTGTTTTTATTTATCTAAAATTCCTTCCAAACATAGTTCCTTCAGCTATAATAGAAACCGAAACTAAAACGTATGAAGAATTCTTGGTAAAATTATTTATTACAAGAAATGGAAGTACATAACGATTAAACGACCCGGATGTACGCGTATTAATATATAGATCTTCTGGATCAGATAATTCAGCAGTAACCCGGGTGGGTCAATATGCAACATCAACACTATAAAGAAATGTTCGTGTTGGAATCTAACTGCAACATTCAGTTTGCAAATCATTCGCTTTACTTAAATGCCATCTTCGTCATAAACATCCGGACTAATCATTAAAATGTTAGACACTCTTACGTCCAAATCAACGTTCTATAATTTTATATTAAATTAATATTAAATTTCTCTATCTCTGTGAAGACTAATTTTCTTTATACAAAAATACTGAACCAAAACACGTCTAGCTACAACCAGTGTATTTTTATTTCTTCCAATGTGTACCTAAAACTAAATAAAATTTACATGAGCAGAGTTTGTATCCAAGAACTGTCGGTCTGTGGAACACAATACAATAGGGCTGGTTCTCAGTTGACTACAACATGATAGTTTTCAAAAAGTACCAAATAGGTGCATAATGAGACGTATCGACAGGGTAATGATAGTCAAGCCTGTATACATGTTTTCATTGTCAGAATAAACACATATAATAAACACATATAATAAATATATATGATAAATACATATAATAAATACATATAATAAATACACATATTAAATACATATAATAAATACATACAATGAATATATATAATAAATAGATATAATAAATATATATGATAAATATATATAATAAATATATATAATAAATATATATAATAAATACATATAATAAATACATATAATAAATATATATAATAAATACATATAATGAATATATATAATAAATAAATATCATAAATATACATGATAAATATACATGATAAATATACATGATGAATACATATAATAAATACATATAATAAATATATATAATACATACATATAATAAATATATATAATAAATACATATAATAAATATATATAATAAATACATATAATAAATATATATATAATAAATACATATAATAAATACATATAATGAATATATATAATAAATACATATAATAAATATACATGATAAATATATATGATAAATATATATAATAAATATATATAATAAATACATATAATAAATACATATAATAAATATATATAATAAATACATATAATAAATATATATAATAAATATGTTTAATAAATACATATAATAAATATATATAATAAATATATATAATAAATACATACAATAAATACATATAATGAATATATATAATAAATACATATAATAAATATACATGATCAATAGATATAATAAATATATATAATAAATATCTATAATAAACACATATAATAAATACATATAATAAATATATATAATAAATATATATAATAAATATATATAATAAATATATATAATAAATATATTTAATAAATATATATAAAAAATATATATAATAAATATATATAATAAATACATATAATAAATACATATAATAAATATATATAATAAATATATATAATAAATATATATAAGTAATATATATAATAAATATATTTAATAAATATATATAAAATATATATAATAAATGTATATAATAAATACATATAATAAATACATATAATGAATATATATAATAAATACATCTAATAAATATATATATATATAATAAATATATATAATAAATACATATAATAAGTACCTATAATAAATATATATGATAAATGTATATAATAAATATATATAATAAATACATATAATAAATACATATAATGAATATATATATATATAAATACATATAATAAATACATGTAATAAATATATATGATAAATATATATATAAATACATATAATAAATATATATAATAAATACATATAATAAATACATATAATAAATATATATAATAAATATATATAATAAATACATATAATAAATATATATAATAAATATATATAATAAATATATATAATAAATATATATCATAAATATATATAATAAATACATATAATAAATATATATAATAAATATATATAATAAATATATATAATAAATACATATAATAATATATATAATAAATATATATAATAAATACATATAATAAATACATATAATAAATATATATAATAAATATATATAATAAATATATATAATAAATATATATCATAAATATATATAATAAATACATATAATAAATACATATAATAAATATATATAATAAATATATATAATAAATACATATAATAATATATATAATAAATATATATAATAAATACATATAATAAATACATATATAAAATATATATAATGAATACATATAATAAATATATATAATAAATACATATAATAAATACATATAATAAATACATATAATGAATATATATAATAAATACATATAATAAATATATATAATAAATATATGTAATAAATACATATAATAAATACATATAATAAATACATATAATAAATATAAATAATAAATACATATAATAAATATATATAATAAATACATATAATAAATATATATAATAAATACATATAATAAATACATATAATGAATAGATATAATAAATACATATAATAAATACATATAATAAATATACATAATAAATATATTTAATAAATATATATAATAAATATATATAATAAATACATATAATTAATATATATAATGAATAGATATGATAAATATATTTAATAAATATATATAATAAATACATATAATAAATACATATAATAAATATATATAATAAATATATATAATAAATACATATAATAAATATATATAATAAATATATATAATAAATATATATAATAAATACATATAATAAATATATATAATACATATATATATATATATAATAAACACATATAATAACTACATATAATAAATACATATAATAAATTTTTATAATAAATACATATAATAAATATATATAATAAATATATATAATAAATACATATAATAAATACATATAATGAATATATATAATAAATATATATAATAAATATATATAATAAATATATATAATAAATACATATAATACATATAATAAGTACATATAATAAACACGTATAATAAATATATATATATAGTTTTAATATCTTTAGCCAATCATACGTTACTTTGAAATAACAACACCCATGCAATCATTTCTCAATCATTTCTCTAATAAAGTAATTAACCCTTATTTTCCAATTTCTCCCTCCTCTCTTTCTTTTTTTTTTCCTGTAATCATTTGAACACTTTGCGAAAAAAAAGTCTTCTCACCTAAATTTGGAGTGATTTGCAGGTACCCGTGAGTCACCGGTCGATGTTGATAGGTGGTGTACAGCGGATAGTGTGGTAATTGCTGATGCCACCCCTACGCGGACAAAATTTCGATTAGGGAGAGTACCATTGAGACGAAGAGGCTTCAGGATTAATTCCATCTCCTCCATCACTGGGTGTGAATTACGACTTTTCTGTAATAAAAGAAAAATTAATTACACACACATATACATATACTAGCAGTTCAGCACAGTTTTGGCCCCTTAGCATTTATTATTTTGGTCTTAAATCAAAACTCCAAAGTTTTACCCATGTCCAAGTTACCTACACCTAAAATGTGAAGTGTTTAGACCCAAAATTAGCGGAGGAATTTGGTAGAATCTGCAAAGGTCAACTCTTTCAACTTTGACCTTTTGGCAGTCAAAATTTCGCCCCAAAATTGATTAAATGCTTGCCGCATGTCTGAATACCCGTTATGTATAAATTTCAAATGTTTAGACCCAAAATTGGCTAAGTAGTTTGCTAGATACCGCAAAGGTAAAAATCTTTTGAATTTTGACCCCTTGGCAGCTCAAATTTTCGACTCAAACCGATTAAAAAGCTTGCCCTATCTTTGAATAAACTTTATGTAAAATTTCAAATGTTTAGACCAGGAATTGGTTGAGTAATTTGGTAGAGATCGTAAACGTAAAAACTTTTTAACTTTGACCTCGATTTTGACATCTTAACATTTATTTTTTGCGGCTCAAATCAAATTAAAAAGTTTGATCCATGTCCAAGTAACCTACATTTAAAATTTCAAGTTTTTAGACCCAAAATTGGTGGAGGAGTCTGGTAGAGTTTTTAAATGTCAAATCGATGAACTTTAACCCCTTGACAGCCAAATTTAAGGCCGAAAACGGATCAGAAAGATTTTCCCAAATCTGAATACTCTTTGTGTCAAATCTCTAGTCCGAAAATTGACAGAGTTATTTGGTAGGGAAATGTACACACACACACACACACACATTTTCACTTGTATATATATATATATATATATATATATATATATATATATATATATATATATATATATTAGCTTTTCAGCTCGGCGTTTCCCGGGTGTTTGGAGGTGTTTATTCAGCAAAAAAAGCAGTCAATTTTTAAAACTTTAACCCCTATTATGACCCCTTAACATTTTGGACTCAAATTAAGTTAGTAAGTTAGATCCATGTCCAAGGAACCTATATCTAAAATTTCAAGCGTTTGGGCCCAAAATATTCTAAGGAGTTTTATAGAGTTCTCAAAGGTAAAATCGTTGATCTTTAACCCCTTAACAGTCAAATTCTGGCCGAAAACGGATTACAAAGATTTTCCAAAATCTCACTACGCTGTATATAAAATTTTGAATCTGTAGACTTAAAATTGACAGAGTTATTGCGTAGGGAAATGTACACACACACACACACACACACAGACCCGGTCACTTTTATTGATATATAGATATATAATATACTAGCATGGGTGCACTGTGTTGCCCGGGTATTTGGAGATGTATGTTGAGCAAAAAAAAAAAAAAAGTAGTCAATTTTTTTAACTTTGATCCCTATTATGACCCCTAAGAATTTATTGTTTTGGCTCAAATAAAGTTATTAAGTTACACCCATGTCCAATGAACCTATATCTAAAATTTCAAGTGTTTATATCCGAAATTGTCGAAGGAGTTCTTAAAGGTCAAATCGTTGAACTTTGACCCCTTAATCGCCAAATTTCTGGCCGAAAACCGATTACATCAATTTTCCCAAATCTCAGTACCCTGTATATCAAATTTTGAGTCTGTAGACTAAAAATTGACAGAGTTATTGTGTAGGGAAATGTACACAGACAAACACACAGATACACAGACAGACAGACAGACACTTTCACTTTTATATATATATACTAGCAATGGGTGCCCGGCGTTGCCCGGGTGTTTGGAGGTGTATGCTGAGCAAAAAAAAAAAAAAACGGTAATTTTTTAAACTTTGACCCCTATTATGATCCCTTAATATTTATTGTTTTTGGGCTCAAATTAAGTTATTAAGTTAGATCCATGTCCAAGGAATCAATATCTAAAATGTCAAGTGTTTAGACCCAAATTTGTCGGAGGAGTTTGGTAGAGTTATCAAAGATCAAATCGTTGAACTTTGACCCCTTAACAGCGAAATTTCTGGCCGAAACCCAATCACATCGATTTTCCAAAATCTCAGTACCTTGTATATAGAATTTCGAGTCTGTAGACTAAAAATTTACAGAGTTATTGCGTAGGGAAATATACAGACACACAGACACAGACACGTTCACTTTTATAGATTTATATATATATATATATATATATATATATATATATATATATATATGTATATATATATATCAGTTACTTACGGACACATGTTTCACCACAACTACGACTTTACTAGGGCTCGAACTTTTAACAATAGGAACAATAATCGTATGCAAATATCATTACGTTACAAAGCAAAGTGAAAATGTGTGTGTGTGTGTGTGTGTGTGTGTGTGTGTGTGTGTGTGTGTGTGTGTGTGTGTGTGTGTGTGTGTACATTTCCCTACCAAATAACTCTGCCAATTTTCGGACTAGAGATTTGACACAAAGAGTATTCAGTTGCTATTTTTATTGCTTTTAAAGTTATGTTGATTTTTGGTGATTGTTTTATTGCATTTTCACCCCAAACAAGATACAATGTCACTTTCATGGAAGGGGCTACTATCTGGAGCATAAATAATGGGGAGACTATGTTAGGAATTTAACAGCAAGATGTTTGTTTACATTACATTTGGACTTCTGCATGTCAGTACAGTCAGGGAAGCAGAGGCCTGGAAGAGAATTCCAAAGTCTAGCAGTCCGGGGGAAGAAACTATTAGAGTACAGGCTTTCTAGCATCTACGTATTTTTACTGTGTAGGGGTGGGAGTTTGCTGCTTGTCGGATTTGTTGGGAGTATTTACAAGCACGTGTAGTTTGTCAAAGCACCTACAATTAAAATACTTCTAAAACAGGCAGAGGGATGCAACATTTTGTCAATGGGACAAATGTTGAAGCCTAGCTAACAGTGCGGCACCTATTTCGTTGACGACTCTCTTTTGAATCCTGTCTAAGAGGGAGAGATTAGTAGCAGATGCCCCATCCCAAATGTGGCAAGAATACTCCATACATGGATGAATGGTGGCCTTGTATAAGTAGAGGATACTCTCAGGCGTAAGTAAATGTCTAGCACGATGCAGAGAGCCCACCATTTTTTGCAGCAGCCTTGGCAATACCGTCAATGTATCTGTTCTAATTCATCTTCCCTGTAAACGTTCAGTGGAGGCGCTTGAACGAAGTACTTTCAAGTAATGTATCATTAGCCATGGCTATCAGTGATTGAGAAAGTTTCGTGTAATTATTAAAGGAAATAAACATATTCTTGGCAGCGTCGAATGTTACCATTTATTTATGGCCACATTCCACTACAAACTGGAGGTCTTATTTTTTAACGATAATAAAGTTTGGTTTGAATTTTCTCCTCCTAGGAGCTCAGGGGAGGTAATCTCCCTTTAGAATGATTGCACACACGCTTTGACGCATATAAAATACACAGAATGACAACACTGAACGATTTTGCAATATAAAGATTAGCATCGATGCCTGTTTATACACTACGTGTCAACCGGGCGTATGCTTACATTTAAAGACTATATATATATATATATATATATATATATATATATATATACATTCGTATGTAACATGTATTAAGATGCCGTATCTAACACTCCTTTCCTCTGTAATAAAGACTAATGTGTATTTAGCTGTATGAAAGTATAGTTATACGAAGAAACATACTTCAAAAGTTGTGAGTAAAATATGTACCTTTTTCTAGCTCCCGGGCGAAAACATTTCGAGCAGGACGTGGAAACAATGTTACTGTTTACATTTATTATTGTTTATCTGGTTCTTATATATGCTTTTTTTGTATTTTGTATCCATTATGATTTTTAGTTTCGTATATTTTCGGTTTGTACGAAACTCCCTTTAATTTGGAGAAAAGCGAAATGCTAGCTCTGTGGTGACGTCACGAGCCCAGCGCGTATTTCGTCCTCTTTTGAAATTCTACTGACGTGGAGAGTGAACGTGTTCATTGCCCGGCGCTGAAAATGGAATTTTGAAGAGCCTCCTTCAAAGAAGTAAACCCGGTAGGAAATTAATACCCGGCTGTGATGAGACAGACTTCTGGAAATTAACTATGTGGCTGCGGTTTTGCGCGTATTTATTTTACAAGGAGTGAAATTTAAAGAAATTACCTTTTTACGTGACAAGGAATTATGGAATTTCCTATTCGGACAAGCGACGAGGTCTTGCTCCTGTAATACATGTGTGTCTCTACGGTTTGCATGCAACATGGAGAGAAGGAAAATTCTAAAAGAACTTTAAACAAAAAAAAAAAAGAAAAAGGCACGTGCCTGACTGGCTTTCAATTGTGAGTACGCTCCTAAAATTAATTTCATATGCGAGTGTGATTAGGAGATACTACTATTTTGTACATTATTATTGTATTCGTTTATGGATACACACAACTTCTTTATAAGAACCAGCAGTGTTGTTATTTTTTCGTTACATGTTACTTTTTTCATAATATGTTACCTTGGCGTTTAAGTTTAATGCCTGCAAAGGGAAAAATTTGCTACTTATTGTAAATAAAGTTTCTTCTTCGTTTCAAAGCAAGACATTTATATTTCATTCTTTACCCCCTCCCCTCTTTTGTTTCATGCTTTTTTTTTCAGCTTAGTTACTTTAACGTCGAATTTATCTGGAAGCAAGATAAATTCCGACAAGATGCCGTATCTAACATTCCTTTTCTCTGTAATGAAGACTAATGTGTATTTACTTCAAAAGTTGTGAGTAAAATATGTACCTTTTTCTAGCTCCCGGACGAAAACATTTCGAGCAAGACGTGGAAACAAAAACGCAAATCACAAGTAAGCACTTCAGACTTAACCCGCTGCTGGAAGTCGATTTTTTTACTCAAAAGTCAACAGTGGGTTTTTAGGTCATCAGAAATGATGATGATGATAATAATAATAATAATAATAATAATAATAATAATAATAATAATAATTGGTACTTATGCAGTTTTGTTACCGCAATAAATCCGAACTTTCCTGATCGTTTCCGAGTAGGTAATGGAAAGAATTGGAGTACGCCAAGCCGCTTAGCTAATCAAATTCAGGCTAACAGACGAGAAAACAATTCAATGAATTTTTCAATTCAATAAATTTTTTGCCACAGTAACCAAAAATTAACAAAATGAATTTATCGCAGCTAAGCGAAAAATTCCAATCTAAGGAGTAACCACTCTGCAACTCTATAAAAAAAAAAATCATAATTATGGCCACCAAAATTTATTGAATCTGAAAAAAAAGTAATTAAAAAATATCTCATTTTTGTGTTTCTTCGTTTTCGTTCACGTTTAAAAAAAAAAGAAAATGGCTTCATTACTGTTTGTTTTCGTTCACGTTTTAAACAAAAGAAAAAAATCTTTCATTATTTCTTGTTTAAATTCTTTTATTTCGTTGTCGGTTTCTTATCAAAATAAAAGTTTAACATAACTAGTGGCGTTTAATTATTTTTCTTTAAAGCGATAATAACTTTTTTTTTTTGTTATTTGGGTTGTCTGTCTTCATATGTTTTTGCGTCGGCATATTCCGTTTTTTTTTTTCGTTAACGCTCGTGAAAGTCCGGATTTATCGCGATAACAAAACTACTTAAGTACCTAAATGTCTGAAGAATTAAATAGTTCACATAATTCTATAATTTTATCTGAATATGGCAAGTGCTCAATGGACTTCAATCTATGCCCCCCTCCTCTGCCAAACATTCACAACAAACACTCACTTAGTTACAAGCCCTGTCAACAATTACCTCCACTTTCTTTTTTCTACCTAAATATAAACGTAAATTCCATGAACAAAGTTTATCTCCTAGAACTCCGTATCGCGAATCTGCTTTCCAGCTGACTACAACAGTGTCATTTTCAAGTCCAATGTAAACAAATTCTTGCTGAGCCGTCCTCTTAAAAATCAAATTCTACCCAACTTCCACTACTACCGATCATTACGCTGTTGTCTCACTGGCGACCTTACACTCATAAACCCTTATTCTCGAGGGGCTTTCAGGCCTTGGTAAGTGATGAATCCTTTTTAAAAATATTTTTTAGCAATCTATCTAGATAAATATTGACGAAGCCTAAATTTTTCCGTCGCTGCTAGAAACAGCTTATCCTGCCTTGACAGAGTTCAAAATAGACTTCGTAGCTTAGTGGGGAATGCCCTTTTCTTTTCCCTGCAACCTCTTTCCCACGGAAGAGACGTTGCGAGCCTGTCTCTGCTTTATCGTTATATCCGCGACAGGTGCTCATCTGAGCTTAAATTTATGCCCTCCCCGCCGCTAAATTTTCACGAAAAACACCATCAATGGTTTCCCACACTCTTTATCTGTGCTTAGGTTCTCTACAGTGCAATAAAGACTAAAATGTATTATGGACTAAGTAATTCCAAGGTGGATTGAAAAATGGGCGATTTTATCGATTCGATGACGATAAAATATGGGAAGGTGAAACATTCGTTGGTCCTCATTCATTCCTGGATAACGTCCGATCTCCTTGCTAGTTTTTCTATAATTTAGATACCATTTTAAAAATATATAGGTGATTACCGGGGTTATGGCAACATCATATTCTTTTCCTTGTTGTGATTCTCATGTATATATTCATTGATATCTTATATTTTTTTATGTAGAGTAATGTGGTTCTCGGTTGATTGTGTCTAACAGTGAGAGTCAAAAAAAAAAAAAAAAAGAATATGCTATTTTCATAGGCCTAGTTATTATCATGTTTTCAATTCCAGATGTCTTTAACCAGTGAAATTCTTTTAATGTGTTTTTTAATATTGAAAACATGATTTAAAAAATATATTTTGGAAATAACTCTTAGTTTTTAACATTCCTCTTTTAATAAAAGAAAACCTTACTTATCTTGATAAGAAATAGGTCAGTGTGATGTCTATTATTCAAAAATCGATGACGAGCAATACGTTTTTATTATTGCAAACCGCTTGAACACATCGATTCTCATGGATTATAAAATATTCGCTTTGGCGAATAACACGGTAAAAATAGAAATAGCAATGTTGACTGGGACAATAGTCCAAAGAAAACAATAAAAACTATATGATTTGTGAAAAAAGTCGGATAGCAAATCGCCTTATACGTTCTATAATCATATTGTTTCGGAATTTTTTGAGATGAAAATTATTTATATTATTTGGATAATCCGGACGACTGTTCTCATTTTGGATGTTATTCTCTCAGCGTTTAGACCGATATAACCTTCGACCTTCTTCAGGTTTCTCTTATAAATCCTGGGAATTAGTATGAAATTTCGAATGAAATTATTTAATCCACATTCGTAGCTTGTCCTGGTATACGGCATAATCACGTTGACATACCAGTTCCCGTTAGATCACCGAGTTTAAGCAACGTTAAGCTTAGTCAGTACTAAAATGGGTGACCATTTGGGAATTCCAGGCGGGGTACGTGCTCTCTGCTTATCTTGGCATTGTTTCCAGTCGTCCTGGACTTATCCTTGCAACTGAACCCAAGCAATGCCGATTCAGGAGAGGTGTGTTTGAATTACCTCGCAATTACACACGGAGCTACACTTACTGGAAGTATCCATTGTCTCCTACGACGGAACGGGGTCATTGAACCTGCTCTTGTTCATTCAGACATTTATGCAATCCGTAATTTTATTCTTAGTGTCGCCCGTACTAAGGATTGATCCTTCAACCTCCAAAAGATTATCACTTATAGCTGATTATAACTTAGTACTTATACCCGTTGTACCACGGTTACTGCAGACAATTCTATTATGGAATTGAGGAGACTTAAACGTATTCTTGTTTTAAATATTTGTTATCGTTGGGTTTTACGACATGTCAGCAACCGTTAAGGTTAGGGTTAGTACTAAGGGTTAGAGTTAAGTTAGGAATAAGGTTATTTAAAAAAAAGATTTTTTACATAGGCATCACCATTTATCAAGATCAAGAGGCCACTCGAGGATAAGGGTTAAAGAGTGTACAGTAGAAATTGGACAATATAGTAACCGTTAGTAATGGAAATTCGGTAAATTTGTTAACTTATATGGAACGGCTAATCAAAAACTTATGTACGTTAGACTTGAGGACAACCATATTGTAGTCAGCTGGAAAGCAGAAAAACGGAAGACAATTCCATAGGCGTGCAGTTCTAAGAAAGAAGCTTTGGTCATGGAATCTACGCTTAGGTTTAGGCACAGATAAAGAGTGGGGGAAACTAGTGATAGTGTTTTCTGCTAGACTGGTGTTTCTTGTGAAAGTTTGGCGAGGGGGGGCATAGAATGGAGCTCAGCCGAACACCTGCCATGAAAATAACGATAAAGCAGAGACAAACTCGCAACATCTCTTCTGTGAGAAAGAGGTTGCGGGGAAGAGAAAAGGATATCCCCCACAAGGCTACGAAGTTTATTTTGAACACTATCAAGGCAGGATAAGTCCTTTCTAGCAGCTCCTGCCCAGATGTGGCAACAGTACTCCATCCTTGGGCGTATCTGGCTCTTATATAGATAGAGAATTGCATCAGCAGTGAGATATCTACTGGATCGATAGAAGGATCCCACCATTTTTCCAGTGGCCTTGGCAACGGATTTAATGTATGTGTTCCATTTAAGATCAGGAGTAAAGGTCAAGCCCAGAAGCTTGTCAAAACATGAGGCCTCCCATTATTGTTAGAGTTAGGTTTAAGGTTAAGTTAATGGTAAAAGTTAGGCTTAGAATTAAGTCAGAGATATGGTTAAGGTTAGGGATAAGCTTAGAGTTAGGATTAG
>NC_136522.1:47155328-47205791 GCF_053919585.1 Euprymna scolopes | reverse complement strand
TAGACAAGATTCAAAGTAACACGATTTTCTTGTGCCAGTTTAAACTAGACCGAAAAGCTGCAGACAAAGCTCCTGATATCAATGATGCCTTCAGCCAGGAACCACTAACAAACGTGTGGCACAACGGTGATTCAAGAAATTTCGCAATGCTGTCGAGCGCATCGGCCGACTGCGGTTGATAACAAACATCTGAAAGCCTTAAATGCAGCCGCTCCTCGCAAAACTACATGAGAGTTTTCTGTTACTCTAGATCGACCACTCAATAGACCTTCGCCATTTAAAGCAAATAGGGAAGTCAAAAAAGTTGGATAAATGGGTGCCGCATGAATTGAACAATAATAAAAAAATCGTCGTTTTGTAAGTGTCTTCTACCCCCTTTCTGCGCAACAAAAACGACGCATTTCTAGAGCAGATTGTGACGTATGATGAGAAGTGGATCCTCTACGACAATCGGCGACGTTCGGCACAGTGATTTGATGATGGAGAAACTCCACAACACTTCCCGAAGACGATATTGCACCGAAAAACAGTTATGCTGAATGTTTAGTGATCTACGACCGGTTTCATCAATCACAGCTTTTTGAATCAGAGCGAAACGATTACGGCGGAAAAAAAGTACTGCCGACAAATTGACGACATGCACCAGAAAGTCCAACATATGTGCCCAAGATTCGTCAATATAAAGGGTCCAATTCTTCTCCATGACAACGCTAGCACGCGTGTTGCTCAACTGACCCTGCAGAGGCTAAGAGACTCTGGCTTATCCGTCATATTCACCGGACCTTTCGCCCACCGATTATCACTTTTCCAAGCATCTCGACAACTTTCTGCGCGAAAAGTGCTTCAAAAGCTGAGATGATGCCGAATTGGCCTTCAATGATTTTCGTTTCCAGAATTCCGAATTTCTATGTTAAATAAACTTATTTCTCATTAACAAAAAATGTATCGATTCTAATACTTTCTATTTTCATTAATAAAGTTTATTATTATTTTTTTTTATTTTTTTTATTACATTTTCACCCCAAACAAGGCAAATTGCCACTTTGGTGTAGGGGCTACTGTCAGGGGCAACAACTACTGGGGTACTATGTAGGGATTTGGGCAGCAAGATGTCGGTTCACGTTACACTTGAACTTCTGCACGTCAGTACTGTTTGGGAAGCAGCGACCTGGAATGGAATTCCAGAGTCTAGCGGTTCTGGGGAAGAAACTATTGGAGTAAAAAGATCTTTTACATGTAGGGATCTCTACAGTGTGGGGGTGGGATTTAGCAGCCTGTCGAGTTTGTCGAGGGTGCTCACGTCGTGGGGGCACAAGTGATTGCAGTTCGTCAGAGCATTCACCACTAAAATACTTGTAGAAAAGGCAGAGGGATGCAACATTTCGTCGATGGGACAGAGGCTGCAGCTTAGATGCCAGTTCAGGGCCTATCAGGTTTGCGACTCTCTTTTGAACCTTGTCAAGGAGCGAGAGACTAGTAGCAGATGCACCAGCCCAGATGTGGCAGCAATACTCCATACATGGGCGAATGGTGGCCTTATAGAGGTACAGGATACTTTCGGGTGTTAGTAGTTTTCTAGTACGGTAGAGAGAGCCCACCTTTCTTGCAGCGGCCCTGGCAATGCCTTTAATGTAATTGTTCCAACTCATGTTTCCTGTGAACGTTAGGCCAAGGAGTTTGAAAGATGGACTCTCAGATAAAGAGTCGTTGGCCATTGCTATGGGTGGTAGAGATGGTTTCTTGTAATTATTGCATGAAACTAGTTTAGTCTTGGCAGCATTGAACGCGACCAACCACTTTTGTCCCCATTCCACTACAGATATTATGAAAGAATGTTATGAGTTTTGGAATTTGAACGTCAAAAAACAACATTTTTGAACCAATTTAATATTTCCTATATATATATAAATATATATATATATATAGATATAGATATGTATGTTTATATATATATATGAATGTTTATATATTTATATATATGAATGTTTATATATATACATATATATATATGTATATATATATATATATATATATATATATATATATATATATATATATATATATATATATATATATATATATGAATGTTTATTTATCCAGACACGCAACCGGCTTGGCTATACTGGCATAGCAATGTTTTGATCAGTAGTAATTAATAATTAAAATCTCGTCAGACAAAAAATATGACGAAATATTAGTTTTAAATTACTGCAGATTGAAACTCTAGCAATCCCAATGTAGCGAAGCCTGTTAGATATCTGTATGGATAACTACGAATATAAATGAGTTTGTTTACTATCATTTCACACAAGCATCATTTTATGGAGCCTGAAGACAGATCTAAGTATTTCTATACTACGATTATATAACATATAGTAGTGAGATCAAAACTATATATACAATATGCATACAAAATGTTATATATTTTTATATATATAATTAAATTGACCTGTCATCCCTTTTTTAAAAAATGGAATTATCCTATCGTCGGAGACACCATGCAAGCTAGCAAGCAAACAAGAACGCCCATACGATTCAGAGTTTTTTGGGTTTTTTTTTAATAGATATATAGGAGTATTAGTATGCCAGAACTGGGAGGTTGTCGGTGTTGAGAAAATAAAGACAGAAACAAGTTATATATATATATATATATATATATATATATATATATATATATATATATATATAGAGAGAGAGAGAGAGAGAGAGAGAGAGAGAGAGAGAGATGTAATATACTGAGTTTGTGTAATTCAGTAAATTTTCATATACCGCAAAAAAAACAATGCGAGAACATGTTTTTCCCCGTTAGGGACCCCCCTCTTTTTTCTTTCTATTAAAAAAATGCTACATTGCCAAAAGTGTGTTTATTCATAAAGTCTGAAGAAATACTGGTTTTTGAAAATTTTCAAACGATATAATGCTTGAAATTGTCGAACTGGACATTGAAACAATTTTAACATAAAATGAAATACACTTTTTGTTGCCATCAACACCTTGTCTTAAAGTCTTGCTTTTGCACACACAGTATATATATATATATATATATATATATATATATATATATATATATATATATTATGTACAGAAAGTTGTTAGATGAGACAAGTCATTGGTACCGTCGATGCCAATGACTCATCTAACAACTTTCTGTACATAATATAAATACGTTCTTATATTTCGGATTTTCCTTTTAATTGAGCACTCTGCTGGGTTTCTTTTTCCAAAAAAACTAATCATATATATATATTAACAGCTTATCGTTAGTAAATCTTAATTTCAAATCTGAAAATAATGTCTTAGAGCTATGTCGCAGTAAACCAGTACAGGGTATTTTAAATGGCGAAATAGTTTTATCCCCCACCCCCCCTCTCTCTCTCTCTCTCTCTTTCTCTCTCTCTCTCTCTCTCTCTCTATCTATCTATCTATCGATCCATCTATTTATTTATCTCTCTATCTCAATATATATCTCAATCGTATATTAACTTTATTGAGTAAATTAAGTAGTTATATATATATATATATATATATATATATATATATATATATATATATATCTGTTTTCCTTTATATTATTATTATTATTATTATTATTATTATTTTGTAGTAGTTTTATTTAGATATACCGTTTTAAATTACTTTTAGTTAATTTCGTTTTAACAGATCGTAATATTAATATCAGAATGTGTTGTTGCACAGGTATGTTGCAGTAAATGAACATCTCCGCAGCAAATGAAATAAAGATTATTTTATTTATTAAATATATTTTATGAAGGTATGTAAAGATGTAAAAATCGAAAATTAAACTAGTTTTACTTCAATATATAGATGCTGCCGCTGATTATATATATATATATATATATATATATATATATGTATATATATATGTGTGTGTGTGTGTATGTGTGTGTGTATGTGTGTGTGTGTGTAATGATTGCATCGGTGTAGCTTCCTAGGCTACTTTAGTATTTCATTTTTTGTCATGAGATCATCTTGCCAGGGATTGCCTTCTCCTGACAAAGTGATGTATCATCGGTCTTCTTTTATGAGACCATCCTACCAAGTATTATCTTCTTCTTTAATGGCGGGTAGTGTAGTAAATTTACGTTCGCCATGATACTATCCATCTTTCCAATGATTATAACCACTTTTTTCGTTATTGAGGGTATAGTATTTGTTCTCTCTTAAGAATACCATTTACCCAGGCATCATCTTCTCCATTTTTGGAAGAGATGGGGTAGTGTTTTATTCTCATAAGATCATCCTCCAAAGATTTTCAAATTTTATTGGGAAATAGTGTAGTATCTGTTCTGTTACCAAGAGATCATCCAACCACGTATTACTTCCTAATCTGTGTAGAGAAGTGTAGTAGCCGACAAGAAATTATCAAAATGGACTGTTTACTACCAAACTCAACACTTACCTTAAATATTAGTAAGGAATATGCGCGTAGAGATACGAGATTATTGCTAGTATATTAATTATTAGATCATGAACTTAAATATCATTTCATTAAGAATAACGATAAACATTTTGTTTTTAATTTTGAATGAAATGTTTTCATAAGGGATTGATTTTGATAATGAGCATGTGATAACATTATTTTAATTTAATGAATTTCATATCTTTTAATATTTTAAATCAATGATTTTTTATCGATTAATAATTGTAAAGTATGAAAATGTTGCCATATATGTTATTTAAACAATACGAAAAGCATTTCATTACATCATCTGATATATATATATATATATATATATATATATATATATATATACTATGTAATAATAGAAAGATTTTGTGGATTTTGTATCCATAAATAGGTGTTTTAAACCCATAAAAATTGAAAAATTACCAAAATGTTGTTTTTAAGATTTGCAGCAAGACACGAGTCTTTCTGGCGTGGTCCCACGAATGTCTACAGAAAGAAAAAATGTGCTGTTTTCTTCCTCCCCTCTTTTCCAACACTGATCATATCTAGATAATACAGCTGCACTACGTAAGATATTATATATATTTAAAAGAATATGGTGCTTATATAGAATTACACTTGATTAACAAAAAACATAAAATACGGAAAAAATCATTATTGATATACGTCCTCGTCACGGAACAAATGTGTCATATTTCAAAAATCACATAAATTGATCAAGTAATTTTTTTTTTAATTTGAAATCAAATTTTACGGTTTTTAGCGATTAAAAAGTTTTAATTATTTGAATACAAACAAACTCTCTTTAATCGAATTGAATTGTTGCCGTTTCGGCCTCTTTATGGCTTCCTAATATAAAATGACTTTCTTTAATTAAAACACTACTTGATCAATATATGTGATTTTTGGAATATACCATCTTCGTTCCATGAGAAGTACGTACATAACTACTTTTTTTTCATTATCATTAATATTGCTATTTATTGACCAATTATTTATTTTATTCTACGCTTATATATATTATTATCATATATTATTATCATGTATTATTATTATTATTATTATTATTATTATTATTATTAATTATTCAGTAACTGTTTTCACATTAGTCACAATCAGTGATTGCTTATTGATCATACTCGATGGTTTTCTATGGAGTCATCCCAGATTTCCAGCATTCTTTCCCAAAAGCCGCATATCGTTGTTTTCTTTCTGACGAAAAAAGCAATTATTAGTAGTTTTGTCATTATTATTTGTATTATTATTATTATTATTATTATTATTATTATTATTATTATTATTATTATTAATCTTATTATTAATAGTAGTAGTAGTTGTAGCAGCAGTAGTATTGTAATTTGAATATTAGATTTAAGAGAGAAAACACACACACACAATCACAGATTACAGTATAATACATTACTCCTGTGTGTGTGTGTGTGTGTGTGTGTGTGTATTTGTATATGGCTATATATTTTTAAACTAACAATTTGATACATGGTGCGTGTGTATGCGCGTGATGCGTGCGTATATATAATATAGTGCGGTGGAAAGACGTATAGACATTCGAATATCTGTATAATTTGCCTACCTTTATTTAACAATCCATAATTATTTAATGTTTACTACTATTCATTTGTAATTTTACTATTCTAATTTCCTCCTATATCTGCAATAGGTTCGTCAATATTAATAGCAATAAGATTGAAGTAATATAATATGGAAATATAAATTACATAAATTGCTCTACAGATAAATGAAACTAATGTGTTTAGCTAACTAGAAAGATATACCGATAAGTCATAAGCGTTTTCAGAGGGGAAGTGACCACCACATTCTCTCTCTCTCTCTCTCTCTCTCTCTCTCTCTCTCTCTCTCTCTCTATCTATCTATCTATCTATCTATCCATCTATCTATTTCTCTTCATTGTCTCCTCTGAGATTTTCTGTCTCTCTGCCTCTCTCTGTCTCTGTATTTATTTATTTCCCTCACTCTGTGTGAGAAGATAGCTCTTTTAAAAACAATAGAATAGAAAACATGGCGTCGTTCTCCTTCACCTGAAAAAAAAAAACGTTTATATTTACGAGATAAAATCGTATACTAATAAACCGATTTTTTGTATTTGTATATGCTCATATATTTGTATAGACACGATTCACTGCTAAACTAATGAACCGATCATTATGAACTTGTGAACATTTTAAATGATATGCACTAATAAGCCACAAAAAAAACCCAATCAATAGAAACGATTTAATATCCCCATATTCCCTTCTTTCTCTCAAATTCATGATAAAAAAAAACGTGCGTGGGAATGATACAGGGTCGGATGAGTACAGTTAAAATCAAAAGTTAAATTAACCTCGAAACACAATAGTATTAACTTGTGTAAACACACTTATTTAAGAATAGTAGTGAAAACATTCTAGTTGCTTAATAAAATCACCTTAAACAATGTAAGCAGATATTAAACACCAGTTCCTTTAAATACATACAATTCTAAATCAACGAAATACAGTATGCCACTTATTGTAAAAGGTAAGTGCACTAGATGTATATATATAGAAATATGGTTAAAATGCACCTTGGTGAAGGTAATAAAATTATTTTTATTTACATATACAAAATGGATATATTAAACGTGTTCAGAGATTCATAGATATCAACAGGGAGCACTTCCAGCATCATTTTTGAACACTACAGTTTATTTAAACAAAAAACGAATGTTCCTCTTCTTTACTACATTTTCTGGAGTACTTCCTCCTTCATCCATATCCTTATGATTCCATATTTTGCTATATTTATTCAATCCATATCTCGCAACTTTAATTCAATGTAATTTACTTACTTAATTTCTTTAAGACCTTTAATAGTTAATTTAAACAGATAAATGCATTTAAGTTAGACGTAACCAAACCTATTTGGAGAAGACGCATCTAGTTACTGCAAACAACGCTCTCCTCCCAATCTACATAAACTTGTAACATGTCAAAACCCATATGGCATATACGTAACATCTAAGCGCGACAGTTCAGAGCCACGTGTTGAATTGCCTGCTTCTCTCTCCCACTCCTCTTCAGTATTTATCATTATCTCTATATTTCTTTCCCCATCTCCGCTTCCAAAACTCTATGCATCTTATGCATCTCCTTTCTTTTTTCACCTTCTCTATCTATCTTCCCCTCCCCCCCTCTCTCTCTCTCTCTCTCTCTCTCTCTCTCTCTCTACCCCTTTCATATATTCCTATTCGTGCTTGCTTGAACAGTTTGAACCCTCCTAACCCCTACCTCCATCTAATATTTATTAAATCTTAAAACTTAAATTTGAAATTCTTCCCCCTTCCTTTCCTTACCACTCTCTCTATCTTTCTCTCCTCTCCCCATATTCATATCTGCGTCTAGCTGAATTTCGTAAACACCCCCTAACCCCTACAACCATCTAATGTTTATCAAACCTTAAAGCTTAACTGTTGTCGATCTCCGCCCCTCTTTTTCTTCATTTTCTTTCCCCCTTTTTTGTGCTACTTCTAATATCACTTTTCCAACCATAATGACCATTTCGGTAATGCCTGATAAAGTTACTAGATCGTTTAATACGATTCCGTAACCGAAACATGTGTAACTAAACAGATAAAACGGTAATAAAAATAACACACACACACACACACATATATATATAAATATATATATATATATATATATATATATATATATATATATATATATATATTATGGCAGTAGAGTTTAGTTTCCTAGAAGTACATCCAATGAAACAACATGTGTCTACCAAACAGTGCTCAATGAGTAAACAGAGCAGGTATATTAATAAATTTATTTATAGAAACATTGATGGCTACATATGTGCATACATGTTTCTGTAATCACCCGTATTGAGGAGATTACGTCTTCAGGCCAACACTTATCTTCGATAACTAACATTTCACGACAAAAACATTTTCTCATTTCGTTTACAAAATTAGAGTCTCGTCATCTAATATAGGTAGGATTATGTGTGGGAGAGGGTAAATGAGGTCTTTAACGATGCATCCCTCACCGGTTTTTATCTTCCTAAATCTTAACCTCTTATTCTCTCTTACCCTTTATATTATTTTTCTTTTTATTCCTATCACTCTCATGCTAAATCCTCAAGTGCTTTATAACGCAAAACCAAAAGATGAATAATATAGATGGTAATAGAGAATAAGAGGTTAGGAAGATAAAAACCGGTGTGAGATGCATCGTTAAAGACCTCACTTATATGCATTTGATTCGCTCCTAAATTAATTAACCGATCATTATTAATTTTAATGATGTGTATATGATTATATATTTCTGTGCATTGAATTCACTGCTAAACTAATTAACCGATCATTATTAATCTTATTTATATATATATATATGTCTGTATATTTGTATGTATTGGATTCACTCCTAAAATAATGAACAGATCATTTATTAATTTTAAGGATGTGTATATGATTATGTATTTCTATTGTTGGTTTCACTCAAGAACTAATAAATCGATCATTATGAATTTTAATTATGTGTGTATGTTTATATATTTCTACGTATTAGATTCACTCCTAAACTAATTAACCGATCATTATGAATTTTAAGGATGTGTATATGTTTATATATGTGTGTGTATTGGATTCACTCCTAAACTAATTAACCGGTCTTTATTAATTTTAATTATGTGTATATGTTTATATCTTTTTGTGTCTTGGATCAACTCCAAAACTAATTAACTGATCATTATGAATTATATGTAATGTATATGTTTGTATATGTCTATAGATGTCATATTCCAAAAATCACATACAATGTTCACTTACTTTGTTAATGTAGTTATGTGTACAAGGTATCCTACCCAAGAAATAAGGTACTTGTGCAGTATAGTACTCACATGAAAAAAAAACAAAGAATATCTTACCTGTGACGTACATAAGTTATTAAAACTGTAAATCCCGTTAAATATTCGAGTAGTATAACTTACATCAAAAAAATAATGTTCTTCTTCACTATAGCACCCAAATAAAAAAAAAAATTCTTACCCCCTGATGTACAAAACATTTAGCACAACAGAAAATTTTATAAAAGTGTTGAGTTCTTTCATTTATAAATTAGAAAAGGGTACTTGTACAGTATCCTACCCAAGAAACAAGGTACTTGTGCAGTATAGTACCCATGTGAAAATATGTATAGCACTCTGATGTAAAAGCAAAAACTCTTACCTATATATATATATATATATATATATATATATATATATATATATATATAGGTACTATACATATATATATATATATATATATATATATATATACTTTGCGTATGTGTGTGTATAAATCTGTTAATGTACACTTAAAATGTACGTTGGATGTGTGTAGGTGTGTACGTAATATATGTAGGTATGCATACCAGATTCTGTGGAACTTGATAATAATGTAGATATAGACAAAAAAGATCACGTATACTGAGGCCATTAATTAATGGTTTTATTACAGTTAGTGAAGAGTTACTTAAGAACATTTAGTGTTGATATAACTAAAATGTTTTTTGGCGGTGAAAAGTTCAAGTACGGTTGTTGTTGTTGTTGTTGTTGTTGTTGTTGTTGTTGTTGTTGTTGTTGTTGTTGCCGCCCAACCTCTAACCTCCTCAGTTTACGAACAGCTTTCGGAATAAACATCCCAACTCTTTATGATAAGAACGGCTATCGGGTTAAGAGAGTATTGATCAACCCCCAGCCGTAAAAAAATAAAACAGAAAATAAAAAATAGCAGCGAGAGGGAAAAGAACAAAATTTGATGCAATAGGCATACCAGGTTGAGAGAGGAAAAACACAAAGAAAAACAGTCATTTAGTCGTTAAGACCGTGGTAATGTTGACTGGTTAATTACTGGCTCCGCGCTTAAAAATAATTCATTTCAAAGTTTCATTAAGAAGAAGAAATGTTAATTAAAAACGAAAACATGTAATCCTATCGTAATGGAATGAAACGAAACTTCTTCTGTGTATTTATCTATTTATCTTTGACTATTGGTTTTATTAATTAGTGCAAAAATAAAACCAAAATAAAAATATAAATATGCCCAATAAACAAACGCCCCAAAACCAAATGAAGGTTTTTCGTTCCATTTTGATAAAAAGAAAAAACACAAAAAGCAAAAAAATAAATATATTTTTTCTTGTTAAGTATTTTGGAAAGTTTTCTAGTTGGTTAAAGTGTAATTGAGCTAAATATAGGACGGTAAAACCTGATATGATGTAACCAAAAGCTGCGAAGTAATTGTTTGAATCTAAAAAAGCACACCCAAAAAACGAAACAAATAAAATATAAAAAATACAAATGTAACTGTTTTAATATGAAATCGAAAGTTTTTAAACGAAAATAAAAGGAAAAACACGTTAGTGTACATTTATAAATAATGTATCTCACCTCCCCCTTCCCTCCTAGATGAAAGTAAGAGTATGTAAAGAAACGAAAAATACAAGAAATGTGGAATATATTTTACGTGTTGCTAATTTTCTTTTAATGTTTTCTAGTTGGCCAAAATGTAATTGGGGTAAATATAGGACGCTTAAACCGGACATGATGTAAAGGAAGCCGCGGCGTAATTGTTTTAAATCTAGCCATATGTAAATAACGGTATGAAAGTAATGGGAAAATGGCAGGCGTAACTTTAAAATCATTAAATGATTTATAGAAATGCGTGATAGCAAGTGTAAGTTTGAATAGAAGAAATGCTGTATGACAATGTGTGGCGATTAAACTGCCGTAGTGAATTAGGGCTGCGGTGTTCGTTTTTTGGTATATTTGTGTATAATCCAGAATAATAGAATGACATGGTTGCAGCCAATGACAATAGGCGGATTGTTATGGGGAGAAATCAGTATTTTCGAATAGCGAAGTGTACTGGTAGTTGTAAGTGTATGAGTGTGCAATGCAGTTAATAATGGTGTCAGGTACATATAGTTATAATGGCTATTGAAGTTCCTGGCCCTGTTTAGGAAAGTGCGAGGATTTTTCAGTTAGAGAGGGAAATATGAGCTACTTCGTCTTTAGGTCTTGGCAATCGTGATGGTGTCGCTCGTGGGAAATAAGATAATATTTTAGTATAACTTATAAATGTGCCTGTGACGGTGTTCATAAGTTACATAAGATGGCGGGTAAAATTTCAGACGAAATAAATCCATATGTGGCATCTGTTATTTCAAAGCTATCGTAATTTGTTGCAGAGGAAATTTCTGCAATCAAATTATTATATAGAAGATAAAGTAGGAATTCCAATACTTCTCCAATCTTAAACCTACAAATCTGTTGATGAGTCCTTTCACTGTTTTTCTTTATTTTCATTTCATCTTTCTCCCATCTCTTTCCTTAACACTAATTCGTTCAGTAAGAATAGATAAAATCCTTTTATTTATATAAAATATTACTGATTTTTGGTCTGATGATGTGATCTCTCTGAAAAGAGGCACTGCTGAAACATGTATGCACATATGTAGCAAATTTTTGTATAAACAGAATTATATATATATGTGTGTGTGAGTGTGTGTGTGTGTGTGTGCGCGCGTGTGTGTGTGTGTGTGTGTGTGTGTGTGTGTGTGTGTGTGTGTGTGTGTGTGTGTGTGTGTGTGTGTGCTTGTATGTCTCTCTGTCTATCAGTTTCTTTGTATTCTCGGTAACTACTTGGCCTATTTGGCTGAAATTTTGCACGGAGTTTTGTAATGATAAACTGGCGTGAATCATTACCATGTTATTCGTTCGATGCATGGTAAGAGATTATTAAGGATTAGTATTTAATACAAAAATTAGCACAAAGTTACCCATATTAAACCATCAAGTTGATATAAAGCGCTCATTCTTAGTCAACGGGTTATAACGTTTGCCTGTTTTACACAGGCAAAGATCATATATATATACATATATATATATAAACATTGTAAAACTTCAAATATATATATATATATTATGTTTAGTAAATATAAATCAATAATATTATTTAATCGTCTTTTTTATTCTCCGTGTGGCAGCTGTTGCTTCTCTTCTGTATTTTACTCAATTGTTATAGAAACAAAAGACTGAAACATTCAAACACATTTCACAGTTGTTTACAATATTTATTTTCCGGTCAATTGTTCGTATTAATATTTGTATCATATTACCTTTCGCTTGAAACTTGAGCATGACATCAAAACTAAATCTGTAACTAAAGCCGCTTTTTTATGAATTAGTTTCAATACAAAGATGTATGCATGTACCTAAGATACCAATATCGTAGTTGGATCGACCATTTCTCTACAATAAAATGACCCATAACCATATATTTGATTCCGGCTTTCAGTATTTGCTTGGCTAGACCGATTGAAAAGAGCTGTTACATTGAAACTTACTGTCTGTGATTCACACACACACACACACACACACACACACACACACACACACACACACACACACACACACACACACACACACACACACACACTAACACACACACACACACATTGATAACTATAAAAACTATAACATATGTATTTATATTTATTTTTATATGAAACTAATTACTTAATATACTGAGTTTTTTTTTCGGTAATAACATTTGTTGATTAGACTTGGATCCTTCTATCGATCTGTTATAGAAAAAAAGACTTAAACATTATTGATCTGGAAAAATGGTCGGATCCTTCTATCGATCCAGTAGACATCTCACTGCTGATGCAATTCTCTATCTATATAAGAGCCAGGTACGTTCAAGGATGGATACTGTTGCCACATCTGGCCAGGAGCTGCTAGAAAAGATTTGTCCTGCCTTGATAGAGTTCAAAATAGACTTCGTAGCCTTGTAGGGGATGCCCTTTTTTATTCCCTGCAACCTCTTTCTGACAGAAGAGATGTTGCGAGTTTTTCTCTACTGTATCGTTATTTTCATGGCAAGTGTTCGTATGAGCTCGTCTAGCTGAAAACACTAACTTCCCCCACTCTTTATCTGTGCTTAAACCTAAACGTAGATTCTATGAACAAAGTCTACTTTCTTAGAACTGCATGTCTGTGGAACTGTTTTCCGTTTCTGAACCTTGCTTACAAATTTCGAAGCTCGGTCTAATGTTTTTCTTACTTACAAGAAAAGGGAACCTTTTCTTGTCCTAATAGCAAGAAAGGAACTAATTGCTTCTTTTAAAGATAAAATGTTATCAATACAAAAAATGGAGCTATATTCTAGTGTAAACATAAGAGAAAGTTTAAATATGCCCAATTCATGGACCCGACAGATACTTCCCCTCCACTCTCTTCCTCGTTTTAATGGATCACGCTCTATTTTCCATTAACTATACCAAGGTTGTACTTTGTTAAATCCCACTATCCCATCTCTATATATAGTATCTTCACATCTTTAAAAGGATTTTCGTTTTTGTTTATCATTAGATTCGGTCTAAGTGAAAGATAATTTTAATCCGTATTCTCATATTTTATATTTTATTTACAAATTTCCTTTCTAAATTTTTTCTTAAATCCATAATATATTTTTATTCCATTTTTTTACTACTTTCTTTAACTGTAATTGATTTTTTATTAAATTTCATTTTTTTTATTTTCTCTCTTCTTTCAATTATAGATTTGGACACATATTTGTGCTTGTGTATGTGCCTGTCTATATATGTATATTTATATGCTTGTGTATTTGTATGGGTATGTACGTATCTATGTATGTATCTATAACTGTATATGCATATATATACATATATATGTACGTGTATATTTTTATTGATAACCATAGTAATTGCGTTTATAACATAACCCTAACACCCACACTCGTATCTAGAATGTCTTTACTCTTATTTTGACAGTTGACAGCTATTTTGCACGATTTTTCTTGATTTCGTTGTTTTACTAATTAATTTACATTTTCTTCTCTTTTCTTCTTTTTTATTCCGTCTAAACCTATCAGTTGCTGTACTTTTCTTCTCTCATTGAGACTATCCCTTTCTCTATTTTTCTCTTCCCTCCCATCTTGTTTTTTTTTCTTTGCCTTCATGCCCAGTTGCCTTCTATTCTTTTTAATTTTTTATCTGTAAAAAGATTTAAATTTAAAAATGTAAAAACAATCTTATTTTTCCTAAATTTAATCCTTAATTTTATGTTTTTACCTTTTGAATATGTATGCAACACAGAAACTTTTTCCTGTTGTCAAAGATTTTTGAAGAAAACTTACACCGGTCTGGATGTTTTATACCGTCTTCATATTTCAACTAGTTGCGATCTGGATATATGCATTGGACTTTCAAGGAGTTATTTTAGGTTAAAAAGGCACGAGTTTTCAAATAATTCTTAAATGAGATTTTTTTACAATTTTTTGTTGATAATACAGCAAACATTATATTGAATATTTTTTCTTTTAACTGTATTTTTTCTTAGAAATATCTTTAAAAAAATAGGAAAATTTTCTCTGCAAATTGAATATTTTATTTCATTTTTTAATGAAGAATTTATAAAGAATGTTAAACAAATAGTTTACATGAAGTGTTTTCTAGTAATAAATAAAAATTGTTGCAGTATTATTCATATATGTTGAAGATATCTTTAGATTTTGATGTCAATAATCGTAGCAAAATTTAACCTCAATCGTGACTTTAACTTAATTTTTTCTTTTAAATTCATTAAATTCCATTAAAACATATTTTTACAAAAAGGATGTTTCAAGCATATTATTTTTGTCACTAATTTTTTTTTGTATAATTTTTAAAAGCAATGTTAAAAAATAAGTAAATAAACAAAAAATATTTCCATAATAAAACTGTGTTAACTAACTTTATTTCCAAATAGTTTTTGAATCAATAAGTTTTATAACACTTACAATACATTAATACATCATTTTTGGTATTTATGCAGAATACAGACCGTGCTGCAATAATAACGCTATTATTTAGAAACCCATTGTAACCTAAATTATTCAGCATATTTTCTATGAATTTGATTTAAAAAGTAATAACTTTGTATTTAAATCATTTTCCATTTTAAAAATTTTTTATCAGCGTCTGTTTTCATAAAAAAATTTTTGTCGCGAGTTTCGTTTTTAAAAAATACTTATCATTCGATTTTAATTTGTTTGCTTAATTATTGTTTGATTTCACGCTTCAAGCATATATACTTTTACATACATGATTCTTGTTTTTTTGTTTGGAATTCATAATAAAGTTCAGTTTCAGTATAAATCGAATCGCGTTATTTTCTTTCTTTTTATGCAAGTTTTTCAGGAAATAATGAACGGATTTTAGTTTCTAAAATCCTTGAAACAACGGAATTTTTGTCGCAGAAAAAACACACAACTTTACCTTTTCAATTAATTCTTGTTTTTCTTTTTTTTATTAATTAACATTAAATAAGTTCAGCTTCAGTAAAAATTGTGTTCTTTTTTTTTTTTTTTGCTTTTCCACTGGAATTTGTAAAAAAGACACAGGAATGGATATGTTTTTAGGAAAAAAACTTCATTATCGAGAAACTGACTGTTCGATAGATTTTGTTTGCTCGTAACTCGGGCATTCAGGCATAACGCCATTTTAAGTGAATAATCCCCCCTCTATTTAAGATGGCCGCAGATGTTGTCCTATGAGGTTTGATATTGCTTATTCTGAATTTCGACGTGTTCGACATGATCAAATACGAGGTCCCAATTTGCAGATGTGAATATCTACTTGTATCGCAGAATGAATAACTTTTCTTCTATTTGCGAGGTTCATTTTTTTGTTTTTTTGTTTTTTTTTTGTCTGAGACTTTGCCTGTTAGACACTGCTGATGAACTGTCTTTATTCCTACCAGTTGGATTCTACTTCAGATTCAGCGTGATCAGGTCAATAAAACAATTCTATGCCAGACGCTGTAAAGTAATTAGCTAGTGAAACATATACGATCGTTCACACTATTGTAAATTCTATAATATGATAGCCTAAAGAACGAATCCTTTTGGGGCCTGGGGAAGTCGAGTTAATATCTATAATATAAAGCTGAATGTCTGTGTGTGTGTGTCAGGTCACGAATAGCCCCAGATGAAAGTGTAGTATCTGTTCCGGCAGATACTGCAAGCAAAGACCATATGTGGGGGCAATTCCACATATAAGACCTTGGTCAATGTAGGGAAAACCGTTCATACCAATTGTCACTATCCAGCTCTCCTACTCCCCGGGGAGTTGGTCCCCATTTCCCCTTCACTCCTCACATTAATAATCGGCCTTGTGCCTAATTTGCTCGGTGGGGGAGCAAATAAATACCTGGTCACGAATAGGCTCGTATATGGTTGACTATTATAGAAAACTGATCACATATAATGATAGAAGATGTATCGAGACACAAGAATGGGTATGTTTAATCTGGCATAATGATGATTCATTAAAATTGTGGGGTCTGCGTACGCGCCTGGTTCACAAAGTATGGAAATGAAAAAATTTAAAATTAAAAAAAAAAAAAAAACTTTTGCAAGGGTTTTTGATATAGATGTACATAATAATACTTTGATAAGTATGTTTTAATTAAATAGGAATGATATAATAAAATTGTGGGGTCTGCTTTCGCGCCTGGCCTCCATAGAATGGAAATAGGCACACACTTTAATAAAAACTTTTCATATCTATCTGCGTAAGTATACTTTGATAATTCTGTTTCAGTTAAAAGAAATATGGTATAATATAATTATGGAGTGTTCGTTCGCGCCTGACCTCCATAGAATGAAAATATGTCATAAAGTTTAACAAGGTTTTTTAATATAGATCCACAGTGATAAGTATTTCAGTGTAAACAGGTATTATTTTTATTTTCATCATATTTTGCTTTGGCTTTGATACCCCCAAATTCGAAGCTATCTCTTTACAACCCCTCCTTTTCATATTTTAAGATTTGTTGTTGGCATTGTTTTAGCGATATTAACAACAACGCTGTTATTTTTATTTTTTCCGCTACCTTAGCGTTTTTTAAGAGCTATAAGGTCTTACTGTTTATATATATATATATATATATATATATATATATATATATATATATATATATATATATATTGAGGGAATTAGACCTAGAGTTTAAAGAGCAGAATGAGTTTATTTTAATGTACGGGTAAATGTATTAATAATATTAAAAAGGGGTACTCATTGTACTGTAGACATATAATAAGTTTGATAGGCATAGATATCCTGGAGGTATTTTAATATTGAGTAAAACGATTCAAAATTTTGAATTAAAAATCAGTTTTAAAAAGAAAACAGACAAAATCAATAGATTGTACTATCGTTTTGGAAACGATGTTTTTATTGAAATAGACAATATGTCTTGAACAATAATTTGATAAAAATAGCAAAAATATTGGCGGGGTTTAAAGACACCAAAATAAAATTAGCATTTTTTTTTTAAGTAAGGCAGATATTCCTTTTTTCCGCTCGCCTTTAAAGCTTGCCATTATTTCAGTCTATCTATTCTTTGGCATGTTTTTAAATGTTGTCCATTATCTGAGTGTAGCTCAGATATGCATATGTAGAATTTTCTTAGGAACATAATGGAAGTAATCCTGATTATTTATTTGCTTTATTTTTTTCTACTCGTATCCAACCCAAACAAGGTACAGTAACACTAAGACTCTATGTAAGGAGTTGAGCAGCGAAATGTCCATTCGCGTTACATTTTAATTTCTGTATGTCAGTACAGTCAGCCAAGCAAAAGGCAGGGAAGGAATTCTAATATCTAGCAGTTTGATGGAAAAAATAGAATAGAAAGCTTTCCGGTATCTAGGGACCTCCACATTAAAGGGATAGTATTTTGCTGCATGCGCGTTGGTCGAATTAAGAAAGCTACGATTCTTTTGCAATATTCTGCACATAAAAGACGACTTAGCAAATTTTTTTAATAAAAGCAATAATTGTGTGGTTTCGATTCTTCTCCTCTATCATCTGATTAATGAAATGAATAATATATATTTTTTATATTTTTCATAAAGTTTTATCATTCAAACACTGAATATATGATTAAGTGTTAGTTTTACTCGTTTAGAACTGCTTTAAAGCTTCACTGCTTACTCATTTTGCGACCGAATTTCAAACAATTTCTCCAGTTCAGTTTTCTTACCTTTTCAGCTATATTTTGAAATAAAAATGTTCAATCTTTGTTCATTAAAACAAAAGTTATAATAAAATTATTGGTGTTCAAAATCCCTCATGATTTGTATGAAACGTGAGATACGATTTATTCTGATTGGTTGTTGGTTATCATTGCAACTTTGTCAACATTAATGTTTTAGAGACGATTTCTTCTGATTGGCTGTTGGTTACCATAGAAACGTTTTCGTTGTCGATACCTTCATAAATGTCGCTCGAATTCCATCTTATTCGGGTTATATAGGGGGAGTAAACAAAAGTGATGCTCTTTGCCGTTCTATTGTTGATAATATTTCGCTTACGATGTCGCCCGTTAATTCTGTTTATCTCTTTTTTGTCACTTCTTTCTGTTTATTTACTTAATTACGCCTTTTATTTGATTATTTTACTTAGTAAATTTAAGAATTTGGTAATACTTTTTTATAGGTTGTTCACAATACGTATGATATTGAACACAAAAAATATATTATTTCCAAGCAAAGCCTGGAAAAATCATGGATTGCACAGAAAAATGCAAGGATGAAAAGTAATATGGTTAAGATTAAGCTTAGAAAAGTAAAATGAGTAGTTATTAAAACTGGAAAAGAAAAAGACAATATATTCTAGTAAAGAATATAATAAATTTATAACTTAAAATATTGCAGTATTAAGAATTTTTTTAAAATTCATTTATAACATTATATAATCAATTCTAAAATAAACAAATCATCCGATATGCCTATTATTGCTTGGATTTATTATTTTGCAAAGTTTAATAAAGTAATATATGCGCGGAAGTGTAAATCAATTGTATTGAGCTCAATTGTGGCATTTATTAATAACTTTATTTAATATATATTATAAGTGTATATCTGTTAAAAACGTAGGTATATATATATATATATATATATATATATATATATATATATATATATATATAGTCAAAATCATAAGACCACTTAAGAAAGTAAGCGTTTACGCATATTATCGAATTTTACATAATTTCGTAGTTATAAGGTATTTAAATCAAACGGGAGGCATGCGTTTTTTTACATTTATTTGTTATTACTCTCCTGTCATAAAAAATGTACATAAAGCATTTCAATTAAGAAAGGAAATATCAAGAATTTTGCTATAATTTGTCGTAAATTTTCCTTTTCTAACGGCATTCATTCGTTTCTCTTTTTTTGCAAAAGAGATGATATTCTATAAATATTAATGACTTCCACCATCCCGGTTATTTAAAACATTAAGCTTATATGTACTGATTTATAGTTGTGATTGTTTTGGAAAATTAATGAATATACGATTGTGAAAAGGTCATATATATATATATATATATATATATATATATATATATATATATATATATATATATATATTCTTGTGGTAGGATCCACCTAATTAGAATACGTGGAGTGTCAACCATATAAATATGGTTGGTACCGTAAAGAGAGGAGAGACCCAACGAGAGACTCAATAAGACAACGAGATCGAGTGCCGACGACCACCCAGTCGACACCTTCTCCAGGAACGGTCTCCCCATGACTATACCAATGGACTCTATGTAAATATTGTATATACTTTCTTGCTTTCAATATGGCTGTTCTAGTTTACTTTTGTGTTGTAGTTATTTATTTCCGTGTGTTCAGCCGAGTTTCAACACACACACACACACACACACACACACACACACACACACACACACACATATATATATATATATATATATATATATATATATATATATATATATATATATATATATATACAGGGTGTCCAAATAAAATGTATACACTCTTTAAATGATCATAAAACCAACATTTATAATAAGAAAGAAAAGCTGAATTTATATAATAAAGTAGACGCAAATTTTCCCCTCTAAACGAAACTGTCATATGTAGACAACAATAGATTGCACATAGAAAATTATTATGTTTACGTCATTAGCCATTACGTTATCTAGCTATAGAACGCAATTACATAAACATTACCTCGTAATATTAATACATAACTTTTATTCTGAGGAGTGCCATGATCACCATCGTCCCAACCTGCAGAGGAAGTAATTAAAATTCCTCACTCTCAATACTGAGTTCTCTTCCGACACCATTCTACACCGGGTTCAGTTATACTTTTTCTAACTTTCCTGCGTGTTAGCCGTCATTAAGTGATTACAGATTTTCTATACAATCGCATATTATTACCCTCTACGGCATACAAAAAATAATGATTTCTCCCTTACATTAATCCGGCAAATCTTATTGATTGAGAATTATACATTCTACAAATCCCCGATTCGGTTATTTCAACAATAAACAACTATAAACCATGCCTCCATTTTTGTAAATACACACTGTTCTTACGTTTATAATTATACAATTAGTCCGCTTAGATTTACTTATACAATCTACGTAACTGTTCCGCTTAGAATCTCTATACTTTGACTGTTTATTTGTGAAGATATTCCACTCCAAAGCATAACCGATCAACTAGCAATTAAATTTAAATTACACGTAATTTAACAAATACAAAAAAAGGGTAAATATGAGGATTCTTTCCATCTTCGACCTTTAAAATTACAACTTATATGTTTTCAGCACCCCTGAAAACATAAATCACGTTTAAAATCTCGGCAAACAAGTACTTTACCACGTTATTTAACAAATACAAGATTCTTTCCACTTTTGACCAATCCTTTAAAATCACGTTTACAATTCAGGACAACAAGTACTTTAAAATATATGAACAAATGTTTGTTTCGAAAAAGGGTTTCGGGTGCACTGAAAACGAAAATAACGTTTAAAATTCTGGCAAAAATTTTAAAATACTGTTAGTTTAAAAAAAGTAGGAGATTACTTGTATATAATAATTTAACTTAAATTGAGCACCCACTTTATGGCCGACTTTTGTTCGAGGGCGGGGAGGTCAATGTACAATGAACACAATTTACCTTAAACTGAGCAACCAAATTTTTATTTTTTCTGGGAGAGAGCTACCTAGCATTAATAATCGATTTGACGTGCACCCCCCCCCCAAACAAAAAACGCCAGTGCTCATTTTACGTTAAATCGTGTTCATTGTACGCTGACCACCCCCACCCGAAAACAATGTGGCCATAAACTGGCTGCTCATTTCGCTTATTATTATAGAAAAGTGATCCCTTACTTTTTAGAAACTAACATTTATTCGTATCTGGAAAACTATATATGCCGGATTTTTATACGTTATTTTCGTTTTCAGCACCTCCGAAAACCTTTAAAAGTGGTAAATTTTAAAGGATTTTTTGAGGGTGTAATCATTCTTCGTATTTACCAAATAAAGAAATAAGGCCAGATGAAGTTTTACAACGAATAAATGTGCTTCATTTTATAATTTTTAATCAAAAGCGCGGGACACTACAAATGGGGGGGGTCTTAATAATAACTTAAGCCAAGCTTGATGTACAGCGGTGGGAAGAGTATCCCGTCTATGTCCACCAGAGAGTCGTTCATGATGTTTTTTCGTTGCAATAAACCAATTACACCTAAACAAGCCAGTCCTTCTTCGTATATGCTGAGCACAAATTTTTGAAGGATTTTATAGGTTGTATATCTTTAAACTGATTTCTTTTCGACAGAATCAACAAAAACTATCAGACCCGAATACTCCCTGTCATTAAAATAATCATTTTCACTCAAAACAGGGCATTTCCTCCAACTTAATTTAAAATGCTCCACACATGCATACAGATGAACAAAAATGTAAAAACTGACACGTAGCCATAACTAAACATTTTTTATTTAATTGCGCAAAACCAATATGATTTTTGTATTCAGCGCATCAGATTCGTCCTAAATCAGTGAAAAAAAAAACGCAGACAACAATTTTGTTGTTGACCATTGTTTATTATTTGACGTTATTAGTTGTTATGGGAGTTATTGATTGCATAGGAAATAAGATAATATTTATAGTTAATTAACTGTAAGGATTACGAAAAGAAAGGGTTTATAATTATTCATGAAGGCGGCAGTACCTAATTATCGAGAATTTTAAATAGTGCAAAAATGTTTCCAATCATCATATAGGGGGTAGGATAGTCGTAGAAGAACCTTAATGTGGTTATATATGAACCTTAACGTGGTTATATATTACGCAGTTTTTATGCATACAAGTGAAAATTACTTGATATTTTCTTTATTTTGTAATGAACTTATGCGCTTAATTATGGATAAAACGTCATCTTGGCACAGCCTTAAGTACATGTTTAAGAGCCTGTAAGCATAATCTTTTTAACTATTTGCAATTTAAGTGTAACGAATGTTATTATTCTTTAGATATTAGAGATGGGTAGGTAAAGATGTGATTTTAAGGAAATATTTTTTCTAAATGTCTTATGATTTTTTTCAAGCTGAGGATGAGGCATACCGAGAGATCTTTAAGTAATTTTTCTTTTTACAAAGAAGTCACCAATTATCAAGGCCTAGAGGCCACTCGAAGATAAGGGTTAATACGTGTACAATGGTCAATGGGGCAATGTCGTAGTAGTGGAAATTTGGTCAATTGGATTACTTAAGGGGAACGGCTACTCAAGAACTTGTTTACATTAGACTTGAAAACGACCATATTATAGTCAGCTGGAAAGCAGGCAAATGGAAAAGAGTTCCACAGGTGTGCAGTTCTAAGAAATCATGGATTCATGGAATCTTTTTGAATCTCTTGAATCTCTCCTGCGCTTGGTTCAGTGGATATATTTGTTAAGTAGTTTTTTTTTAAATTCTTTTGATGCTATAATTACTGGAATGATGATCTTCCTAAGATTCCAGTTCTTTTTCATACCGTACATAAGTTTTAGAAGTCAAAACAACGCAAATATATGTTTTTGATAAACATTCATTTATTTGTTAATCAACTTAGTTTCGAAACTATAACGTCTTCTTCGGGACTAAAATTTTTTATTATTTTTTTTCTCATCCCTTCCTCGAATAAAATTGTGTTACTAGAAAAGTACCATATAGTTTCTTCAACAAATATGCCTTTTAAATGAACAATTGAAGAAAGAGAAAGGGTAGTTGTTGACGGCACAACGCCAAGAGTCATTTGAGAAAATAAAAAAACATTCTCGTGTCGGATTTCTTCACACATTCTATGATCCAGAACGCGAAATCTTTGTAGCTTCCAATTCGAGTTCGTACAGGATAATACTATGTCTTTTACACAGAATGGATGGCGCTTTGTGCAGATTTACTAGCATAAAAATATTCACAAATAGAAAAGAAGCACTGGCCGTGATATTTTGTGGGAAAAAGTTTCGTCGTTTCCTGCACGGAAGAATATTCTTATTAAAAACAACTGTTATTTACAATTTATGGATCGAAAAGGTTTGCCTACAAATGCGGCGAAAATGATTGCAATAAAATGAAACCTACAAGATAAAATACCTCACATTTTCAAAGATCAATCATTCAGACAAACTGTGTGGAACTTTTTGGGGATGCGGTAATTGCTTATCTACAAGGGAATGTTGAGGTAACAAAATATTGTGCTCTATTGTAAGAGAATTTCAAGTGACACTGGGAGAAATAATGACAACTGTGATAGACGATGATTTTATAAAAAATTATATGCAATAAACATAAGAGAAAAGAACCAAAAATTTTCGCGCGAATATTCTATCTGCGACGATTCGGTGATCAAGTGGTCATTTCGGTGACACTGCATAACGTATTACAAGAGAGTTAGATGATGTGACGTTACGTCTATTGAATATAGATCTAGATATTGAGAATAGTTAAACCTTGGCCTAAAATGGACCGACCGTGGTTGAGAGTCCATATTGACTATGTTGGGACATTGGACTGATTTTATTTTCTGGCTTTAGTAGATGGCTTTACTACTTTTCCAAGCAGGGTTTTTTTTACACAGAAATCACTACTTATCAAGGCCCGGAGGCCACTCGAGAATAAGGGTAATGGGCATACATTAGTCATTGTGATTATAGCGTAGTAAACATAAGTAGTGGGAATTTTGTAAATTGGATTACTTAGGGGGATGGTTCATCAAGAACTTGTTTATGTTGGACTTGAAGACAATCAGATTGTAGTCAGCTGGAAAGCAGGAAAACGGAAGAGAGTTCCACAGGCGTGCAGTTCTAAGAAAAAAGTTTAGGCATAGATAAAGAGTGTGGGAAATTGTTGACAGTGGTTTTGACTAGACGCGTGTTTTTCGTGAAAGTTTGGCGAGGGGGGCATAGATTGAAGTTCAGATGAGCACTTGCCATGAAAATAACGATAAAGCGGAGACAGGCTCGCAATGTCTCTTCTGTGGGAAAGAGGTTGCAGGGAAGAGAAAAGGGCATCCCCCACTAAGCTACGAAGTCTATTTTGAACTCTGTCAAGACAGGAAAGGCTGCTTCTAGCAGATCCTGCCCAGATGTGGCAACAGTACGCCATCCTTGGACGTATCTGGTTTCAAGTGTCAAAAAATGGAAACGGTTAGAATAATTTGAAAACAAAACAAAACTGACACTGTAATATCTATTCTGATACTACACTTTAGTTAATTTGCTTTTAGTTAACTGAAGAGAAACCCTCCTAAAATCAATTTTTTAATTTTTGCCTACTTTCTTGGAGAGCTTGTTTTTTTTTGCCTACTTTCTTGGAGAGCTTGTTTTTCCCACATTAAAATGCGTGTCACATTTTGGTTTTTTGGAGAAGCAAAGAAAATTTATAAATTCAAGATGTTTTAAAAAAGTACAAGTAAAAAATGTTTTTGAACCACGTACTTTCATCCAAACTCTTCGAGATTTTTCCTTTCGCTAAGCTTTCATGTTACAAAATCATACATAGTTTTATTCGCGCGACCATTTTTTTAATTAAATTAAAGTATGTTGTAGAAAAAAAGCGTGCTTCCATTCATAGGCATTTTTGTGTGATCTCTTTATCAAAGGATTAATGGAATAAATTATCAACAGAAGTAAAATCCTGCTTTTCAAATGTCTTCTAATATTAGATTTGCTATTTATCTGCATCATCATCTAATTAAATTTTTCCATTACTCTGATTTAAAAAAAAAAAAAAAAAGATAGATAAATGAGAAAAATTACGAGAACAATTTTGATGTTAACGGTTCTGTTTTTTTGTTGTTTTTGATTTAATGGAAAGATTAATTGAAAGAGCCTTTGGAAAAAAGTCTCGAAAAGATATATATATATATATATATATATATATATATATATATATATATATATATACATATGTATATATATATGTGTGTGTGTGTGTGTAGCAGTCAATAAAGAAAGAAAATCACGATATAAAACTATGTAGTAATATATATAGATTTATTCATTTCTTTAATAAGGTTATACATCAATTAAGGGTATAGAGTGAGTGATAACTCTTTATACCATGATATTTCGAAGCTTAATGTTTCTCATCAGAAGAGGATAGAATATATTAGGTAACATAATAGGGATGCGACGTCTAGCGATAGTTACATTAGGAGCGAAATAAAATATTGATGCTGAATAGTAAAGAATGAAAGACTTGGTTTTACTCTAATTTTTTAACTTCCCTATATATATACACATATGTATATATATATATATATATATATATATATATATATATATATATATATATATATTACGACGGGCCAATTTCAAAAACAATAAAAAATATGGGCGGGTGAACATTTGTTGATCCTCATTCAATCTCGGACATCAAGATATATATATATATATATATATATATATATATATATATATATATATATATATATATATATATATATATATATATATATATATATATAGATCAACAAATGTTCCAACCGCCCATATTTTTATTGTCTTTGAAATCGGTCAGTCGTAATTTTTTAATCAAATTGATTGTTTGCCTGCTCTAGTTGAGAACATTTCTGTGAAATTTCATTAAAATCAACACAGCCGTTTAGGAGTCCATAGCGAATGAACGCTCGAACGCACAGACACAGATTCTTATATATATATATATATATATATATATATATATATATATATATATATATATATATATATATATATATATATATATATCAGGCGGCCCGGCATTTTCCTGACATAAAATACGCTTAAATAGGATATTAAATTTATGAATATTTCATATTTATTATTATAGAGTTAATTATATTGGTTTTGCCCAGCGTATGTTGCTAACGTAAGTGATATCAAAAAACGCCTTCAACGACTTCATCGCCACCAGAACGTAAGATTTTTACGTTACTGGCATAAATACACTTGTTTGGCGTTGGCAAAAGTGTATTGATTCTGATGGTGCTTATTTCGATCAATTTTTTTTGGAACCGAGATATGTTTATTTGAATTAAAAAGTTAAAAACCGTAAGAACTTTCTTATCAATATAATAATAATAATAATAATAATCATAATAATAATAATAATAATAATAATACATTTTATATATTGGTTAGTATAAAAATTTTAATAATATAACGGTCGTTTATGTTTTGAAGGAAACACAAAAAATCATGGAATGTATAAAGTCTTTATAATAACTATGCATTATGAAGTGTTTATATTTATTCGATGGAATACTATAAGTGTATTGGAATCTAGAAAAACAGATAAGCATAGGCAGTATTTAATATATTTGTAATGTTCATATACATTAGACGTTGTGCCTCAAAGTTGCATTATTTTAAACATGTTAAGAAATTAAAAAAAAAGGAAAAAGAAAAAGCAGCAAACCATAAAGGTAAAAGTGACGCTGAAAAGTTTCAAAGTTTTAGACATAAAAAATTATTAAGGAATAAAAGAATTCATTAAAACATTTTAAAAGACACTAAGTAAAAATGATATAAAACAAATAAAAATGATATAAAACAAATAAAAATGATATAAAACAAATAAAAATGATATAAAACAGATAAAAATTATATTAATATGAGTGATTTTGTTTGATGAGACTTTTTTATTCATTCATATTTTTTTTCGATAATTCCATTTGGTATTTCCGCCAAATTCGTTTTCTTGTTCCATTTTTTCTTTCCTTTTCGCGAGTATTTTCAATTTGATTCTTTCAATCATAATCAGTCCAAATTAGTCTTATTGTGTTTTCAACGTGTCTTTTAGCTTGTCAATGGTTATTAATGCACGACTTTTAACTGAGCATCTCTAGTGATGAGAAGTTACATGCAAATATAATTAAGTGCTAAACGCATGTAAAATACAAAAAAAGTTTTTGTTTAAGATTTAATGTCAACACATTAAAACACATTCAAATGTCGTCACTAGTTTCGTTGAGTATACTTATTAAAGAAATATATGTCTATTCAGGAGAGAGCAGTCATGTTTTTAGGTGTGACCAAATTAAGCTAGTCTCGCAGGAACGCCTACGAGAAAGTGTTGTGAGAGTGAGATCTAATGTTTTCAAATTTTTTATAAAGAATAAAGAATAATGCATCTCATTATATTTTTATATATCGGTGTATTATGTTGAGCTATTTTATTCGATTTAAAGTTCGGATGAACTTTCTTACAATAGAATAAACTAATATATGTTTTTCTCCAATATTAATGTGAACTTGATTGTTAATTTATTCTATTTTTAATTATATATATGTATGTGTGTGTGCGTGTGTAATTTATAGTTTATTCTACTGAATTCCTTACATGATTAAATTTCGGTACTAAATTTCCGGATTGTGTCGTCCACTTGAAAGTACGCACGAAAAGCTCATAAAAAGAAAAAACTTAATTCTCCAGATAAAATAATAAGAAAGAACATTATTCCCTCCGCACAAAGAAAAGACTATTACCTCAAAATAAAATAAAATTACTATTAATTGGTGTTATCGATGCAGTGCCATGCATTGGCGGAAGACTGTTCATACCTTATTAAAAAAAACGTGCTTGCTTTGCGACAGAATTATACATAAAAGCTTCGTTTTAGAGCAAAGAACAAAATTCTAAAAGAAAAAAATACGACACACTAGAACAAACAAAAAAGACTATAAAACATGTGTGCTGGTGAAACTATCAAATAAAACATGAAGTTTCAGTTAGATTCGGGATCAGAGTTACAAATAATAAATTTGCATACATGGAGGAGATTATATAAATCTACCATGCTAAAATCTTGCAAAACAGCCATAAGCGATGACTAGGTCAAAAATAAATTTGGAAGCTGAATTAATCTCTAATATTGAATTCAACAGTACGACAAAGAAATTAAAAGTGTTTATATTAAAAAACACAGGAAATGCATGGAACAAGTCAAATTGTGGAATTTGTGGGATTCGCCATATAAATAGGTTGTGTCAAAAGTGGAAACTCTTACAACTAAGAAGGAAAATCTTAAGCCAGAATTAAATGAAGACAGAATTGAACGCTAAAATAATGCTAAAAGAAAAGCTTGCAAGAAAAAAAGAAACGTACCATTCGTTGAATTGGAGAAAATTCATGAGAAGTTTGAAAGACTTGTAATAAAAACAGCATCTTATCAAAAGTTGAATTCCGTCAACTACCGTCTATAGAAAAAAGAAGTAAAAGGAAATCCGTGTTTGCGCTGACTTCCGCGCAGGTTTGAACTCAGTACTAAAAGACTACCATTACCCACTTCCTAGTCCTGAATAAATTGTCACTAAGCGAAACGGAGGAAATATCTTCTCTAAAGTCGATATGAATGGCGCATATCTTCAAATTCCAGCCGCGAAAATAGCTCGTGGAAAATAGCTCGAAGATTTTTTTTTTTGCATTACCACCCATAAGGGGTTATTCAAATTCGGAAAGTTAACTTTTGGAGTCAAGGTAGCGGCAAACCATTTTCAAAAAATTATAGATACTATGTTTAGCAGCTATTGATTCTGCAATAGCACACGTGGATCATACTATCATAATAAGTAAAACCCAAGAACAACATCGAGAATATGTCCACAAGTTATTCTCTCAAATCTAAGATTTTGGATTTAAAATAAAAGAAAGGAAGATAAAAACTGCTTGGGATATATCATAGAAAAAACGGTAAAACATCGCGCTTGGAATGGCCCATAGCTATAAAGGATATGCTGGCTCCAAAAATATGACAGAATTACAAAGTTTTGGCGAGTTCGCGAACTATTAGCAGACATTCACTCCCAATATGTACGGCCTACGGATCTCACTGAACAAGCTACTAAAAACAGACAGAGTATGTAAATCGACACCTGAATTCCAGGCGAAATTCGATAAAATAAAAATAAAAACTTAACATCAGAATTATTTCTCACGCACTATGGCACAAAACTAGATATAATAGTCAATAGCAATGCGAGATTATACGAAACAAGCGTATCTTACATAAAATGCCGGACGGAAATAAAAAAAAAAGCTTGCGCACGCATCAAGTTCTCTGCTCACGGCAGAAAAGCACTAGTATATCGAAATCGAGATTGCTATTATCCCAGAGTTACAAAGTTTCACCGATATTTGCACGGATTATTCTTTATACTTCAGATCGACCATAAACCTCTATTGACTATCTTTGGGTCGAAGAAAGGTTTATCCGTCTACACAGCAAAGAGACTACTGGGGTGGGGCACTATTCTGCTGCATTGCAATTTCAAGTTAGAGTACCTCTCCTCTAAGCAGATCAGAAATACGGGCAGATTTCCAAAGTTTATCCCGAGACAGAGTGAACCTCTAGAGGACTCAGTAATTACATTTTACACACCGACAGAAAAATTAACACCATGATGTGCAATACCATCAGAAGCCTTCCGGTCACAATGCATGAAATTGAATGCAAAGCACAAAAAGAGAAATTTATTAGTACTACAAAACAAAAACAATCACAAATAGAGACAGAACAGGACAGTTTTTCTATGTGTGATGACATCCTACTAAAAGCATTACACAAAAGATAATGACAGAGTTTCCTGTGGTTCACCCAGAAATAAATAGAATGAAGAGTCTCATGCGTAGTTACGTATACTGGTCCAAAACAGACCCGCCCTGGTCTTGAATTCACAGAGATTTTGTAGAGCCACCGGAGGATTAGTATGACCTAATTGTGGTGGACAGCTACACAAAATGGTCAGATGCAATGTTACAGGAAAAAGGGCTATCCCTTTTTCCTGTAAGTAAGAAGAACCTTAGATAAGTGGAAAATGAGATTAGGATAAGCCGAGACTCGGATAAGCAAGGTTCAGAATATGGAATGTTAGAATTTCGCTATTGTTTTGGAAATAGTTAGATATTGTGTTTTGTAAAAAGAATTTAATTGTTCGTTCTTTTATAGAAACTCAATTAAACAGATCAGCTAGAAAAGAATGAACAATACAATTTAAAAATATATCGAAAAAATTGGTTAGGTTGAAAAATAGGTTAGTGAAAATTCTTTGTTTGCAGAAGTGTGTTTTGAAAACGTATGCTTAGAACATGGCCACGTTTGGAGCCACACATCTGACGTCATAGCAAAAAGGAATTCTCAATATAGGAGCTAGTTTTAGTCAGATTGAAAAGGTGGCCGTCGAACAGACAGGTTCGAGCAGTCAGCAGAGTCGGTCGAAAAGAGCTGACATGGTCAGAGGGGACTCTCCTCAGAGGCGAAGGGGTAGAAGTTTAACTATGTAGAACCACTATGAATTCCTGACGTCATCATCATTGCGACCGGTTAAATGAAATAAAGAACATCATCGATTTTTGTAACTGTTGTCTTCGTGTCGTGATTCAACAATTGAAGGTAATGTGTAATCATCTCTATAATAGAACTTGGTATAAAACCCATCCTAAGTAATGTGTCCCTCTCTCATCGCTAATATATGTTATAAAAATCCACAGAACTGTAATATGATAAATATCTCCCTCTCTTTGTCTCCCTCATCATTGTCATGTATATGTCTGCCGTCTCTCTCCAATATGAATGTCCCCTATGCAACAGCAAGAGACCCACTACAGATGTAGTTATTAACTTCCTTCATTATTTGCCCGGTTTGGGGCTGTCGACTGTATAGTAAGTAACAACGAGCCTTGCTTTACGTTCACGAACTTTAAGGATTTCTGTGAGACGTCACAAATTAATCATGTCACAACTTCCCAGTACCCTCTACGGCCTATCAGGCAGGCGGAATGCTTCGTCGACACAGTGAAACGAGTACTTAAATGCAGGACAACCACAGAAATGGCATTGCAACAGTTTCTACAGTCTGTACGATCACACCTAATCCTAACACATCATCAGAATTATATTGGGAATTTTTCTGTCGAACTCGGGAATCTGCACAGAATTTTGGACGGAACGGGCTAGCATGTTCTTATTCCATCAGCCATGACTGGGTAGAAGTCTTAAGTTATGCGCAAGAAAGAAAGCTACTACAGATTCTTAGTCAAATCAAGGGCCTAATACCACCTGCAAAATACAGCTACTACCACACCTTTAAGGCCTTCCTAAGATTCATAAAAACAGTATTCCATTAAGGTTCATTGTCGGCGCCTGAGATTCAGCATGCCATTCATTGATCCGATGTAAATATAATCATCCTAAACATAGGCAAATATCCATTGTAGGTGAAGAATTATTTTGTGGAAAGAATCAACAATGCTCTTATCCATTCCAACAGATAGTGAATCTACATGCAGTGAGTCTATTCACAAAAGAATCCATTGACGAAACTCTAATGGTGATACAGGATAAGCTGACCAGATACTTTAATAAACCTTCTGTACAGAAACTTAATACTTCCTGATCGGATTTGATGTATATCAACGGGAAGATCTGGCGATGGGATCGCTATTGTTCATAATGCTGGCCAATATACGGAATACTCTGAAGGATCACCACCACTAAAGCCAACAATTTGACTGCAATATATAGATGACACCAAGAAGATATTCAAACATCACTGAGCTATGTGAACTATCTGACGCTGGAAAAGAAAGATAAAAACATAATCTTAGATGTGATGATAACTCGCACTGGTAAGACGGTTATGATATGGAAAGCCAACGTTCTCTGTACAGAATCTAAACTGCATCTCCCACCATCCATATAATGTATAGAAAGGAATCCTCCATTGCCTATAACATTAAGGAAAAGCAATATGAAGAGAAGATAGACTGTTTAAGAGACCCCTCACCTACCCAAACAACTATCTCCAGAGAACATAACATCAGCTTCAATTAATCTGGACCAAACATCAAAGCATACCACCCGAAAACTTACTACAGTTTGTACAGGGTGGAACAATAAATTTGTCGCCTAATTAACACTACAGCTTTATTTTAAAACTTTTATTATAAAAATCAATTCAGGTAACTTGACTATGTAGTAGAGCTAACATTTATTCGTTGTAGCTGCGTTCAGCCTTAATCATCGCTTCAAGACGGGTCCGGAACTGGAAGTATGCCTTTTCTACAAGCGCGGGCGGGAGCTGGGTGAATATTCGGCGAATGGCAGTGATCAGGCTGGCTTTGAGACTGTGGGAGGTCATGTTGGTGATATTTTCAAGCTATAACCAGACGAAGTAGTCCAACGAGTTCAGGTCGGGAGAGGAGGATGGTCAGTGAGAGGAGAGTATGAAGTCGTAGCACTCATTCTGAAGCCAAGCATGGGTCTCTTTGGACTTGTGGGCCGGCGCCGTCCTGTTTCCTCACTCAGGATCTGCCGGCGGCCAGCTGGTTGCATCAGGGGATCACCACACTGTTTAGCACTTTGGTGTGAACTTTCAAACCGACTTCGGAGATGTGATGGGGCATGATGTGACCTTCACTTAAAACCGCACCAAAAACCATATCCGTGGCCGGAAACTTCGTTGAGCTGTGCCCTCTAGCATTGAACCGTCCGGATTTGCATTTTGAGGGTGCTGGCAATCGTCCCGTTGTCATAACATGGATCGGTAGAGAACACGAGTTGTTCAGCAGCGCCTCTCCGGGTTCACTCGTTGAACATTGTGTCATTTTCAGACAGAAGAAGGCATCTATCGGGAGTTGTACATAAATGACCAACTAGTAGATGGGGTCTCAACAAAAATGAAAACCGGTTTTCATCAAATGGAAATGGAAGTATGTCGTCTTTTCTAGGACGACAATGTTATCGTTTCAGCTTATATACCATACATGAAAGGCTAGCCCGAAAAAATATCAAAGAATAGGTAATCCATACGACACAAGAACAGTGTTCAGAGCGCCTAAACTCTTTGGCAGCATCTTGTGCGAGTAAAGTCTCCTACGAAAAAAGATCGTGATTAAGAATGGTGTATATGAGGTCTTATGTAAATATGAAAACTATACAAAATTGAGACATATTGTTCACTAAAAGCGAGGTAAGAATATCGAAAACCCGTAATGCGTGGAAATATTAAAGAGTCGAGTATGGGTTATACATATGAAGAGAAAAAGAAAACCATCTGTATTTATATGGCATTTATAGACAGAAAAGAAGCTGCGCATATGCTGGGTGACGACGATCAACTTAATAAGCATATCTCGTATACAATTTAACATAATATGGAAACTATTAATTATAAATAAAGATAACACACACACATGTATATATATATATATATATATATATATATATATATATATATATATTATGTTGTAATAAATAGTGATATATCTACTTGTTTATAAAGGCACTTTATGCATGAATGTGTTTGAGAGATATGTAGAGAGAGAGTTCCCTATGGAACCTGAAACGACTGGGTGGAATTTTTTATTTAACATAATTGTACCTTATGAGGCTGGTAATTGTCTAAAATAGGTTTTGTATTTGGATGTTTCATTCAGATAAGTGAAAGACACTGAAATAATTATCGGGTTGTATAGAATATTTAAGCGTGTTCCTCGATTACAATTTCTTTTGATATATGAACACAGAGTACAATTTTTTCATAAATCACCAGCAACGGGGTAATTAAATATCCATCTGTAATATACAATACTATTTTAACAGACTTTTACACACATACACACGCGCACACACGCACACACATGCACACACACACACACACACACACACATATATATATATATATATATATATATTTATATGCGAGGTTCGTTTTCTTTGTAAATAAAAGGACAAGCAGCTTGAGCACTATAAAAGTGGTGAAAGACTGCTGGTTTGGAATATACATTTTTTAGGTCATTTGCTGGCACCGATAGTTCTAGGTTTAATCCTTGGCTAGGGAAAGGTGCTAGTCTAGCCGCACTGATGAGTTGTGATACAACGAAACAGTATTGTATGCATATGTATATATGTGTGGGGGGGGAGTAGTATATCTGCGCTATGAAAAAGAAGTCAATACTTCCTATAAACTTATCTATCATATCTGCAGGATAGTTACTTGGAAAACAGTTTACACTTTGATTAACAGAAATATTAACATTGAAAATTAGCTGCTCGTGTTTTTCCTCATATAATATAGTTGTCGAACTGATATATACACATATCTATATAAGCCAATATATATATATATATATATATATATATATATATATGTGTGTGTGTGTGTGTGTGTGTGTGTGTGTGTGTGTGTGTGTGTCCCCTACGGATTACGTATGCATATTTAAAGATAGATAATGTTCTACTCACTTCACACATATATTTTGTATATATTTTGTATATATTAGTTCGATCTTGTTCCTCGATGTTTACAACACATATGTGAAGAAATTAAAATAATGTGTATATTTAAATATGCATGCGTCATCTGTAGAGCCACATATGTTTGTCAACATTATTGATTCACGTGCCTATCTTAGTAGCAACCGTATAGCGTAATGATTAGAAGCGCCAAATATCGTTTAGGCGGTCGAGTTTTAAAACTGGTTTGATGTAGTTGCTTGTCTAGCCGCACTGATGAGCCGTGAAACAGTACTGTGTGTGAATGACTATATGTATATTAGTTTGATTTGGTTCATCGGTGGAGATGAAACGCCAATTAGAATATTAACCATTTCATTTTCGTTTTGGTGATTAATTTTATATATATATATTTTATTAATCACATGTTTTATTAATCATTTGTTCATTCATATATATATATATATATATATATATATATATATATATATATATAAATATATATATATAATTTTTTTTTTACTATAATAATTAAATATCTACAGACATTAATGTTTCATCCTTTCGGGAATCTTCAGTGCAGGGTGTCACGATTAACACCAGTCGAATAATTCGAACCCCCGTCTCTGGCTCACTTAGCGGAGACCGTATCAATTCGGTTACCATTAACCGCGTGAAATAACGTTGAATTTAAACATTTTAACTTTAAATGTTCATTTACGTCAGTAAGACAGTGATCTAATCGTTATACGATGATCTATGCATGAGAGCTAAATTGACCGACTTTAATTCAACTGAAAGTGCTCAACGATAAGAAACGAATTTCTTAAATATATATATATATATATATATATATATATATATATATACATATTAATTTCTTAAATATATATATTACTATATATACGTATTAATATTAATATACAAATGCATATATATATAAATAATTCTAATACATCTATATATATATTAGCATTATTTATATATATGTATATATATATTAATATTAATATGTATATATTAATATATATATAGAATCATAAAATTAATAATCAAACGAAAATTAAATATATATATATATATATATATATATATATATATATATATATATATATTAGGATAATATAAGAAAATATATATTAGGATTATATAGGAAAATAATATATATATATATATATATATATATATATATATATATATATATATATATATATATATATATATATATATATATATATATATATATATATAGTGCAGTCTTAGGATTATTTATTTAAAAAAAAAAACATAGAAGTCGACATGTGAAAATACGTGTTGTTGAAAAAATAATGTTATTCTCTTCCCGAAACGAAGCATAAATCTTAGCATACAAAATATGTGTAGAAACCAGAAATAAACGTATCACTCAAATTTGAAAATCTAAAAAAAAAACAAAGAAAAAAAGATGAAGGCGGACACATATTTGCTTTGTTATTTCAGTCAAGATTAAGTGAAAAAAATTACTTTTGCAATCGAAGAAACGTAAAATAAAACTAAATTCACCAGTACATATAAAAAATAAATGGAATTAAAAATTGTGGGAAATACGCAGTTTACATGCGTACGTATTTCGCGATCTTCCGGTTTTGCCCTTATGATTGATGTCAGTTACAAAAGCACTCAGCCGATAATGTAAGACTGAAATAAAAATGTTCAAGCTAAGTGAATTTTATTAGCATTGATTATATATATATATATATATATATATATGTGTGTGTGTGTGTGTGTGCGCGCGCGCCTGTGTATCGTACTTATTATTATTATTATTATTATTATTATTATTATTATTATTATTATTATTATTATCTTTGTTGTTGTTTTTGTTGTTGTTATACCGGCCTTCCTTGAACATAGGAATTTACACAGATTAGCACTATAAATAGCGCTAGTAATTCCAACACCGGTGAGAGAGATGCGACTGCACTTCAACCGCTAGCCGAGTGCCAAGCAGATATACACGCTTTCTTATCTTTGTACATTATTGCTAATACACTTGTTCCATAACCGAACCTCGACTTGATTGTTCTTTTTTTCACTGTTGTTCCACGACACAACAGATTGGCGACAAGGAATCGAAACGACCACCACTGCAGAGAATCACCAAAAGTGATTGAAATAAATATTCGTAAAATCTTTACGGCAGAACACCTTCGTCATTTCAACAGATATTTGGGTATACGAGGATTAACAGTGAATTAATTACTACAATAGTAATTTGGCGACGGGAAAAAAACTTGCTACACAAAACCTACAGCGAAAAATGCGAATGTTGTCAATTATTTAATAATTGAACACACTTATCAAGTGTTTTAGAAAGGGAAAAAGGTTCTTTTTTTTTCTTCACCAGAAGCCATTTTTCCTACGGTAAGAATTTTCTTCTGCAAAGTTAAATGTCCAAAACCAACTAGCAAATACCGTGTAAGCTTATCGTTATTCCGATAACATCTGTGATTTGACAAAAAAAAACCGCTTGACTTTGTCAATAGAAAAAGAGACAGACCGTGAAAAATAATTATTCGCGTACGTTATTTGTGCTTAGCAAACACGTAAAGAATCATGTCATTTTTTTTGCAAAAGGCAAAGAGGGTAAAAAAATAAAAATAAAAGTTTCCCATACAAATTCGTCGGATATTTAAAGCGACGGATTTTATTTTTGCTACGTAAAAACGCGTGCAAATAAAAAAAAAGTTAAACAAATGTTATTTCGCTGGATTGTTTCTAGTAAGACTAGAAATATAGCGTTCAACAGATTAAGTTACAAAAGGACTGCTAAACTGTTGTTCTTAAAACAAAAAAATTGGGAAAGAAAACTTCGTGTATTTTTTTTTTTTTACTAAAGATATATTTATTTAATACGAGCGTAAATTGTAAACTGAATTCGTATGATGGAGGCGAAATTCAAAGATTCACTGTTGGAATTGTTCCAATTCCAGGCAGAGCAAAATCTCGCGTTGCAAAAGCAGCAAATTCAACAACAAGTAGAAAGAGAAGAGAAATTTAAACAAGCATTTCAAGAAAAAATGCTTCAACAACGGAAAAGCTTCGAGGAAATATTGATGAAAACAAAGGAGGAACAAAGAAAAATTCTGGAGGCGACACAGTTAAATAAAGCGGACGATAATCATAACGCATTTTCTCAAATAGCTGTGTGGGCCGCTATTGAAAATTTCAATTATATTCCAGAAGACGATGTCACTTTCGTCCAGTACTATAGATATGAGGATATTTGTTATATCATATTGTAGTACCTGGTCAGATGCGAAAAAAGTTAGGCTTTTGCTAAGGAAATTGGGAACAGCCGAGCATACAAAGTTCGTGAATTTTATTCTGCCCAAAAAGACCAGTGAGTTGAGCTTCCAAAAAACAGTTATGCTACTTACAGAACTGTTTTATCCAAAAACGTCTCTGTTCCATAGGCGATATAAATGTATGAATGTTACTAGAAGAGACGGAGACGACTACACTACTGATACAAGTATAGTGAACAAGCATTGCGATGATTTTAAACTGGAGGAATTATCATCAGATAATTTTAAATGTTTAATATTTGTGAAGGGCTGGTCTTAAATAAAGACGCTGAAATTAGGCGTCATGTTTTAAATAAACTCGAAAACGAACTGAATTTAAAACTACAAAACTTAGCGGAAGACCATGAACGGTTTATTGCGTTGAAACAAGACAGTCGTGACATAGAGGAAAGTGAAGTCGAATTTGTAACATAGAGGAAAGCATATAAAAAAGATCCATCAAAAGAAAAATTCGACTTCAAAAAATAACCAGAGGAAGAAACAGGGAAAAGATCCACCTGGGCCATGTTGGAGGTGTGGAAATAAACATTGGTACAATGAGTGTCCCTACAAATTCTAACAATGTGACAACTGACACCAGAAAGGGCATAAAGCATCGCATTATAGAAAAAAAATCTGGTAGAAAGATATCCATTAAACTTACGAAAATTGAACCTGAGGAACAAAATATCCGGAAATATGTACAGGTCAAAATGTTTAAAAAGAAAGTAAGGCTGCAGCTTGATAGTGAATCTTACATTTCCATTATTAATGTTCAGACATGGAAGAGGCTTAGGAGACCCACTATGATTTAGTCACATAAAACTGCGAGAAGAGTCAGTGGCGAATAAATTACTTTCGAAGGAGAATTATTGACGAATATTTTTTCCAGAACAGGGCCGAAAAAGCAAGAATTTTTGTCATGCGAAAATCAAACAACCTCTTTGGAACTGATCTGTTCGAAAAGTTTAGACTATGGGATCTGCCTTTAAGCTCATTTTGCCAAAAGGTTGAGGATTTGAATGTGGAGGCAGAAAAACTTAAGAGGGAGTTAAAAGAGAATTTCCCAGACGTATTTTCAGGCGGTTTGGGAAGGTGTATAAAAGCGGTAACAAAATTTGACGTAAAAGTAAATGAACAGCCAGTGTTCAGAAAGAAAAGAAATGTTCCATACGCCGCTATAGAACAGATAGACGGTGAATTAGAAAGACTTGAAAACATGGGTGTCATCGGAAAATTGATCAGTGAGTGGGCTGCACCAACGGTTTACATCAAAAAGAAGAGTAAGGAGATTCGGGTTTGCGCCGACTTCGCAACAGGCTTGAACAGGGCATTACAAGATCATAATTATCCTCTTCCGAGCCCTGAAGAGATATTTGCGAAACTGAGTGAAGGGAAATATTTTTCTAAAATCGACCTCAGTGACGTGTACTTATCAGTTCCAGTCGATGAGGAATGTTTAAAGCTGCTATGTATTAATACCCATAAGGGATTTTACAAGTTTAACAGACTTTCTTTTATGGTCAAAGTCGCTCCTGCGATTTTTCAGCAAATTATTGACATTATGTTAAATGGGTTGGATTTCGCAGTAGGATACCTGGACGATGTGTTAATGAAAAGCGCTAGCAAAGAACAACACAAAGCTTATGTAAACCAAGTATTCAAAAGGATCCAGAATTATGGATTTAAAGTAAAACAGGAAAAATGTACGTTTTTTATGGAGAAAATAAAATACTTGGGGCAAATCATCGATAAACATGGAAGAAGGCCGGATCCAGATAGATCGAGTACAATAAAAAATATGCCTGCCCCAGAAAATATTGCGACTTTACAAAGTTTCTTAGGTTTGGCAAATTGCTACAATTTATTTGTGGCAAATATGTATAAACTAAGGTCGCCTTTAAATAGAGTGTTAAGGAGAGAAATGGGTCTGAACGCAAGAGTGCGAAGAAGCATTTCGGGAAATTAAAGAGACTTTAATGTCTGTCTTGTTTCTGATACATTATAACCCCAAGCGTGAAATTATTAGTTGCAAGCGATGCCAGCTTCTATGGCATAGGAGCATGCATTTTACACAGAATGGATGATGGAAAAGTGAAACCCATTGCACATTTATCCCGATCACTTTTGCCAGCCGAGAGGCGCTAAGCATTATATTCGCGGTAAAGAAATTTCCTCGTTTCCTGCACGGTAGGTAATTTCTGTTACAAACAGACCACAAACCATTATTAACGATTTTCGGATGGAAAAAGGGATTACCACAACATACAGCGAATAGACTCCAAAGATGGGGTACCATACTTCTGAATTACAATTTTCAAATGGAGTATGTACCATCTAAAAAATTTGGTCATGCAGACGGGTTATCGAGGTTTATACCTAAGCAGGCAGAACCATTGGAGGATATGGTAATAGCAGCCATTCAAGCGGAAGTTGAAGTAAAAAATACGTTATTTGACACAATAAGAGAACTTCCAGTAACGCTTGATGAGATTAAGAGTAAGGCAGAGGTGAACGAATTTATTATACGCACGAAAGAAAGGATCAACAATAATGAACTATTCAATTTGCGATAACGCCCTGTTATATAGCGACAGGCTCGTAATTCCTGTTACATTACAGAAAAGAATGCTCAAGGAATTCCATGTAGGACATCCAGGTATATATAGAATGAAAAGCCTTACGTGCTCTTTCGTTTATTGGGCAAACATGGATTAGGATATAGAAGGAAAAATCAGGGAGTGTAGAGGATGCGCATTAGCTATGAAAGCTCCTCCGGCTCAATTCGGATCGTGGGCAAAACCGGACCGACCTTGGTCTAGGATTAATCTAGATTTTGCTTGACCGCTAGATGAGGTCTACTATGTCATTGTTGTAGACAGCCTATCTAAATTGCCGGAAGTATTAAAATGTAAGAATGCCACATCCGAGGTAACTATCAACTTCATGTATGAACTATTCGCTAGGTTTGGAGTAGTAGACTGCATTGTTACAGACAATAGAACGCAATTTACGCCCACCGAATTTAAACATTTTTGCGAGGATCATCTAACCGAGCAAATAACCATTTCGCCATACCACCCAAGAAGTAATGGACAAACAGAGAAATTCGTTGACACATTCAAGAGTGCTCTGAAAAAAGCTAGTGGGTCGCCGACAGATAAGTCAATCCAACAGTTTTTACAAGTCTGCAGAGTCACTTCGAATGCAAACATCGAAATGTTAAAGACACCTGCTAAGGATATGTTCGGACGCAAGGTTAGATCGATTTTTCACAAGTTGTTACCAAACCAGGATAGGCCAAACCTCATAACAAAAACAAAAACGGTATAAAGTTGGCGAAAGAGTCTTCTACAAGATTCACAAAAATAATAAGACTTTCTAGGAGTCCGGCATTGTTGAGAAACAAATAGGCAACATGGTCTACATGATTAAGGGACCAGACTTCGTGCACAAACGTCACACTAACCAAATTCGGAAAAGATACTCGAACAGTCAGGTAACCAGATCGCCCGTGGAGGACATCATGAACACAGTGTTTGATACTTTTCAGGTGCCCATACCAGAGACAGCCTCGGAGAACAGAAGATCAAACAGAAAACGGAAATCAACAGAATTGATTAACGTTATTAACCCCAGACGGGATATTTTCAAAGTGGGGTGTTATACCAGCCTTCCTTGAACAGAGAAATTTACACCGATTAGCACTATAAATAGAACTATTAATTCCAACTCCAGTGAGAGAGATGCGGCTGCACTTCAACTGCTAGACGAGTGCCCAGCAGATTGTTAAGTTTGCAGGTTGAAACAAGTAACGTAGAAAGCAATACAAATGACGACTCAACAAACGAAAGTGGATCAAATAAGAAGTGTATTAGGAAAAGGTATATTTACAGGATATTTACATAATGGTGTCAAATAAGAAAGTCTTTGCTGGAGAAACATATCTGCTCTCGGCGACCTTCGGTGGCTTCTGGTGAACACACACTCAGACTAACTGAGTCTTCCTATTTATGTGTAATTACTATCCACATATGCAAATGAATGTGTGCCACCACAATACAGATATAGACGCTTTCCTATCTTTGTACATTATTGTTAATACACTTGTTCCTTAACCGAACCTCGACTTGATTGTTCTTATTTTCACTGTTGTTCCACGACACAACAATTATTATTATTATTATTATTATTATTATTATTATTATTATTATTATTATTATTATTATTATTATTATTATTATATACTGTTATTAATGTTATTAAAATTATTATTATTGTTATTATTATTATTAATATTATTACTATTAATATTATTATTATAAATATTATTATTAATATTATTACTATTAATATTATTATTATAAATATTATTATTAATATTATTACTATATACTATTATCCTTTTTATCATTATTACTATTATTGTTTTTGTTGTTCTTCTTTTTCTTCTTCTACTACTTCTTATTATTATAATTATTATTATAATTATTATTATTATTATTATTATTATTATTATTATTAGAAATCTTGTCAAATTTCTTCTACAACTCACTTATAAATTACTCTTGCTATAAACATCCCTAGTTATATATTTGCTATGAGCCTGTACATGATAACAAAAAAGAGAAACAGGGTATGGTAAAACACACATACATACATACGCACATACATACATACATACATGTATATATATGTATGCATATATATATATATATATATATATGAGAGAGAAAGAAAAAGGGAGATCCAATTATTATTATTATTATTATTATTATTATTATTATTATTATTATTATTATTATTATTATTATTATTCCATTAACTTCACAGTGTTGTAATGTTTTATACCTATTTTTTTTTCTCAAGTGCGGGTTCTTCCACCAAAGCAAGTGAGGATAGTCAAAGAGTCAATTAGATGGAAAGCACCTGGCGTAGGATATTTGTTCAGCCTTCTGGAATATGGTGATGTATCTGATTTCCAAGGAGTTCAGCTGTTACACAATATCATCAGGAATTGATAAAAGCGCACCTATAATAATTGGCACGATGGAAGATTTTTTTATTTTACAATCTAGCAAGTATTATTATTATTACTACTGTTAGTACTACTTACCAAATTACTTGGCGAATATGATATCCAAAACTCTTGTTCTTTTTTGATAGCTGTTGAACGTTCTGACTGACTCTCCTAATAAGTCTTTTAACTAACAGAATGATAGAATCTTAATTGCATTATATATAAATAAAACACATACCACTCTTGTATTATTTTTCTATTAACACTAATTATACCTATTTCTCTTTCTTTTATTTATTTCTCTCTCTCTCTCTCTCTCTCTCTCTCTCTCTCTCTCTCTCTCTCTCTGTATATATATACGCACATACACACACATATGTATATATATATATATATATATATATATATATATATATATATATATATATATATATAATCATCCACATACAGTACGTTTTCGCTTTTCATAGCTCATCAGTGCGGCTAGACAGGCAACTACTTCAAGCCAGGATTTAAACCCGACTGCCTGTACAACAGTCAAGACAGGGTGGGTCATAAGTAACTTTACACTTTAAAAATTAAATAACTTTTTTCTAGAATTTATTTTAATTTATCTTTTCAGAATTATAAAATAAAATTTTGCAAATTTTTAGTATGAATAAGTTTACAACAGAACAACGAGTTAAGATAATTGAATTTTACTTTGACGGTCAATTGTTGCAACGCAACGATCTTATATGCGTCATTTCAATCTTTGGCATCCTCCTGGCGGGCCTGCAATAATGAACAGTTACTCGTTTTCAAGAGCAGGGATCTGTAAATGAAAGGTCTAGACGTGTACCAGATCGATCAGTACGTATAACTAAAAATACTGAAGATGTGAGGCGTAGCATTGAAGAAAACCTAACCACATCCCCTAAACCTAACCACATCGTCCTAGTTACATATGGCCGAGTGATCCTAGACGTTGTATCAAAGTTTACAGTTACCCAAAGGTGCTGAGTTCAATCCTGAACGAAGGCAATCAAAAAGTAACATTGAAAACAGAGAATCAGCAACTATGTCCCAAAGCCTAGCTGGAGTCCGAACACGGTACCCCCGTAATAATAATAAATCGAGAATCCTAACAAACGGTTCACCTGACGAAGGCCGGAGGGCAAAACGGCCGAAACGTTGTGACAATAACAACCAAGATGAGGAAGTCAGTCCGACAATCTCAATCAACTAACCACATCCATTCGTAGGCGTTCTCAAGAACTTGTCATATCACGGAGTTCTTTACAACGCATTCAAAGAGACTTACTCATGTATCCTTAGAAGGTTCAATTAGTGCAATCTTTACACCAGCCTTTCAGAAACGACTAAAAAACTGCAAGAAATGACAATGAGTTTGTTCACAAGTGGATTATAGGAGATGGGGTCCATTTCCATTTGAATGGGTTTGTCAAAAAGCAGAATACCAGATTCTGGGGCACAGAAAACCCACTCAAGTTAAAGTCACAGTATGGTGTGTAGTAACCTCAGAAAGGGTTATTGAGCCCTTCTTCTTTGAAGGTGCGAATGAAAATGCTGTGTCAGTACTGAGAGATATCGAGATATGCTAATGACTTTTGTTTAACGTCATTTAGCAAACATGGCAGGGTATTAGTGGCAACAAGATGGAACACATACAGCTACCGCCACAATGCAGTTGTTAACTATGATGTTTCAGGATAAAAAAAAGAACTCTCTCGCAATTTCGATTTGGAATGGCCTCTATGTTCACTTGATTTGAAAGCACGAAACTTTTGCCTTTGATGATATTTTAAAGACAAAGTGCATACAAATAAGCCTCGAACCATCCAGAAACAAGGCAAACATACGACAGGAAATTCTTTTTTACAATCTCCGATGCTAAGAACTATCAGGGAAGATTAGCTTAGAAAGAGCTCGACTTTGCGAAGCTGAAAATGGAGGCTACTTAAGTGATATTATCTTTCGTAATTAAGTCAGAATAAATTTTCACACTCTAAACTGTGTAAAAAAAAGAGAATTAATTAAATACAGTCATTTAAGAAACAGTTGTTTCATTTTCAAATTGTAAATGACATATGAGCCACCCTGTGTGTGTGTGTGTGTGCGTGCGCGCGCGTGTGTGTGTGCGTGCGCGCGTGTGTATATATATATATATATATATATATATATATATATATATAGGAGAGTCTAATATATATTAGTGTAAAGATGATAAATCGGAATCGGAATCGAGAATCAAAAAAATCGGAACTTTTTAGGGTATCGGAATCGGAAAGTTTTCAGCCAAATTTCCGATTACGAAACGATTCTTTTAGGGTTTTTTTTTCTGAAAATGAAAAACATGTTTCCTTTTTTATTAGAAGTTGTCTTAAACATAAGACTAATGGCCATAGAATGGGTTATAATTGCCGTTTACAGATTTAACATAGATTTAATTTGTTTGTTTTATTGGTCAGAGATAACTTGCCTATTCCATTTGTAAACTTTTCACTTTCATTCACAAAATGTCTATATGCTGCCATTGTAAAGAGTTCACTTGATTATTAATAGATTGTAAATGCTCTGTATGGCGTTTTTCAATTAATTTAGCACCGGCTATACATTGACAGTGTCTGTGATCGGCTTTTTCCCTGAAATAATTAACGTTTTATGGTACTTATTTCATATTGGGCACAAATGAAAAATGTAGACGAAAATCTGATTATACATTTATTATAATCTTTGATAAAATACATAAAGAGAAAACATTCTGCAAATTTTCTTAATTAAAAAGGAAATTATAAATACATTCAAACTTATACACGCACCCCAAAAAGAAGAATGGGATTGGGTTATTTGCTACTACAGTACAGAAAAAAAAAACAAAATGAAAAACAAATATGTAACAAATAAATGTTACCAAAGGCAAGACTCTGCTACATACCTGGATAAGTTTATTTGTGTTCAAACTTATTTTAAAACGTGTTTTTTTTAGTTCAAAACAAACTTAGCGTCTCCTCTTTGAGTTAGAATTTTTAAAATACCTAACTAATAAGCCCTGCAGAATGACTCTTGATAACCGCTCAAAATCGAAAATTAAACAAATGTTGGTATAAACATATGAAATAAATTTTCGCAATCGAGGGAAATATTATACTCTACAAGTATTTTTTTAATTTTTTTATTTTTGAGCCTTTCGATCAAAAGTTAGAATTAACCGGAAATGAATATCATTTTACGTTAATTTCATGTGCGAAACTGCTTTCCTACTCGAAACTTTAAAATATTTTTTCTTTCCATCTAAAATAAAAGTAGAATCTCATTTTTAACAGAGTTATTTAATTTAATGTGTTAATCTGCTTGCATACTTCTTCTTCTTCTTCTTCTTCTTCTACTTTATTATTATTATTATTATTATTATTATTATTATTATTATTATTATTATTATTATTATTACCTGTAATTTGTCTTTCTTTTACAGTAACGCAAATTTGTATAATTGTGAGAAAAAAATTAAACATTTTCTAAAGAGGCAAGGTACAAAATAGTCAATAGAAATCCCTCCTAATGTTAAGAATGCTTTTTTAAATAGTACTTAAATATATAAAAACTAATTCTTGACATGGGAAAGGCTTTATTAACTATTCTGTTCCAACACTGTTTGTAATTGTACATACAAATCAACGGTTATATTTAATCGTTTATGAAAATTTCAAATAGCATTAACGACAAACGAGGTTTGATAAATAAAATCTTGTCTCACGATTTTTAATCAATTACAAGAAACACATTTTAAAATATATTTAGAAAGATCTATTCTTGTAATATACGCGCCCCATCCAAAGTGTATTTTTTACGTTTTGTAAAACATACGGTCATTAGACGAGGGGGTGCGTTATAGTCATTTTAACATTTTTTTAAGCATTGAATCACTAATTTAATGTTTTGAAATTTTAAAAGAATCAGAATCGGAATTAATACTTGTACCAAAATCGAGAATTTAGAATAGAATTTGTAATTGTATCGAAATCAGGAAAAATATTGTCATCGTCCCATCACTAATATATATATATATATATATATATATATATATATATATATATATATATATATATATATATATATATATATATATATAATTGGTAAATAAAGATAAATTGTTTATTTATTTAAATTGGGCGGACGTCATTGAGATTAGATCCTTGCCTAAAACAATATATTCCAGCTAAGTTTCTTCATGCAAATTTTTTACCATCAGACATTTTGAATAATACATATGGTCCAATCATATACGAACATCTGATAAATAGCCGTCACACTGGTTATTTCATTTTCAAATCTCAGAAATTATTTATATTTTCTTTAAGATCTTCTATTTGCAAACCAAAAGAAAATCGTTTAGGACTTAATATGGTTTCTGTTTGGTTCTTTCCCGCTTAAGTTTTTGTCCCCGCCATATTTCCATTTTATATTATTTTTTAAATCTCGATTATAGGCTTTTTCACTTTTATTTTTTAAATTTCATCATGGTAAAAAATGGCCTTAATTTAGCAATTATAGAAATAGATATGGAGAGAAAGAAAGAAAGAAAGAGAGAGCGAGTGAGAGCTGCGACTTGTCTGGTTGTAGAAATAATTATATATATATATATATATATATATATATATATATATATATATATATATATATATATATATATATAGATAGATAGATAGATAGATAGATAGATAGATAGATAATTTGCACGTTTGGACGTTTGGTTTTGATCAGGAACGTACGTAGACATTCCATTTGCTGTTTTACGAAAACATGGTATTACTGTCCGTGTTACATTTATTAGTTAACCTTTTCTTTATACAGATTCTTTAATTTATATATATATATATATATATATATATATATATATATATATATATATATATATATATAATATAAAGCTGAATATCTGCGTGTGTGTGTGTGTGTGTGTGTCCTATATGGTTGACTATTTTAAAAAAAACTGATTACATATAATGATAGAAGAGGTATCAAGACACAGGAATGGGTATGTTTGATCTGGCAGAACAGTAGTTCATTAAAATTGTGGTGTCTGCGTTCGCGTCTGGTCCATAAAGTATGGAAATAAAAAATTTAAAAATTAAAAAAAAATGTTTACAAGTGTTTTTTGATATAGATGTACATAAGAATACTTTGATAAGTATGTTTTAACTTAAATAGGGATGGTATCATAAATTTGTGGGGTCTGCGTTCACGCCTGGCCTCCATTGAATGAAAATAGGCACAAACTTTAATAAAGACTTTTCATATCTATCTGCGTAAGTATACTTTGATAATTATGTTTCAGTTTAAAGAAATATGATATAATAAAATTATGGGGTGTTCGTTCGCACCTGACCTCCATAGAATGGAAATATGTCACAAAGTTTAACAAGCTTTTTTTATATAGATCTACAGAATATTGTGATAAGTGTTTCAGTGTGAACAGGTCTCGTATAATAAATTATGGGGTTTATCTATTTTATTTTTACTTTTATCATATTTTGTTTTGGTTTTGATACCCCCAAATTTACAACCCTTCCTTTTCATAACCTATCATACTTTCATAAATCAGAGTCCATTTTCTGTAGGCTGTTTTTGAACCCAGTCAAGGACGGGTACTTTTGCTAGTATATATATAAAATAAAATAAAATAAAAATTATCGTTGACTTACTTGTTGTTTCATCAAATACGCTTGCATGCAAAATCCGATCCCGCATTTTTCTAATTCCTACCCTCTAATGAGAAGGAAAGTATTTTTTCGAAACTCCGCGGATTAAGGACTATCCACTTATCTAGTGTTTCCTTTTCAGATTAAATATGTTTTTAACTCATTTCAAAGTGTTTTAACATGTTTTATTGACTGTTTGCTCGTATATATATATATATATATATATATATATATATATATATATATATATGTGTGTGTGTGTGTGTGTGTGAGGGTATGTGTGTATTACCTCATTTATCTCATAAAATGTTAGAAGGAGATAAAATACTTTATTTCACGAGTTTCACTATTTATCATATCTATACTCAATCTGTGACTACATGGCAAGTGTTCAAATGAGCTTCCATATGTTGTCAATCTATCGAAAATTCGCAGCTGACTATAACATAGCAGTTCTCAACTCTAACGTGAAAAAGTTCCTACTGAGTCGTCCTCTTATATAAACAAACACGACCAAAATTGGACCTTCTTCAGATAATTACGGTAGTTTGCCAACGACTCCTGACACACATTAACCCTTAACTTTGAATGACCGTCCGGCTTTGATAACCGATGGCAACAATAATTAAAAAATAAAAATAAAAAATGTGAAATATTTAGACAATTACATAAGTCTGATATTTTGATGCTTTTAAGTCATATAAAATTAATCAAAGTAGATTGATAAGAAAAATCCAAAACTGCAAAAGTAATTCCGAATAAAGTGCATAATGTGTTTAAATAATACGTATATATTTTACATATATTATTTAATATATGTAAAAATATATATGTTTATATATTTGTTTAATTTTTAAATATTTTAAGCAAATCAAAATAAATATAAAGATATCATAAGAAAATAATTTAAATTTGTAAAAAAATATTAATAACTTAAAGGGGGTGCGAAATAGCATAATGGATGCATTCGAACCTTATAAAATACAGCAATATTGTTGAATATCTAAGATAAAAAAAAGACAATAAATTTTACGAGGTTTATAAAAAAGTTCTCAGTTAGGAATAGAGCACGGTATACTTGGTATATATATATATATATATATATATATATATATATATATATATATATATATATATATATATATATATATATATATATATATATATAAACATTTTCTTTTTTAATATCATGACAGTATTTTAGTAAATAGTTATGGATACCTAAATACTTCTTTTAAAAGTTATGGATACCTAAATACTTCTTTTAAAAGTTATGGATACCTAAATAATTATTTTAAAAGTTATGGATACCTAAATACTTATTTTAAAAGTT
>NC_136522.1:47026679-47155228 GCF_053919585.1 Euprymna scolopes | reverse complement strand
ATTTTGTTCCATGTTCCACGTTTCTCACGTGATCTCGAATGTTATTTTGTTCCATGTTCCACGTTTCTCACGTGATCTCGAATGTTATTTTGTTCCATGTTCCACATTTCTCACGTGATGTTGAATGTTATTTTTTCCATGTTCCAAGTTTCTCACGTAATCTCAGACGTTATTTTGTTACATGTTCCAAGTTTCTCACGTGATGTTGAACGTTATTTTGTTCCATGTTCCACGTTTCTCACGTGATCTCAAACATTATTTTGTTCCATGTTCCAAGTTTCTCACGTGATGTTGAACGTTATTTTGTTCCATGTTCCACGTTTCTCACGTGATGTTGAACGTTATTTTGTTCCATGTTCCACGTTTCTCACGTAATCTCGAATGTTATTTTGTTCCATGTTCCACATTTCTCACGTGATGTTGAATGTTATTTTTTCCATGTTCCACGTTTCCCACGTAATCTCAGACGTTATTTTGTTACATGTTCCATGTTTCTCACGTGATGTTGAACGTTATTTTGTTCCATGTGCCACGTTTCTCACGTGATGTTGAACGTTATTTTGTTCCATGTTCCATGTTTCTCACGTTATCTCGAACGTTATTTTGTTCCATGTTTCTCACGTGATGTTGAACGTTATTTTGTTCCATGTTTCTCACGTGATGTTGAACGTTATTTTGTTCCATGTGCCACGTTTCTCACGTGATGTTGAACGTTATTTTGTTCCATGTTCCACGTTTCTCATGTGATGTTGAACATTATTTTGTTCCATGTTCCATGTTTCTCACATAATCTCGAACATTATTTTGTCCCATGTTCATAGTTTCTCACGTGATGTTGAACGTTATTTTGTTCCATGTTCCACGTTTCTCACGTGATGTTGAACATTACTTTGTTCCATGTTCCATGTTTCTCACATAATCTCAAACATTATTTTGTTCCATGTTCCACGTTTCTCACGTGATGTTGAACATTATTTTGTTCCATGTTCCAAGTTTCTCACGTGATGTTGAACGTTATTTTGTTCCATGTTCCAAGTTTCTCACGTGATGTTGAACATCATTTTGTTCCATGTTCCACGTTTCTCACGTGATCTCAAACATTATTTTGTTCCATGTTCCAAGTTTCTCACGTGATGTTGAACGTTATTTTGTTCCATGTTCCACGTTTCTCACGTGATGTTGAACATTATTTTGTTCCATGTTCCACGTTTCTCAAGTGATGTTGAACGTTATTTTGTTCCATGTTCCAAGTTTCTCACGTGATGTTGAACGTTATTTTGTTCCATGTTTCATGTTTCTCACATAATCTCGAACATTATTTTGTTCCATGTTCCATGTTTCTCACGTGATGTTGAACGTTATTTGGTTCCATGTTCCAAGTTTCTCACGTGATGTTGAACATTATTTTGTTCCATGTTCCAAGTTTCTCACGTGATGTAGAACGTTATTTTGTTCCATGTTCCAAGTTTCTCACGTGATGTTGAACGTTATTTTGTTCCATGTTCCACGTTTCTCACGTGATGTTGAACGTTATTTTGTTCCATGTGCCACGTTTCTCACGTGATGTTGAACGTTTTTTTCTTCCATGTCCATGTTTCTCACGTGATGCTGAACATTATTTTGTTCCATGTCCATGTTTCTCATGTGATGCTGAATGTTATTTGGTTCCATGTACATGTTTCTCACGTGATCTCGAACGTTATTTGGTTCCATGTTCCATGTTTTTCACGTGATGTTGAATGTTATTTTGTTCCATGTTACCCGTTCCTCACGTGATCTCGGACATTATTTTGTTCCATGTTCCACGTTTCTCACGTAATGTTGAACGTTATTTTGTTCCGTGTTCCATGTTTCTCAGGTAATGTTGAATGTTATTTTGTTTAATGTATAACGTTTTTCATGTGATGTTGAATGTTATTTTGTTCCATGTTTCTTACGTAATGTTAAATGTTATTTTGTTTCATGTATAACGTTTTTCATGTGATCTCGAACGTTATTTTGTACCGTGTTTCTCACGTAATGTTGAATGTTATTTTGTTTCGTGTTCCATGTTTTTCATGTGATGTTGAATGTTATTTTGTTCCATGTTTCTCACGTAATGTTGAATGTTATTTTGTTCCATGTTTCTCACGTAATGTTGAATGCTATTTCGTTTCATGTTCCACGTTTTTCACATGATGTTGAATGGTATTTTGTTTCAATGTTCCATGTTTCTCACGTAATATTGAATGTTATTTTGTTCCATGTTCCACGTTTCTCACGTGATCCCAAAGTTTATTTTGTTTCGTGTGCCACGTTTCTCTCAAACATTACTCACATCTCTCATATTATCGTCTTTCTCCTTTTTTCTTTATCAGTGACGTCATTTTGCTGTCTTCACTATGTTACAAAGACTAACGCAGTAGTTTTCATGATGACAAAACCAGAACTTAAATCTCATATACGTCTAAAAGATTTTTTTGAAAACCGAATAAGTGTTTTATAAATTTCCAGAAATCAAGCTACCGTAAATAAAATTTTTTAAAAGCTGAGTTACCATTCTTTTTATAATCCACAAACATAAAGGATATTTGGCATCAGTTTGCAGGCAATTATTTTTGCTTAAAAACAGAATTTCTGATCTTTTGCCAATAAATGCATTACATAAATATATTTCTTGTAATTATTTCCTGTCAACTTCTGGAAATAATTTTTTTTTCCAGAAAATTTCACAAATACATTTTTTTTTACTTTCTATAAAGCAGCAAAATCTACGTAAAATAGAAATTGGCATACCCGGTATTATTTTACCTTTCTGAATTTTGGAGATGAGAATTGGCTAATCATATTATTTGGATTCTTCAAACTACTGTTCTCATCTTGAGTGTCATTTTCACGTTTCCACAAGGACACGTAACACTGGTTAGAATATCTGGAAAAAAAAATCAATTGTAAAAATGATATTCTCCTGAAGGTTGAAGGTCCAATTTTCAGTGTAGGCGACAAAAAAATACAATTGTGAATTACTTAGAACCTCTATCCAGTCGTATCTGACGGAACAAAAACATGCTATCTCCTTAAAGTAAACAAACGTTCCGTTTGAAATTCCATCCAGATTCACAAGTTCAACAAGGTGCACCTGAAGAAGGTCAGAGGTTACATCGATTGAAACACTGAAAAATGACACTCAAGATGAGAACAGTAGTCCAAAGAATCCAAATACAAATAACAAACTCTAACCAAAAAATCACTGTGCTAGTTCATAATACTCCCTCCCATCACCACAAAAAAAAAAAAAAAATCTTTATGATGTATGTTCCCGTGATGGAAAGGAAATATCATACACCAAAAATCGTGAACTAATCAAATAATTTTTTTTATAAAGAAAATCATTTTTTAGTGATTAATGGGTATTTGTAGGCATTATGACGATGAAAAAGTTTGATTTTAAACTATTTCTTTGGCGAGCTGTTTTAAGGAGGGAGTAGACCAGTAATGAATTTGGATTTTTCCAATGTTTCCCTATGTTAAGAATGGCTTTCTAAAATCTCCAAAAGTTTAAATTATTTGGAATTATCTCTCTTATCCTTCAATCTATTTGCAAAATGGTTGAGTGATTACTGACCGTCATTTAGCTACAAAATTTGATTTTCTTTTTTTATTTAAAAAATCTACCTGATCCATTTGTGATTTTTGGTGTATGATATTTCGTATCATGAATATGTACACCATAAAATGTTTCTTTTTGGGGGGATTTTTCGTGAGGACAGAGTTAAAGACTTGCAGTGAAATCCCTTATGAGTTTGGGTTTGCTTCGTTCATGGTTAATGCTTGATGCAGTATCTAACATTGAATCATCAGTTCTTTTCAACATGCAGGTTGGGGGTAGCATCCCTTCCACACAGGTGACTAATTGCATGCATGGCATCATACTCTAATTTCCATTTCAAACTGCCAAGAAACAAGGATCAACTGTAGAGAGCTCCCACACTATGCAATCTCTCTGCAGCATTATATATTACGTTTATTGGGATCTTTGGAGGTGAGTAATTTGTGTATTTTTAGTTTATACCCATATCAAAGGATTCCAATAAAAATAATATATAATACCATTCAGTACAAACCCGACAATGGACGACCAGATAAAAACACAAAATTGGATTTATAAGACCAAAAAATCCAACCTTGGTCACTCTTTGGAGCCCGTGTCGCAGTGGATAGATGTGTTGAATCTCTACAGTTTCAGGTGAACATTGCTGAAGATAATGATTTCAATCCTACCCAAAGCAGGCCAGACTATTAGTTGGCCAAAATTTGGTGAGACAACTATGGAAGGCAGTAGTTACTGGAGATACAGTTACAAGACTCAGCATTCCTATCCTGTCGCGGTTAATCACCCGAAGAAGGCCAGAGGATGAGTTGGCTGAAACGTGGTGAAACAACAATTATGAAGATGAGGATAATCGTCCAAAACAAAATATGTATACTTTCTACGACAGTTCTGTCCAAACCAACTTAGATTAGCTTCTCCCCCACCAACCAGGGGCTTCCAATTCTCGAACTATCTTGATAATACTATTCAAACATTCCGTGAGTGATGCAGCCATCATGCAGGTCTTATAAAGACAAAAAGTGAGGGTCATACTGTGTGTCACTCATCATGGAAATGAATCCAGAGCATCCCACTTAGAAGATAGAATCTTGTTATTTTTTGTACAATGAGAAAATTTCATTTTTTTTGAATGGTAGCAAATTTTTGTTGAGAGAAAATGAGGATGAACCTCCATCTGGAGTAGAGTTTGTGTCATTTGTGTCAGGTTACGTGATTAATGAGATTCGTGTTTTGGAGAATTGTTAATTACAATTCAAGTCAGAGTATTTTAGAGTTGACACAGTGATGTTTTGGAGAATTCATTATTATAATTTGAGTCGGACATTTTATGAGTTGGCATCATCATATTTTGAAGAATTGATAATTACAACTTGAATCAGATTTTCTGAGCACTGGCGCTGTCGTGTTTTGGAGAATTATTTATAGGACTAAGACGACAGAATAGTCTTATCATTGGTTTGACTCTTGAGTGTATATCTGACAGTTAATCAATTGAGAACCACATCACTTTATATAAAAACATATATCAACATATATATACTCGAGAGCGAAAATAAAGAAAATATTGTGTTGCCCTAGATCTAATTATTAATCACAATGAGTCGGACTTTTTATTTTTTTGTGTGTATGAACTTTCAACATTTCACTGTTACAAGTATATCAATGAAACCCTTTTGTTCTCAATTTCCATGGGGTCAAGCTGCCTCAGCAGATCTTGGTACCATACGCTTGGCATATCTTTTTACTTCACATTGCCCTGTTACTTTATTCTAAATCTACTTTGAAACAATAAAACAAGTGCATTGCAGCCAGAGAAGATTACTTGATGTGTGTACATCAATGAAAGTGCCTATACAAAAACGTTTGGAAACTTATTGAAGGCACCTTGTATGTGTCATGTCGGAATTAGTATAAATTCCAAAAATTATGAAAAATAATCCAGAATATATATGAGATCTACTTTTTGGAAAAAAAATTGTAGAGAATAATGGTTTGAGATTTTTCAGTTTTTCAATGGCGGAGTTTGAGAAAAACACAGGAAATAAATAAGATTTTAAGGACTCTCCAAACTTCAATATATTAAAACATACGAGAAAACTCGATAAAGTCTATTTTTACTTGTAATTATTTTCCTACTAGATTACTTTTTGTAAATTTTTAAACTTCTACTAATTTCAACATGACATGTAACTATGTAATAATGTTTTTAACCAAAATGTGTTTATTTCAAAATTCACCATTCTCCACCAGCACTGAAATCAGATATACCTTCTGTAAGATTTGTATTTAATAGCATAGCAATCTTTTTTTAGTTATTCAATACAAAAACACAATATACATTTACTGAAACGGATTTATTGAAGACAAACAAATACTGATTGTATTTTATCCATAGCAACGGTGATTGCAAATTCATACAGCATGTGGATACTATCGTGTAAGTCAACATTTTGAATATCTGATAGAATTGAACTTGTCATGGCTAATTCCATAATCTGTGACAGTATTCATTAACCTTCCCATGATTTTTTTTTGTGTCTGTGTGTAATACATATATACATATAAAAACATACAAACATAAATGCATATATATTATACACACACATATATATATGTATGCATATATATTACATATGTATACATTCACACATATGTATGCATATATATTACATATGTACACATACATATATATTACATATGTACAAATACACATATATTACATATGTATACATACACATATATTACATATGTATACATACACACATTACATATGTATACATACACACCTATTACATATGTATACATTCACACATATGTATGCATATATATTACATATGTACACATACATATATATTACATATGTACACATACATACATATTACATATGTACAAATACACACATATTACATATGTATACATACACACATATTACATATGTATACATACACACATATTACATATGTATACATACACACATATTACATATGTATGTATATATCCACATGTATTCCTTAGAAAATACATATATGTGTGTATGCATCTATAAAAGTTAATGCGCAAAGTATAAAAGATTTTCGTTATTCATTTTTTGTTATAGGAATACAAAATGTCTTTTGAAAATAAACTTTTTGTTCTTGGAAAAAAAAAAAAATTCCTACACCCAAGAAAAAATGAATAATAAAAAAGTATATAATAAACATATATATACTTTGTGCATTAATATTTTTGTACATACATACATTTATGTATGCATATATATGTATGAAGTAAATGGTAGTCTGCTTGGAGCATTTGCTGGTAAATATATAGGTATTTAATAAGGATGTTTGCAATGTGGTAGAAATGTGTGAAAGAGATGAAGAAAAATAAATAATTAAAGACAATACAACATTTTTCTCCAAAAACTTATGCATTTATTTTTAATTAAATCGTAATTATAAATTACTGTTAATAGAATCCAAAATGATGGAATATATATATATATATATATATATATATATATATATATATATATATATATATATATGAACAAATGATTAATAAAACATGTTAAAAGACATCTTGAAAAAGAGTTAAAAACATATTTAATTTTAAAAAAGGAAGCACAAGACGTCTTTTAACATGTTTTATTAATCATTTGTTCATATTATAAGCTCTATTTCCTTTTCGGTTTTATTGAGCTTTTACATCTGGCTGAGTTTATTTTACTTGTAAATATTAACTCTTTAATATTTATAATATATTTTAAGTTTACCATTTTGATTACCTTGGTAAACTTATTGTAATTTATATATATATATATATATATTTATATATATATATATATATATATATATATATTATATATATTAGTCAGTTTTTCTAGTTCGCAAAGTTCATTAAATAATGAACTTTGCAAACTAGAAAAAATGAAACACTTATAGCAAAAATTTTTAATTGTTCTTAAATTTGTTGTGAATACGAGACAAAAATTGTTACATATATTCATATAAATAGGTAAATATTTTAGTAATTTTATGCAATTCTATGCTTTTTCATCTATTAATTTATCTTTTTTTTATTAAGTCACTTTAATTAATTACTGCTAATATTGACAAAACTATCGCATGGATATAGGAAAAATAGGGCAATAAAATTACAAAGGCATAACATCAAATATTCATCATTAACTGTTATGAAATAGTTATGCAAAGAGACGTATTTGGATTGATAATCACATATATATAAATATATGTACATACACAGTATTTCAAATTTCATCTTGTATTATGGATTTAAATAACAGTGAATTAATCATGTGATAAATGAAAAAAAATTTAATTTATTCAGATATATATATATTTTTTTTATTAAAAAAATAAAAATTCTATTACCCTAGACTTTATTAACAACTAGCAGTTCAGCTCAACTTTGCTCAGGCCCTATATACTGTTCATAACTTTATGTGCATATATATATATATATATATATATATATATATTCAAAAGTTTGACTCATGTCCAGTTAACCTACCTCTAAAATTTCAAGTGTTTAGACCTAAAATTGGCGGAGGAGTTTGGTAGAGTCTGCAAAGGTCAACTCTTTCAACTTTGACCTCTTGCCAGCCACATTTTCATCCAATAACTGACTAAAAAGTTTGCTGCATGTCTGAATACCCTTTATGTAAAATTTCAAATGACCCAAAATTTGCCAAATAGTTTGCCAGAGACCACAAAGGAAAAATCTTTTGAACTTTGACCGCTTGGTAGCCAAATTTTCATCCAAAAATCGATTAAAAAGCTCGCCCTATGTCTGAACAAACTTTATGTAAAATTTCAAATGTTTAGACCAAAAATTAACTGAGAGGTCAATTTTTTTTAACTTTGACTCCATACCATTTGTTTTAGGCTCAATTCAAGTTAAAAAGTTTGACCCATGTCCAAGGAAGCTACATCTAAAATTTCAAGTGTTTAGACCCAAAATTAGCAGAAGAGTTTGGTAGAGTTTTCAAAGGTCAAATCGTTTAACGTTGACCCCTTGACAGACATTTTACTAATTTCATGGTTAGAATGGACAATTGCAAGTAGTCATCGGAGATAAAATCGAAGACAACTTTCAATGGCGTTTATGACAGACAAATTTTTGGCTGAAAACCAATTAAAAAGATTTTCCCAAATCTCAAGTCTGTAGACTGAAAATTGACAGAGTAATTTGGGAGGGAAATGTACAGACACACAGACAATTTCACTTTTATAGATAACTGATAGATTTACTAAAATAATAATAAAAAAAAAAACTAGATAAGACTTTTAAGAAAAATATTACATATATTGTCTCCAATTTTCAGAAAAATATTACATATATACTTTACATACATATATATGAAACGTTTGGATATCAAATACATGTTCCTTAACAGAAAAGATTTTTTTAATGTATTTATCTCCACATATATATTAACCTTACATAAGACACTGGAAATCAAATCTTTGAGAAAAATTACTCTCCAACTAGATAAGAAACAATATAATTAAGTCATACTAATATATATATATATATATATATATATATATAAAAAGCCAAGTAAGTTTGCATACACAAGATAAAAAATCCAGTGAATCCTTACTGTGTTCATATAAAAGTGCTCAATAATAGAGTTGCTTATTTGGTATAAAATTTTTATTTAAACAAATATTATTTGACTACAAATTTGCAGACATGTTTCAGTAAGAGCTTAAAATAGCTGTGGGAGAATATTCCACTTCTCGCATCTGTAATGAAAGATTTTTGATTTGAAGAGATCTGGCAATTTTTAGCTCTGACTGAAACATGTCTGATAATTTGTAGCCAAATAATTTTTGTATAATTAAAAAAATATTATACCTTTTATATATATATATATATATATATATATATGGCGGTTGTTCCAAAAGTAATGCGTCCTAGTTTTTTAACTCAAAATGTTAAATAGCTATGAAGACAGGAATGGTACCATTAAAACAAGCAATCCTTTGTGCTCTAGAAATCTATTTTTCTACATGGTCACCACCATTCTCAATGTACTTTTGCCAGTGATGAACAAGAGCCTTGATACGTGGCTTATAAAAGTCAGCCCCTGCCGAAGCGGTCCATTTTTTCATGGCTGAAAGTCTAACAGTGCCAGGTCAGGATTATATGGTGGGTGAAACAGCACCATCCATCCAAACTTTGTCATACATTCTGTGATCTTCAAACTTGTGTGTGGCGGCCTGGCATTGTTGGCGTGTTACGAATGGAATGCTTTCCTTTTCTCTGACCTTATACGGCCAATCCAAGCTTTTAGTTTTCTCAACGTTTCAACAAAGGTCAGAGTTGATGGTCAATGCTGGTTCCAAGAAATCCAGGAGGACGACGCTTTTCCTGCCCCACAAGATGGTGTACATCACTTTGCCCATAGATATGTGTCTTATACTTCTTCGCTGGGGAGCATGAGTGGTACCATTCCATTGGCTGCCGTTATAACTGACTCAGTGGTGATACCATATCTCTTCATTAGTGACAATACAGCCAAGAATCTGTTACCTGTGACTTTGTACTGGTTCAATATGCCCTGACAGACATCCAGTCACTAGTCCTATGTGAGCATTCGTGGAACCTACCCAGCCCACACTTTGCTGTATCCTAGAGATGACATTGTTTCCAGTGCACCGACATCCACATTCAACTCTATATGCATTTCATTCACCGTTATCTGCCAATCATGATGGATGAGTTAGTCAAGGTGCACAGTGTTTTCTGGAGTGGTGGCTGTGCATGGGTATCCGGAGCATGCTTTGTCACTCAACAATCTAAAACAGACAAACCCATTTCCTAACTAAGCTAACATCAACTGCATCGTAAACATTCAACAGGCGCCAGTGAATGTTGATTGGTTCAATTTTTTCTGCATGGAGGAACTCAATAACGCATCTCTGCTTCTGACACATGTCCATGACAAGGATTGCTTACTTACAATCTCACACCGTGAATATTTGCAAGAGAGAGATGAAACCTTCAGGTCATGAATGTATACGTCCAGTCTTCATAACAATGCAATTTGCAATCCCTCTGATCCATTTGGGTGGAACAAAAATAGGACGTATTACTTTTGAAACGGCTCTCATATATGATATACTAAACATTATATATATTAGATTGCCTTTGCTGAAAAAAAAAAACAAAACAAAACAAAAAAACAGTTTATAAATATTGAAGAAAAGAAAAAAATTAAAATTGTTTCATATAAGCTAATAACAAAGCCTTCCTTAAGATATATACAAACTTTTTATACAACAGGGATGCAGGAGAAAATGATTTCCGTTTATTTAGTAACACAAACTATAATACTTGACTTCTGCATTTAAACTTTACTTCTCTTCAGTAGTTTGAAGGCTCCAAAATCAGTATTATTCAGATTAGTGTTCTAATTTTCAATGTTATGTTTCAGACAATTTAACTTCAGGTACATTTTGTCAAACATAGGAACTTGTATAAAAATTCAAACTGAACTTTTGATTTAACATAAGAGTAGATTGTTCTCGTTCCCAGTAACTTATAAGTTATTTATAACAGTATTCTTAGTATGGCCCATACCAAGGATTGAATCATCAACTTTTATTTCAACCTGTCATTTAAAGCTTATTAAGCAGCACCTTTATCCATTACGCAACGAGTCATTAGGGAGTTAGATAAAGATTTCCCCCGAGTTTAACAAAACGCACCTGGCAAAGTTTGAGAGTTACATTGGCTGAAATGCTATGAGAGTAACATACAAGGTGAGAGCAGTAGAATGAATTATCCAAATTAGCAATCCTCATCTAAAGAAAAAAAAAAAAAAGTCTGAAACATAAACTTCAAAATTAAGTTTAAATGATACAGCATGTAAATAGTTTAGTGACTCACATCATCAATCATGATTCTATATCCTGACAAAGACTTCATTGACTGAAACATTGGTTATATGAAACAATAACGTTTAACCATTTGAATATCTTTCTTTTCATATTCAATTATGGCAAACAATACGATGCATCCATACATATAAAATTAACTGAAATTTTGAAATATTTTCAAATTACAGATTGTATAATACTGTAAAATTAAAGTCCATATAAATATTAGTATCAATATTTATAATTTTGTATTTCCTGCTTAATAATGAATTTGTTGTAAATTTTTTAATTTATCGAATGCCAAATTTTCATTTATATATATATATATATATATTTATATATATATATATATATTATATTCAAAAATGGTGAAAGTCCTGAATTGAATTTGTAGACTGTCCCCGCCACAAAAAAATAAAAACACAGAATTTATGTAAAATGTAGAATGAAGTTCTCTACCGAATCTGATTAATTTCAATGTCCAAAATTAAGCCTAATAAAAATACGGAAAAACCCATCAAAGAACGAAAATGTCATATTCCAAAAATCACAAATTGATAAAGTAATCTTTGTTTTTAAGAAAATCAAGTTTTATAAGGAAATGAACAGGTAATACATCTTGTGCGCCATCTTTAATAAAGGGGAACAATTCAAACTACCAAGATCAAAATCAGCTTTGTAATGGTTATAATTTCCTATTAAAATTCTTAAATCATAAAATGATTTTCTATTTATAAAAAATACTTGACCAATTTACATAATTTTTTTAAATATGACATTTTCATGACAGGTACGTATATCATGAAAATTTTCTGTATCTGTTTTCTAATTAGGTTGAATTCTGAACAATAAGCTGAGTTCAGTAGAGAATTTTATTCTAACAAATTTTACATATATTATGTATCACATATTTTATTTTTTTTATTTACAAGTTGAGTGTTAACTATTTTGTTCTTTTACCATAAAAATACTTGTTCAAGATTTTTTAACACCGAAAAGGCTTCAGTTTGATGAATAAATTTAACATGAAATGTACCCCCCCCACCACCAACTCATTAGATTTGTCAACCAGTCTTTAATAAAAAAAAATCCAGTTTACAAACATACTTTGAGGAGTTTAGGTCAAGGATCACTTTCATAGCAAATCCTATTTCAGTCACTTTAAATTATTTACAGTGAAATATGTTTACTTAAACAATGTTTTATTACTGAAAGTACAGAATAGTTAACATTTGATAACTTGTAACTGACTACTCCAACCCCCCCCCAAACAAAAATAAAAGCACATCATTTGGTGCTTGTTCAGAACCCCCCCCCCCGCCACTAAAAAAATCTATACAATGTCCGAAGAAAATAGTGTATACAAAAAATTGTGGAAATTGATTTTTTTCCCCCGATTAAGAAAATCAAATTTTATGGCTAAGCTATGAACGAAGATCTCGCAACACCATCTTCAACACAGTCTGAAAGAACAAAGGAGATAATTCCAAATAATTCCAACTGCCAAAATTTTAGGAAGCCATTCTTAACATGGGGTGGGAATTATTGGACAAACTCAACTTTGCTTAAAAATGACTCGCTTAGTTTTTTATGTTTATTTAAAAACTAAATACATTACAAAACTTTCATACATTTTTGGAGATCAAATAGATGTTAACATGACATTTATTGGGTGGGTTTCTACAACCATTTTGTTTTATTTCTTATTGTGAAGCGATCATCGAGTCTTCAAGGATATCGTGGCCATCTTTTCTTGTCCTCCGGCAGTGTTCAACAGTACTCGTTTTTCAAACAGAATAAACATTTTACATCAAATAAAAACACTAAAACTTATCCAGGTAGGTAGAAAAGTAACTTGTCTTGCCTTTGGTAACATTTATTTGTTATATATTTGTTTTTTGACAATTTTTTCGTACCTCTGTAATAAAAACCCTGTTTGTTTTGTTTGCAAGTTATCACAAGTGTTAACCATTATGTAATTTAACAATTTTAGTAAAAAAAAAATTTTTTTAAATGAAAAGAAAAAGTTACATCGTACATTTAAAACGACGAAATTAAAACTAGAAAAAGAAAAAAATATGGTGCTTAAGGTATAGGTGACAAATCGATTTTTAAAAATATTTTTTTCTCAAGCGAAAACAATATTACGTACTTAATTATCACGTCGAAAACAGTAATATATCCAAAAATTATGAAAATTCATTGGGTAGAATGATTGCTGTAATGCTGTGCTTTTCTAAAAAGCTCTATCGCTTATAAACAAAATCTACAATATTCGTTTCAGAGTTATGTCCCCTATATATAAATTCTTACTTTATAACGTCTAAGAAAATGCGATTTTATCCAATTTTCCATAAAAAATTACTTTTAGTTTTAACTATAACTTTAAGATGATTTTTCGTAATTTTTAGATATATTACTATTTTCGGCGTGGCAATTAAGTACGTAATATTGTTTTTGCTTCAAACGACATTTTTTTTTAAAAATCGATCGGCCGACTGTATCTTAATAAGCACCAAAAATATTAAGGTTAGCTAAGAAAGATCGATAACTCGTTCGGAATCTTGACTTTCATCTAGAAAAGTATGAGTTATTGCACTTTAGCTATCTCATTTCCCGATTTTTTTTTTTTTTTTTTTTTCTTTAAAAGATATCGACTTTATCTTTCTGGAAAAGTTCTCATTTTGGTGTTTCACGTATATGATTAAAATTTCCATAAATTAGTAGTTTTTGTGTGCGTGTTATTTTACTAAAACATGTTTTAAGAAAAAAATATTTGTATTTTAAATAATTTAGGTGACTGAAATAAGATCTAACTGTAAATTGAACAAAGTTCATAGTAACTTTAAGACGTTTCTTTAAAAATAATCTTAGAATTTGGTGTTTGATATAGTCAAGATGTTTGATAATTTCATTAAAAAAAAAAAAAAAAGTGTAAATTCTTTACTTTGTTTAAATGACTGCTTGTATGGGTTTTCAGGTACGCTGAAAAAGAATATCAAATTCAAATTTGACGCAGACAAGTAGTTTTCTGGTGCAATCTTATCGTACGCAAGATGTCAGCCATGGACGGATAGCAGTATCAGAATTTTTGTAGGAATTTTTGACACCCCTAACACGAAACTGCGAATACAATATAAAAATCTCGTAATTTCTCTGTTAAAAGTGGGTTATTTATTTTCTTTATGGATTATACTTCCAAAATAAACTATTACAGTTGTTTTAAAAGTAATAAAAATATTTTTTTTTTTTTTTTAAACAGTAATGAATTTTCCGAACTCAATATTTTTAAATTTTTAAACTCAATATTTTTAAATTTTAAAATTTTAAAAATCTATCAAAATTTTTCTATTGATTCTATTTTTACGATATTTTCAGGGTCAATGTGAAATTTTATGTTCTTTCCAATAAACCGAATATAATATTTTAGACAAACGTTTTTTTTTTTTTATTCACGGTTCCCCCCCCCCCCAGTGTCTATTACAAAGAAAATACTTAATTTCGTCTCGGATAAGTACATAATTATTTACTCACAAATTGAAGAGAAAAGGTCAATACATAATATATTCAAATTTAAAAAAAAACGGACATCGTGTTCTTGTAGAATTTTACCTGTAAAGTTTGAAGTTTAAAACCTTTTTTTAAACCACGTTATTTGTTTTTTCTTTTTTCTTTTTTTTTTTTTTAATGGAACCTTGGTCCTTGCTCCTTTAATTGAAAAAAAAATTAGGGCTTGAATTACATTTTTCGAGGAGTTATAAGCTTGGAAAGACAGGGGGTCGAATAATTCACGCCTCCAATTTTGTAAATGTCTAAAAATAATTAATTTCGACTCGGATAAGTACATAATTATTTACTCACAAATTGAAGAGAAAAGGTCAATACATAATATATTCAAATTTAAAAAAAAACGGACATCGTGTTCTCGTCGAATTTTACCTGTAAAGTCCGAAGTTTAAAACCTTTTTAAAAAAAAAACACGTTTTTTTTTTTTTTTTTTTTTTTTTTTTTAATGAAATCTTGGTCCTTGCTCCTTTAATTGAAAAAAAAAATTAGGGCTTGAATTGCATTTTTCGAGGAGTTATAAGCTTGGAAAGATGGGGTGGAATTATTCGCTATTTTCACAAAAAATTCTGATACTGCTAATGGACGGATGTCAAAAATGGAACGGAACGCAAATTTTAGTGAAACGAAATAAGCGAGTAACTGGACAGCATGAAAAAAAAATCGACTGCTGACAAATAAGTTAATCTTTCAGAATAACAAACGATGCAAAAAAAATGTTACCAAAGACAAACCAAGCTACTTTTCTTTTTTACCTAACTACTAGTTAGGTAAAAAAAAGTAACTTGGTTTACCTTTGATAAAAATGTAAATAAATGAAAACACAAAAAAAAACTTATCTAGTTAGGCTAACTAGATAAGTTTTTGTGTCTTAGTTTATTTACATTTTTTTCACACTACTTATTCTTAACTAAAAACTACAAAAACATTTTTTAAATAGATATTAAAATTGCTGTTTGCTATTCTGGAAGATTAGATTATTTTTTAGTTATTTCATTTCATTGTTTTTTTTTTTTTTCCATTTTGTTTCGGTAATTAACTAGAAAAAGGACGATAAAATTCAATTTTTACGGTATCTTTTGTTTATGAAATTGTTATATGAAACTAGAGTCTAGTTGTAACAAAAAAGTTATTTCATTTCATCAACATCTTAAAATACAGAGTAGTCAAAAATTAAAACACGCTTATCATTAGTTATTGTTATCAACAGCCGAGTGTTTTTGTTTTTTTTTTAGGCTGTAGTACTCGCTAATTTCGTTTCGCTAAAATTAGCATTCCGTTCCATTTTTTTTTTTTTTTTACATCGATTCGCGGCCGCCATTTTGCGTTACGACTTAGTCAAGATGGCCGTTTTCGGGATGTTAAGACATTTTTCCTAATGTTTCACTTAATACATGTCAATGGCGTTCGCCATTCTTCACATAGAAAGGAGGGAGTTTTGTAACATGCGCATCCCGGATACTTTTCAGTTGGACCCCCCCCCCAAAAAAAAAACATGGCCTTCGGTAATAACAATGGATTACATTGGATAATAAATGTCTTAATATTCAGAAAACTACTTTACGCGAAATTAAATGCGATATTCATTTTCAGCATACCCTAAAATCTTTAAAGTCGTTTTGCAAACAAGTGTTGACTGTTGAAATGAAAAAAAAAAAAAAAAGAAAGAAATGCTCTTCTCGCCCTACCACTACCCCTCCAAAAATGATTTTGCTGTAACAGAATATTTTTCGTTCTTGTTTAGTATTCAACTTAATTTTTAAAATACAGAAAAATCTTAACGTACCCGTCACGGAACGAAAATGTCATTTCCAAAATTACGTAAATTGATCAAGTTTTATTTTTAACTAAGAACATCAAGAGTAAGCAAAAAAGAAATCTCAGATCGTTATCTTGCAAAAAACAAAACAAAAACAAAGCAACGGCAGATAAAGCCACAATAATTCAAACTTGCGAGATCAGCCTTGTAACGCTACCGATTTCACATTAACCGCTTTAAATTGTTTAAAATATTCTTTATTAAAAAAAAGATACTTGATCAATTGACGTGATTCTTTAAAAATTAGGTTGAATTCTAACTCAGAACAGATTTTTTTCTGGTGGTGGTGGGAGGTCTGTTGCCACCCGGGCATAAGGTTAGTGGTAAAAGGTTTATATTTTATGCACCATGCGGAAGAGAACAAAAAAGTTCTATAAAATTACCAGACCCCACCCACCCAAAAATAGTGATATACTGTACAGATTAGATTCGATAAAGTTGTATAAAAAAAAAAAAAAAAAAAAAAAAAAAAACAGAAAACAAATATATAACAAATAAATGTTATCAAAGGCAAGATAAGTTACTTTTCTGCCAAACTGGATATATTTTTTGTGTTTTTATTCAATGTAACATGTTTATTCAGCTCGAAAAATATAGTGTTTCCCGATGTATTGGAAAATTCAAAATGGCGCCCGACTCTCTCTTTAACACGGTAAGTTTGGGAAAAGGTGTTATAAATAAAAAACTAGATAAAATACTGTTGGTAACTCGCTCAATATATGTTACCGTGACATAGGTTGACATATATTCTGTGGGTTTTTAATAGTATTTTGTCTAGTTTATTATTTATAACACCTTTTTCCAAACTTACCGTCTCCGCGAGAGAGTCGGGCGACGGGCGTCATTTTGAATTTTCCAATATATCGGTAAACACTATGTTTTTCGAGCTGAATAAACATGTTACATTGAATAAAAACACAAAAAAAATGTATCCAGTTTGGTAGAAAAGTAATTTATCTTGCCTGTTTTTTGACAACTTTATCGAATCTATGTGTATAGTAACACAAACCCTATATATCCTTTTAATATTTTGGTCCACAATCCAGCTAAAAGTCTCGGTCTTAAAACGGAAGTTGATTTAGTTACCTCCCGTAAGTAACTACACTCGTGGGAGATAACTGTGCCAGTAGTAAATATTAAACAACTTTTTTTTTTTTTTTTTTTACTTGTCCGTATCCGGTATAAGCAAGGTTTTAAAATATTTCAGCGCCTTGTATACGGTATCCCCACATATATTAAAAACAGGATGTGTAGGCTTTAATTCGTTATCCAATCCTCCCAATATGTGAAGTCTCTTGCTTCCGTTATGCTGTGCCACGGAAAGGCCGCTCAGGCAATAACACGTGTGGTAATAATCCCTGGGTTTGGAGGGCTTGTCTCGGAGACCCCCACGAGGGTGCTGGCAAGAAGTGAGAACATATTCCTGGAGGGCACCCACTTGAAAGAGCCAAAGTTCAGTCGATATTTCAGAGTCCTTTTCGTCTATCGAAAGGCTCGACTGCAGCAAAGGTATCGCGCCGGCTTGCCAAAAAGAGTAACATCCATCCACAAGTTTCCCCGTGCGACCCTGGAAACCGCCCTCAAACTTCATTTGTCGGTTGACCAGCCACCTGAGGAGCAACTTCGTGTCGCACAGGGAGACCTTTCTTAGTAGACAAAGAGAAGCGAGTCCGCAGAAGGAGTACCCGCCGTGGGCCTCTAGTCCGGGTCTACCTGCAAAACCACCCTCGTAAGTTTGACAGCTGACGATCCATTCTGGGGTGTCCTCAAACAGTGCAGATTCTCCAGATATTAGGTTGCAGATGGCCACACAGCTGGCGACCAGATAAATACCCCTCACGTCGATCTCGCCTCCCGCATGCAGTTCAAACGAACCGTCGGGTTGTTTCATCCGATAGAAAAAATCTAACAGTCCATTTCGATTTATCACCGAGTAAGCGTACTCGTTTCCGAGGATAGCTAAAGCGTTCACCGCTGCGTAGGTAGAAGCCAGATGAGGTTGCTGACCAGGACCACCGCCGAAACCTCCATCGGGATGCTGACAACGTCTCAAAAAATCCGCTATATGCTCGACATTTTCGTCAGCGAGTGGGAGGCAATCTAAAAGATCGAGACTATGTAAAATCCAATAACATAGCCAAGTACGGCTAGCGTCGAGGCATTGGTACGAACTACTTAATTCTTTTAATCCCGCCCTTAAGAATGAGATGTGGCGTTCCCGTTCAAGACGAGGGTGTCTTTTTTCCACCTCTTGAGGAGAATCGCTATCCTCTTCATCCTCGTCCGAAGGCGATAATTCGTACTCGCTATGGTATTTAAGCCGGGCCAGTTCGAACATCTCCTGGATTTTTTTCTCTACTGTTTCCTGTTCTCTTGATGTAGCAGTGGATACTTTGTCGTTATAGAATCGCGATTTTTCCAGTAAGTCCTGTTCTGGCTGCTCTGCATACCTTGGCCGTAATCTTTTTATTGCGGAGGCTGCCATGCTTGTTTATATTAACATGCGGCTAAAAATTCCTTAGATTTCACTTCGAGAGAAAAAGAGTTTCTACTACGATGCCACCTAGTGACCAACTTCGAAATAAAAGCGCACACCAAGGGCAAGTAACTCTCGTTCATCCTAAAATCATTTTACGATATTTTTTGTTGCTTTATTAAGTTGACTTTTTTGAGGAACAGAATTCACTATAAATGAAATAATTTTTATTTTTCAAGTTTAAATTATTTTCGGTGCAAATCCATTATTCAACCTGATTAAAAAAAAAAAGAAGGTATATACAGAAAAATATTTATGATCTACATCATTACCCGTTATGGAACGAACATGTTATATTCCAAAAATCATAACTTAGAAAATCAAATTTTATGAGGGAGCGAGACAGTGTGTATTGATCCGCCATATTTAATGAATTAGCGAAAAAACTCAATTCGAACAACTGAGATTTAAAAATCAGACTTCTAATGGCTACGATCGTTAAAAAAACGATTATTTATCATAAGACTATTTGATCAGTTTACGTGATTTTTGGAATATGACATTTTCGTTCCGTTATAGAGATTTAAATTTTTTTAAATGTATTTTTAAAAACAAAGTGAATTCTGGACAAGCACCTTATTTTCTTTAAAAATTATTTTCTTTAAATCTAATTTACTTAAATATTTGAATTTTACAAATCCGTCTAGACTTCCCGTTAATTTGTCAATAAAAATGTGGAAAGAAATCCCCAAAAAGAAAATGTATTAATACATTTAGGTTATCTTGAACATTTCAACCAGTTGAAATGTATATTTCGCCTGGTGTAAAAGGGGGGGGTGAACTTTTTTTTTATAATATAATAATAACGATATTAGCAAAAATTATGAAATACACAGTATTATTTTGGCCTGTTTATTTATTTATTTTTTCATAAAAATTTTCTCAACAAAAATACAGAAAAATCGGTACTTGTACAGTTTAATCAAGACATTAAAAATGAAAACATCGAAAAAAAAAAAAAAGGGTTGTATTGTACGTATCCGTTATGAACGAAGTTCTCCGAAAAAAAAATCACTTAATTTCATCAAGTAGTTTTTTTTTGTTTTTGTTTTTTTCTACAGGGGTGTAGGCGCTTTACATGGAGTTATCTCCCCGTGGCGTGTTCTTAAATTTCCATAATGACTGATTATTGGCTGACTTCAACGCGCTCTCATAAAAACGTGTTTTTCCGCTGTAAAAAAAAAAAACCCAAAAAAACTACTTGATCAAATTAAATGAATTTTTTTTGAGATCTTCAGTTCAAAACTGATACGTACAATATAACTTTTTTTTTTTTCGATATTTTCGTTTTTTAATGTCTTGATTAAACTTTACAAGTACCGAAAAATCGTCAGATGCCATATTCTAAAAATCACGTGAATTGATCAAGTAGTTTTTTTTTTTTTTAACAATAAAAAATTAAATTTTATGGTGAACTGTAGGGACTGCCAAAATTCACCATAGAATTACCCCACCCTATATGTAACACGATGTAACTTTATTATAAATCAATATTATCAATATAACTTTTGTACCATTTAAAAGAAGGGCAAAATAAACTAGTAATAACTAAAAAAAATATTTTTCATCGAACGAAAATAATGAAATGGCGAAACGAAAATCGTGTTTACACAATTGGCGCTTTAAAATAACCTTTCCATGTAGTAGACCTTCCGAACGTGAAAAAATGCCCGTGTTTAATAAATCTAGCAAAAATCAACTAATTGTCAGATTTTCGTGAAATTTTCAATACTTATCAATTTTAGAATGAAATTGCATATGAAATGCAGTTTCCGTAAAATATATAAGGGGAAATGGGTTTGTATTACTGTACACATAGATTCAAAAAAGTTGTCAAAAAACAAATATATAACAAATAAATGTTATCAAAGGCAAGATAAGTTACTTTTCTACCAAACTGGATATATTTTTCGTGTTTTTATTTAATGTAACATGTTTATTCAGCTCGAAAACCATACAGTGTTTACCGATGTATTGGAACATTCAAGATGGCGTCTGATTCTCTCTTTAACACGGTAAGTTTGGGAAAAGGTGTTATAAATAAAAAACCGGTTAAAATACTGTTAAAAACTTGCTCAATACATGTTACCGTGGCATAGGTTGACATATATTCGGCGGGTTTTTAATAGTATTTTGTATAGTTTTTTATTTATAACACCTTTTCCCAAACTTACCGTGTTAAAGAGGGTGTGAGACGCCATCTTGAATTTTCCAATACATCAGTAAACACTGTATGTTTTTTGAGCTGAATAAACATGTTACATTGAATAAAAACACAAAAAATATATCCAGTTTGGTAGAAAAGTAACTTATCTTGCCTTTGATAGCATTTATTTGTTATATATTTGTTTTTTGACACCTTTTTTGTATCTATGTGTACAGTAATACAAACCTGGGGAAATATTTTTTTTAGTGCGTGTCCCCCCGCCCTATTTATTTTTTTGAACAAAATATATTTAAATCCATCGAAATTTCTATTTATTATGAAACATAAGAGTTCAAATAAGTAAAAGATATTTATTTTTTAAAAGTTTAAATACACGTATTGAACAAAAATTTACCTTGAAGTTCCAATTAAAAAAAATGATATAAATTTAATATTATATTTTTTTTAATAGCTTTTTTTCGAATTAATATATACTATAATCAGTTGAATTGCCAAAAAAAAGAAACTTCGTAAACATTAATTAATTTTTAAAAGATTAAAACGATTAAAATTCTATTATTTCAAAATGTTCCATTACAACATAGATTTTTAATTAATTGTGTTTAAATTTTTTTAATATTAAGTTTTAATATAAACATGGCTCTTGTCAGCTATTTTATCACCAGATTAAAACCAATTTGAAAATATTATTGCACAAATATTAAACATTTTGTAGCCCCCGCCCCTCATATTTTGTTTGTCTCTTTTTACCGAACAAAATATGGAAGCCCGTAGGTAACCAAAAGAACATTCAGTAAAACCGCATTTCATATTTAATATACAAATGTTTATAATATTATTAATCATTAAACTGTGTAAATCTTAAAACCTAACAAAATTATGACAAAGATTAATTATTAATTGCAGTTTGAAGAAGATGAACAAAGGTTTTAAAAAAATCATTAAGTCGCTTCTGCTTTCCATAGTTCGTATAGTTAACACAAATCTGACGTCACGGGAACATGCGCTCCGTTTTTCACATTGTTTTGGGGATACCTAATGAACTGAGATGTTAAGTTTTGATCCGTCATGTTTTATAAATAAGGAGGACAACTCGATTCGAACTATCGAGATCCAAATCATGAATTGGAATGTTACATTTTAATAAAAAATTTATTTTAAAAACATAAATTAACGAATTGTTCCCTTTTTTTTTTGTTTTTTCAAACATTAATTAACAAATATTTAAATTAGCATATGTGTGTTTTTAATAAATAAATTTAAATTACTACAGTGTTTCGATATTTTCTTTATCTATAAACGGTGTAGCGACTAGCTATTTCGACCGGAATAAATGACAGACAGGAACATTTCTACAGTGATCACCGTTTTAAAACGCCTACGCGTTTTTGACAATGTGTAGGAACATGATGCTGTGATGCGACCAAACGCATACAAAAGCAAGTGAACTATGTTTACACGCCCTCATGCTTGAATATGGTGAGCAGCAGGCGGGCACTATAAAGGCATTTACCCGCCAAAATCAAAACAGTTTTTCTCCAAGTTCTCAAGTACAACACGTGTTCGAGGAAGCTCCGTCTTCATGAGACGTTAAAACACCCATCTTGGTTTTACACGGGCAGTAAATGAACTACAATACTCATTGTGGAAATTTACCACCTCCTGTTAAACATTCGTATCCCAAACCACTGTCCTTACAATGTGAACGAACACACACACGCGTGTATTCACTTCTTTGGATTCACTTCTATGCCTGTTTCCACCAGGAAATAAGCCATATTAATTCCAAGCCTTCCTGTGGCACACCTATCATAAAAATCAGTACTTTCAAGCCTTGTGCCATACACACAAAATTCACACATCAATAACCATTCATTTAAAACGTTCAAACACAAGAAAACACTGATGTTGGAACACTTTATTTTAATATTTCTTTCACATAAATAAACATTATTTATTTTATATAAACTTAGCAATTCCGTGTTCTTTATCGAGTGCCGTTTTTTCTTGAATTTATTTTTATTTTTTTATTTACAGATATAAACTTTGTATAACTTAGCGACCATATTTAATTTATTATTAAGGGCCCTGAAAATGCATCCCATAGATTAATGACTCTGCCATGAATTCAGGATCTGATGAGGGCTTATGCAGAATATGGATCGTACATTTCAAATAACATCACTAATAAAAAATGACAGCAAACATTTTATTGTTAATTTAGTAAATCATAACTCCTGTCGTATATGGACAGTGATCAAGAAATTATTGGACAACAGTTACATCCATGCAATACACAATGGAGAACGACACATTGTCATCAAATTCGACTACAAACTGGTGACACTGACGTCAGCAAAATGGCACTCTGCATGAACTGGTGACCCTCAACTTCAGCAAAATTAGCAAGATGCCAGTGGTGGGATTCAAATTTTTTAAGAACAGGTTCTAAGAAAACAGATCGTGTGTGTGTATATATATATATATATATATATATATATATATATATTATATAAACTGTTATCTTTATAAGAATAAAGAATCTACTATAATGTAGTTATAGAATTTTTAAAATATCCAACTATTCTTAGTATAAATTTATTAATAATTATTTTGCTAATATTCTAATTAATACAGGTCTGAATAGGGGTCTACCTAATTTTAACAACCGGTTTGCCGCACTCATAATATGTCATTGATTTACTGACGATTCGCATGAACTGATGCGAACTGGCTGAATCCCATCACTGCAAGATGCAACCTTGGTGCTTCCCATAAACTACTCGCAGTTCTCATAAAATTTCTTATGAGTCTCGTAAAAAAAAAAAAAAAAAAATCGTGGATCACTTCATTTTAAAAAAATTAATGCTTGAGCTAAAATGTTACAAAAAAAAACGAACAGATTCTGAAAGGAAAAAAAGAAAAAAGAATAAAACTATTTTTTTCTTTTCCAGTCATTTAACTGGTGACCTCGACTTTAATAAAACGACCACACATGCAACCATAGCCCTCCCAATACAAACCAGTGACCTGCTGACGTCAGTAAATCAATGACATGCAACATGGACCTCCTTACAAACTAGCAACACTGGTCTCAATGAAGTACCGATTTATGCCAATAATTGCACAAAAATCGAAAATTAAACAAAACACGGCTTCCCTATGCACCAGACTCCGATAACAGTGAATTAGCGACACACAAAACCTCAGTCCTCCCTAAAAACTGACAGCTTTGATTCCAGCAAAATAGTGCCACATGCACACAGGGTCCTCCTACAGATTAGCGGTTCCATAGCCAGCATGTTAGACAATCCACCCACCAACAACAGGTTGGTTAGTTGGTTGGTTGGTTGTTTTTGTTTTACGGCATATCAACCCTTTTCGGGTTATTTAATGCCGAATCCAAAGATTTTGAAGAAAAATTTTTTAATAGAATATATTTTTTGTTTTTAAGTCGGTTTCTATTTAACCCATAGTTGGAACCCTAACAGGTACTACCACTCCGGGTCAGAGTGGACCTGGGAGCAATGGTAATTAAATGGTGGCTCCACACTCCCCAAAGCCTGCAAGCTGGGGCCTCACCACTGGATATAGTTTAAGGTCATATCCAGGACCCCCATTGAGGGAATTTTGCCCTCTGCAGGGGGGGCAGTCGGTGTATTCTAATGCCCCACCGACAGGGCCACCAACAACAGGATTTTACCTACATTGTTGTCAGTAGTGATTATCAATGCCTGTTCAATGCCGACATTCCATTAAATTTGTGATGCGATAGAGGCAGCTCTAACATCAACTACGGTTGCATAGGCCACATTGGAGATACTGCGATTTTCGGCATGCACTGGGGGAATAGCACCTTACCCTACCTCATATGGTAGAGTCAAATCACGAAAGTGAGAACCCTAATCCTACCTTATATGGTAGGGTCACTCCACAATGATGAAACAAGCACATCGGATTCTTAAGCAATCTTGATACATTTTCAAGCTTGCATAAGGGAGCTTCTTACAAGTACATTGCATTCTTATTTGGAATTCAACCTAATTAAGAAAACAAACCTACAGAAAATTTTTATGGTGTATGCTCCCGTCATGGAGTGTTAATGTCATGTTCCAAAAATCATGTAAATTGATGAAGTACTTTTATTTTCATAAAGTAAATCATTGTTAAATGATTTAAAGCGATTAATGTGAAATTACAAGGCTGATCTCATAAGCTTGAATTATGTGGACTTATCTGCCCTGTTTTTTTTTTCAAGATGGCGACGCGAGGCTGTCTCTTTTTGCTTCCTCATAAAAATTCATTTTATTAGTTAAAAATAAAACTACTTGATCAATTCACATGATTTTTGGAATATATCTTCGTTATGTGGCAGGTAAGTACATCAACAAAGATTTTTCTGTATTTTTGTGTTTTCTTAATTAGGTTGAATTCTAAATAAGAACCAAAGTGCTTGTAGGTGACTGTTGAAATTCTTGCTAATCTAGATGCTAACCTTGAAAGAAAGATCCAAACCGTCTATTATTTATTTTATCTTTATTTTGTAACATTTTGTGCAAATCCAACAATAACAGAGTTGTACGATTGGCCTTTCTAATGGCAAATTTTGCCAATTCAGCCATTTTTTAAAAGCAAGTTGGCCTTTTTTAAAATTTGGCTTAAATTTTTTGCTTTTTTCTGATTATTTTATAAAAACATTTATTTGAAAGTAATTATTAAAAGAAAACGTGAAAACTTTTAAAGCAGTTTTTTCTTCAAATATTGTGTAAGCTTTTTGTTTAATTATAGTTTTTTATTTACTTTTTTTACAAATATATCTATTTGAAATAATTATTGAAAACGTTACAAATATGCTTGAAACAGTTTGGGCTTAAAAATTTGCATTGCTTTCTTAAGTATTTTTTTTTTCAACGATTTCACATAAAATTATATTTGGTATTAACTATTAAAGAAACTTTATAAATAAATATTTTTAAGCTGTTGATAGTAACAGTGCAGTTAATGTGGTATTTGATTAACAACTCTTCATTGGACAAACTCTCTATTTAATGTTTCAGCTAATCAGAAAAATCCAGTGTATAATATAAAAAGCTGAGCATCTTTCTTCCTCTTTCCTGTTTTCTATAATATAAATCTAACCTGTCTGTTTAAATGTATGTATGTATGTATATATGTATGTATGTATATCCGCCTAAAATTTCCGACAAAGGCAACAGATTTTCACGGGATCAGTATCATTTCGAAGCTCGACCCTTCGGACGACAGATATCGAAAAATTGGCTAAAAACATTAATTCCTTTCTACCTCAACTGGGCACTTTTCTACAAGGAGGGGTTACTTTTTTTGCTGATATTTTCAAAAGTCATCCCCTCTTTTCGATTGTTTAGCCTTAATTTAAACCTTGCCATTTCCGGTTTGGCGGTAGACGCAATGACAAAGACGTAATGTTTTTTGTTTTTTTTTCACATTCTTTTTCTCCTTCGCAGTACAGGTTCGAGCCTGCCTGTCTACTACCACATTTTTTTTTTTGCTCAACACACACCTCCAAACACTTGGGCAACGCTGAGCACCCAGGCTAGTGTTTAAATAAAAACATACATGCTTGCATTACAATCCAGTTGGCACCACTTTGTATCTTAAAAGGCATTCAGGAATATTCAAATTGTTAACCAAACTCTCTTCATTCCATTATCTTTTGTGGATGTTCTTTAATTGTGAAAAAGACCTCGACAGACGAATATGAAATTTTTATGAACTTCTAGATACAGTGTCCACTGTAGCATATGCATGTTGCTCAATGAAAACACAAGAACACCTCGAAGGTGCATACATGGAAAACTTCAAACTTTTGTTTAGAAAAAAAAAATTAAAGCCTATCCATATTTCAAAGTTAAAAGTTGAAATTGTTGATACCTGTAGCCGAACCTGCAATATTATTTCCATTGCCCAATAACATTGTGAAAGATACCATCTTTTCCTTTTTTTTTTTTTTTTTTTTTTTTTTTTTACGAAAAAGTCACCACTTAACAGGGCCCGGAGGCCACTCGAAGATAAGGCTTAAGGAGTGTACAGTGGTCAAGGAGAACATGTCAGTCATCATTAGTAGTGGAAATTTAGCAAATTGGATTACTTAAGGGAATGGCCATCAAGAATTTGTTCATGTTGGATTTGAAGACAACCATATTGTAGTCAGTTGGAAAGCAGAAAAACGGAACAGAGTTCCACAGATATGCATTCTAAGAAAGAAGCTTTGTTCATGGAATCTACATTTAGGTTTAGGCACAGATAAAGAGTGAGTGAAATTATTAATAATGGTTTCAGCTAGACGAGTGTTTTCGTGAAAGTCAGGCCGGGGGGAGGGGCATAGATTGGAGCTCAGCCAAGCACTTACCATGAAAAAAAAATCAGAATCAAACAAAAGAAAAAAGTATACACACACAATAATTAATTTTTATTGATCACTTTGTTAAGGCAATGCAAAATAAAGTTTTCATAAAAAATGAGAATTCAAAGAATCTGAAAATGTATAAAATGAATAAAATTATTTGCCAATTTTTTTTGAAGATGTACCTTGATTTTTATCTAAAAAAAAAACTCCCTTTGTAACTAATGGGTAGGGCTATAACGAGAGCATATTTTTTTCATTGTTTTGATTCTCGAGTATATATCCGACACAGACACAATTAATCAACCGAGAACCACATCACTCTATATAGAAACATATAAGATATCAAAGGATACCCACACAAGAGTCAAAACACGGAAAAGAATATGCTGTTGTCATAGCCATATTTATAACGAGTAAAATGAAAGGTAGAATAAAAAAAAGCAAATGGTAGCACAACATGTGTACACGTCAAGATTTAGATGAATCCAGTTTTCATTGAAGGTCAAACATTAATTGACCACTTTAAACTACCACCTTATCAAATGTAGGAGTTCTAATTATGTAATTATGTTCTTAACTCAGAAAGATATAATGTGGAAGACATTGTCAAAGGAGGCTGGATTTTTTGTTTCAAAGTAACAAATAATTGGGAATTAACTATAAATTACATTTGTAAAGCGTACTTAATTCAAAGTTAATTCCTAATTAAATATTTGTTACTGACTTTTCAATAGATATTGTCTTATTTTGATTTCAATTTTCAGATTTTTCTCAAATGTTTGTTTACTTCACCTCATAAAATTTGAGTCAAATGGTGTGTACTTTAAACGTCAATCTTTTTATTTGCAACACAAATTCGCAATAAATTGAAAATAACAAGGCCAAAATTGTTTAGGGGATTGGGGAGTTGATAGTCATATCACATTTTGTCTGATTTTTTTTCTAAGCTTAGTCTAAGCTACTTAATCATCTGAATACCGCATTCACTCTATGGGCCTAATCTTACTTAAAATATGTTAAATATTTTAAAACTAATTTTATATTAAAAACTGACATGGAAGCTAGCGTGGGACAAATTACAAACACATAGAAAGAAACAAATAACACGAGATAAGGGGCAGGTTAGAATAATTTATGTATATAATATATGCTGCCCTCTAAGTGTATTTTTAACGTTTACAAAAATATATTAGTTTATTAAGGGATGTGGTTAACAACTTACAGATTAAACAGTAATGTAGGAACCACTGGATGTGTTATGATTAAACCCATTCAAAGTGTAGCTTGCCCACTGTTTTTTGGATTGTTTTCAATTCAAGTCGTGCCCTGCCTGGTACAGGCATCGATGGCTATGACTCTCCATTTATCTCTCCCTGGAGTTATTCATGAATTCATTGTTGCTCATCATTCACAACCCCTATTCATGCTGTTTCTCGAAAGTGTTTGATGTATTGCTACAGCTTTCTTTGCAGTCGTACAGATAGTGGGTTGCAGTTTCTTTCTGTCTGAGCAGTGCCCATACAGGGTGATTGTCCTAACCATTGTACCCAAAGGGATCTTCTGCCCAGCACAATGAGATACAAAACCATGAACAGAATTATTTCTATTGTTCCTGTATGACATTAGTCACTTGCTTTCCATGACCTCACGTTATCTTGATCAAGGGGGTTGAAATGGGTTCTTGACCTTGCTCAGGAGTCTCCCACAGATTAGCAGAGGGAGGGAGGCACCTAACATTTTTCCTTTGACTGTAGTGCTGTCACATTACTTTACACAGCGCCTAGTATTCCCAAATGGTCACCCATCTGTTATTACCCAGGCTCATCGTTGCTTAACTTTGGTGATCTGATGGGAACCGGGTGTCAACGTTTAAAAAGCATGTCAATCTCTATGTGGGAGTGGGGATTAGTGTGAGATAAAAGAAAAATAGCAATGGAATAGCAATGACTGTGATCTTTAAAATAAACTGTTTTTTTTTTAATAAAATACTTTAGACCTTTTATATCATAAAATTTTTGTACTTAAGAATGGTACTGTGAATGTTTACTTAAGAATGGTACCGTGAATGTTTACTTAAGAATGGTACTGTGAATTGAATGTTTACTTAAGAATAGTACTGTGAATGTTTACTTAAGAATGCTACTGTGAACGTTTACTTATGAATGGTACTGTGAATGTTTACTTAAGAATAGTACTGTGAATGTTTACTTAAGAATGGTACCGTGAATGTTTACTTAAGAATGGTACTGTGAATGTTTACTTAAGAATGGTACTGTGAACGTTTACTTAAGAATGGTACTGTGAATGTTTACTTAAGAATGGTACTGTGAATTGAAGTTTACTTAAGAATGGTACCGTGAATGTTTACTTAAGAATGGTACTGTGAATTGAATGTTTACTTAAGAATGGTACCGTGAATGTTTACTTAAGAATGGTACCGTGAATGTTTACTTAAGAATGGTACCGTGAATGTTTACTTAAGAACGGTACCGTGAATGTTTACTTAAGAATAGTACCGTGAATGTTTACTTAAGAATGGTACCGTGAATGTTTACTTAAGAATGGTACCGTGAATGTTTACTTAAGAATGGTACCGTGAATGTTTACTTACGAATGGTACCGTGAATGTTTACTTAAGAATGGTACTGTGAATGTTTACTTAAGAATGGTACTGTGAATGTTTACTTAAGAATGGTACTGTGAATTGAATGTTTACTTAAGAATGGTACTGTGAATGTTTACTTAAGAATGGTACTGTGAACGTTTACTTAAGAATGGTACCGTGAATGTTTACTTAAGGATGGTACTGTGAATTGAATGTTTACTTAAGAATGGTACCGTGAATGTTTACTTAAGAATGGTACCATGAATGTTTACTTAAGAATGATACTGTGAATTGAATGTTTACTTAAGAATGGTACTGTGAATGTTTACTTAAGAATGGTACTGTGAACGTTTACTTAAGAATGGTACCGTGAATGTTTACTTAAGAATGGTACTGTGAATTGAATGTTTACTTAAGAATGGTACTGTGAATGTTTACTTAAGAATGGTACTGTGAACGTTTACTTAAGAATGGTACCGTGAATGTTTACTTAAGAATGGTACTGTGAATGTTTACTTAAGAATGGTACTGTGAATGTTTACTTAAGAATGGTACTGTGAACGTTTACTTAAGAATGGTACCGTGAATGTTTACTGAAGAATGGTACTGTGAATTGAATGTTTACTTAAGAATGGTACCGTGAATGTTTACTTAAGAATGGTACTGTGAATTGAATGTTTACTTAAGAATGGTACTGTGAATGTTTTGACGCTATTACTCAACTAGACTTGTGTGTAATGGTGTTAGGCAAAGCCTAAAATAAAAATACTGATTTTTTCCTCCTTTCACTGAAGATAAAGAAAATCGGTCATGACAGTTTGGGAGATAAACAAGTTACTTCCATCAGATTTTTATCATAACGCATCCAGTGATTCCTACATCACTGTTTAATCTGTTAAATTGTTAAATTAAGTTGGTAAATACATGCCTAAATAAATCAATATATTTTTGTAAGCGTTAAAAATACACTTAGACGGCAGCGTATATTATATACATATATTATTCTAAATATCTTTCTTAAATTTTTTCCTCATAATTCATTGAAAATTTTGAGATAACGAAATATTTATTTTTTGTTTTAAAACAAAGTCAATTTGTGTTAATTTGTCGTTAGTGCACAAAATGCAAAATACTAAATTATCTGACTTTCAAACCAGACAGCATTTTAAGGACATGTAACCCATTTTGTTTGTTTTAAATCTTGGTCATGTTAATGTTTCTGATCAAACTTTAGTATAAAATATGTTATTGTTAAATCATAAAAAACATGCCTCTTTCCTATTTCTGATCTGAAGTCTGGTTGATAATATGAAAAATCTGCCAATCAAGCTTGGTAACAAATTTAGAATGGTCCGGAAATGGGGGATCATTTTATGTTCAATTGTCAGGTTGAGAAGAGAATTCTTGCAGTTTTTAACTTTTAAATTCAGATTAAAATATCTCGGCTCAACATTTTTTGGCCTTCGAGCCAAGATCACAGTGTAGTATTTTTTCTGATGTTCACCTTTTTGGTCCCCAGTCAGCGAAGGAGAAATCCTTTATCACCGAGACAATTTTTATTTTTGTTCCTATTCAGAGTACCCCTTTTTGGGGAGCTGGATTTTCCTCACATTAATGGATGAGGCAGAGTTTTGTAACCCAATTCATTCAACTTCTGCAGGGTCAGTGTAACAACATGTGGTCAGGCATTGTCATGAAGGAGAATTGGGCCTATTTTATTGCCTAATACTGAGTGTTGTTATCGAATTTTCTGATAAATTCCATCCATTTATTGGCAATACTTCTTCACGGTAATGGTTTCGCCTGCATTAAAAATAATCTGTAATGGATGATATTGGTTGGAGACCACCAAATAGTCAGCACGACCTTCTTCTGGCGCAACTCTAGCTTCAAGAAGTGCCATGGAGCTTCATCGGCATCTAACTTCTGAGCTGAGCGTCACTGGTTGTATAAAATAAACAAGGGAAGAAACTCTAAATGTTTAATGTGATTAACGCAAAACAAATAACAAAATAAACATAATATATATACAGTGTTTCTGACTCTGTTTTTCATTTAAGCTTTTTTTTATAATTGCTTAATATAAAAATTACTGTTCGCCTAAAAATTAAATGACGTAAAAATAGCATATATATGTTTTTTGCAACTGTCCAAGAATTATCAGGAGGAAATTACGTCCCTTTTGTATTCTCCTGTGTCTTGCATAAGCAAACACGATTGTGTTCTTCAAATTCTATTTTCTTTAATAAATTATTTTCTACTTTATCGATTTGCATAATTTTTTTAATATAATCATCTTTAAAATATGAGGAATATGTAGATAACCATTGTTTTCAAGTGAAATATAGCATTACGATTTCCGAAATTTCGTCCTGATAGTGTAGAAGTGCCAAACGTTGTTTTAAGGTGCCGATAACATAAACATGGTTTTGGTCTCACAGTTTCATTATTTTCGTACAACGTAAAAATCTTAAAAAGTATTGTTAGTTTATTTTAAGCTTCTTCTTTTAAATGGTACAAAAGTTATCATGATAATATGAAATTAGATTACAGTTACATCGTGTTACATATGGGGGAGGGTTAAATCTGTGTTGTGCTTTGGAGGTCCCTACCATATTTTATTTAACAGATTTTTTTCTTTTTCTTTTTTAAGGTTAATAGAATTGAATAGACATGAAGTGATGATCTAAGATTTTGCAATAACAAAACTTACAATTTCAGACCTTTAAAAGTATACAGGTCGATAGAAAATGAAATTTTTAATACCTTTAGTAATAGTTATTTGCTGTATATTTTGACCCCCCCTCCTGATTTCTAATACTACATCATCGCCTATTTTTAACCTCGTTTTGGTTTAATTGACAGATTGTGTCCGAGGGTCTCTTGGCCTGTGTTTATGCAAAAACCAAACTACTGAACTGAATGAAACTGAAACGAAATAAACACATCATTTACAAGACTTGTTATCTTACTTAGCGTTTTGGAGTTAAAAATTAATGTATCATTACATATTATTACGAGAAACAAGTTGTTTTAATGCTTTTTTCGTCATGGGATTTCAACTCAAAATTTATAGAAAGGAAGGACAACGCAATGGAGTTTCATTCTATATTAATAAACAAACTTTATTTGTTATCTTCGTTATTAAATGCGTACAAGAGAGAAACAGGTTAGTTGGTTGAAGTGTTCGTTTGTAAAGATAGAATTAATATCTTGCCAGCTTGTTGAAGAGAGAACAGCTCAGTCCACACATGTTTATAGCTAGCAGCCGTTGGTACAAAGGAAACTAGTTAAAGGAGAAAGTAAGAGCAAAGACTAGTGTGTTTATGTATGTAGAAGCGTGCATCTGATAGTAGAGACAGGGAAACGGGTTAGTGTCTTGTGGTAAGAAAGAGTAGGTGTCTGTGTGTCGGTGTATGTTTCTTAGCATGATAAAGAATGTTCGTTAGGGTACAGCATGTGGAAATAAATGTGAGTTTGAAGTGAGCCATAGCTAGCTTGTTATACTCACGTTCTGCCTGGGGCCAAAGCCCCAGGTGAAGTCAACTGGCCAGCAGGGTCAGAATGAAAAAGGAAGAAAGGTTTTTGATTTTGCCTTTTATGTACTCGGTCACGTGATTAAGAGCTGACTTGTGATTGGACAAGCCAGGAAGAAATGGATTTCAAATCTCGAATCGTGAGAATTAGCTCCTTCCTGCAATTGTAGCAAGTGTCTGCTGCCACAAATTGTTCCTCGTTTAACATTATTAAAAAACAATATAAAACCATTTTTATCGCTTATACATATATTTTTTTTTAATATCGTATTATGTTTACACCGTCAATATTTCTTTTACCCACTTTGTGTTCCATCATTTTCCCCAAAGTTCGGAAAGATGCACCTGAAGAAGGTCGACGGTTACTTACTTAAAACTATAAGTAAAAAGATTGTGTGCTTGTTTAGGTAGAGTCGACAGATCAATTTTAAAAATATCATTTTAAGCAAAAAACAATATTACGTACTTAATTGTCACATAGAAAATAGTAATATATCCAAAATTTATGAAACTTCATAGAGTAGAACAACTGCTATTGTGTTTTTAGTAAAAAAAAAAAAAATAAAATAAAAATAATAATAAAAGTCTGTCACTATAAACTACAAATACCACAGTGGTATAAATTTTGCGTTCCAAGTTACGTCACCTGTTTGTAAATTCTTTATCGTCTACTTTATAACATCTAAGAAAAATGCAATTTTACCTAATTTTCCGTAAAAATTACTTTTGACTATAAATGACTTTCTACTGGATGAATTTTCCTAATTTTTAGATATATTACTATTTTCGACATGAAAATTAATTACGTAATATTATTTTTGCATTAGTTTAACGGGCATCAAAGACTATAGGTTGTGCACATTTTTTTTTTCAGAAGACATCTTTTTAACATTGTAAATGTAAATTTATTTCGTTTCAGTCAGGTTTTTTACATAAACACAAGTTATGTAGGGCTCAAACAGTTAATTTAACCAAAGTCATGAATTAATAATACATTATTTGATACGTAATTATATTTGGCTAGCAGTTCAGCTTTGCTTTGCTTGGGCCCTATATACTGTTCATAACTTTATGTGCATATGTATATATTAAAAAATGTGACTATGTACGGTAATGCCTTTCTATATAATAGGCTTCCTTAACTACCATAGAGAAAAATTGGTAGAAACCACAGAGGTCGAATTTTTAAAAATTTTGACCCCTTAACATTTATTATTTGGGGCTCAAATTAAATTAAAATATTTCACCCATGTCCAAGTAATATACATCTAAAATTTCAAGTATTTAGACCCAAAATTGGAAAAGGAGTTTGGTAGAGTCTGCAAAGATCAACTCTAGGCAGCCAAATTTTCGCCCAAAAACTGATTAAAAAGCTTGCTACATGTCTGAATACACTTTAAGTAAAATTTCAAAAGTTTAGATAAAAAATTGGCTTAATAGTTTGCTAGAGACCACAAAGGTAAAACTTTTGAACTTTGACCCCTTGGAAGCCAAATTTTCAACAAAAACATGATTAAAAAGCTTGCCCTATGTCTGAATACACTTTATGTAAAATTTCAAATGTTTAAAAAAAAATTGGCTGAGTAATTTCTTAGAGACCGCAGAGGTCAATTTTTAAAAAAAACTTTGACCCCAATTATGACCTCATAACATTTATTGTTTTGGGCTGAAATCAAATTATAAAGTTAGATCCATATCTAAGTAACCTATATCTAAAATCTCAAGTGTTTAGACCCAAAATTGGCGGAGGAGTTTGGTAGAGTTCTCAAAGGTCAAATCGTTGAACTTTGACCCCTTAACAGCCAAATTTCTGGCCGAAAACGGATTACAAAGATTTTCCCAACTCTCAATACACTTTAACTGGCCTTCGGGCCGAGATCACAGTGTAGTATCTGTTCTTCAGATGCTACACTTCAATTTCTTGTTCTCTGTCAGTAGAGGAGAAGTCCTTCACAACTGAGACAATTTTAAATTTTTGTTCCTTTTTCTCCACGTTAAAAAACGATCCTGGTGTCTAACTCTGTCCCGTGGGGAGGCATTGTAAATAGGAACTCTCAATACACCTTATGTCACATCTCTAGTCTGTAGACCGAAAATTTACAGAAGTTGGTAGGGAAGTGCAGTGCGCACAAACAGACAGACATATACTGTTCTTATTTAGAATTCAATCTTATGAAACAAAACATAAATACCGAAAAAAAATTTATGATGAACGTATCTGTCATGGAACGAAGATGTCATATTCCCAAAAATATATAGTTTTATTTTTAACAAAGAAAACCGGGTATTTAGTAGAGAAGAAAACAAACGAAAAAGGGTTAAAAAAAAAAACTTCAAATATATAACAAATAAATGTTACCAGAGGCAAGATAAGTTATATGTGGTTAAACATTTTAAAGCGTCTACTTAACGCTAAACACAAGTAGTGCCGAGTTTGTAAGTTAGAATGGCGCCAATATGTCCGACATCAGACGTTCAACTGGGAAGTTTTGAAAATCGTTTAAATTATTAAAACAAAACAAAATCCTAATAGAAATTTACCCAGTAAATGTCACGGTGACACTTTTTGGTGAACTTTGAACAGTATTTGGTTTATTTTCGAGTTTTGAGCCATTAACGAAACCCCGAAGACGGTTTATTGTTGTCGGCCATGTTGTTGTAAGTTTAACTTATCAATTCGACACTACTTGAATTTCGAACTGAATAAAAGCTTTAAATTACGTTAAAATAGACACAAGTTATCCCGGTAGATAGGAGAGTAACTTATATTGACTTTGGTAACATTTATTTGTTATATATTTGAATTTTTGATCATCTGTTTTCCCGTTTGTTGGTTTCTCTGCTAAACAGAAAATCAAATTTATGAGTAAGCAAAAAGAGATTGGCTCGCTTCGCCATATTCAAAACAAGGACAGAAAACGCCACAACATTTAAAACTTGTGAAATCAGCCTAGTAATGTTAATTATTTCACATTAATCGATTAACATCGTTGAAAAATAATTTCCTTTATAAAAGTAAAACTACTCGATACGATCAATTTACGTGATTTTTTGAAAATGAGATTTCCACTCCATGGCGAGTACGTACATCATAAAGGTATTTCTGTGTCTTAAAAAAAGGTTGAATTCTAAAAATGAACCAACTATACTATACTGTTAAAATAGTGTTTTAAAAATACAAGTGTTAAAATCTGTTATTTTATTTTAATTCTACATTGATAACACTCTCCACAATCATATTATTTTAAATTGTCTTTTTTAGCATTATTGATATTCGTCTAAATTTATAACTTTAAAAAATTTTAGTTGATAAAAATATTGTTTATTTGTTTAATTAAATAAAATTAAAAATAAAAGTAATTTCTTAATATGAGCTAATATAAAAAAAATAAAATAAAATTTATAAGCGCCACCTAGCAATAAAACAAGGGCAGATAATCGTTGTTAAGGTAACAAAAGAGCAGATAACTTCCGCAAACCGGAAATGCAGCGCCCTCAGACGGCCGACTCTTTTTTTTTAAGGCCGTACGCACGCACCTACGTAAAGAATACAAAATCTTTGATTTTAAAAAAGAAAAAGAATTGATTTAATCACATTTTTTGTCATATTTTCCTTTTTTTTCTCACCATTACGACTTTCTCTGTTTTTTTTTTAGCGCTCCAATGAAGCCCAGAACAGAGTGAATGGTGAGTAAAATTGGCGATTATCCCCCTCTCGTCACTTCCTAAAGTATCTCTCTTTTTGTCTGTTATCATTGTAGTACTATACTATACTCTATTTCACCGTATGGAAGCCGCGACGTTAGTTATTATTGATATATATATATGACGAATTACGGAATAACGGCGTTTTATTTTAAAATCTGAACAAAGAAAACGCGTTAGAATAATTAAAAACTGTTTAAAAGCTTTTAATAGTAATTTTCTCTCACCTTCCTAAAATATAAACAAAGTGACTGATCTAAAATACAGTTTTTACTACATAAACTCCTTCAGAAACTGATTTCGTATTATTTATACACGAATTTCAAATTTGGTAATTATTGTAAATCTATCTACTTTCTATTTTGTTTGCACCTGCATACACGCCGTTTTAATTGGTGAGAGAAATGGAATGATATTGTAAATAATGAAAGCCGGTCGAGAGAAATCTTGTGAAATGTGTTCTTAGAATTCAACCTAATAATAATAATAAAAAAGGTAAATTTGGTAAATTTTTACATTAGGTCCACCTCTACAATTTTCTTTAAAATGCCGATTTTTAAAGGTTTTCAGCTATGCTGAATAAGAAAATCACAGTTAAAATTTGCGGAAACAAGTAGTTTTCGAGGACGTGTATTATGCACTATAATTCACTGGCCGGCACGTTTGTATGCACGCGCGATAAACAAACACTGCCACTTAACGGAAACAAATTCACTTTTCTGCGATTGGCACTGCCCTCTCCCAATTTTAAAAAATTTGCGGGTGTGTATGCTGAGAACGAATATCGCAGTTAAATTTGGGGTAAATATTTTTCACCCCCCCCCGGGTTGCTTATTCAGAAAACCGTTCTTAACATGTTGGGAGTGTCTATTCCGAAAGCCATTCTTAACATGGGGAGGTTGGAGGTGTTTATTCCGAAAGCCGTTCTTAACATGAAAATTACTTCAGGAAGTGAAAAAAGTCGTGATTGTTTTGTTTTACATGCATGCATGCAGTCATCATGCAGTGCACGTACTAATTTCTCGGTTATGAAAAAAGAAAAAAAGTGGATTTGTTTCCAGTAGGTGGTAGTGTCGGTCGCAGAGAAGTATATTTGTTTATCGCACACGCGTACAAACATGGCAGTCAGTGAATTACAGTGTATAATACAAGTTTTTATATCTCGAAAACTACTTGCCTCTGTAAATGACCGGTGTACACTAGCATATTCATTCTTTTTTTGTCTTGGAAAATGTTTTCTTTAAAAAAAAAAAGAAAAAAAAATTGCACTCTGCCTCCCTATGCATTTAAACTTTAATTCCAGCTAAAAATTAGTCTGATCGACAATTTAAAGGCTTAAAAATCACTTTTAAACCTTGATGAGTCACGAAGCAAACAAACACATAACCGGCCGTTTTAAATATATATGCATACAATTTCGATCTGCCAAAGTAATTTTTAAGCCTTTAAACTGCCGATTTCAGATTTAGGAAGTTAGGTGCTTTGCTTCGGTTATACTCAATTTCCGCATTTCTACTGACCGTTCTGTTTTACGATGTGTATTCCCTGATTTTTATCAGTTGAGGATTATTTGGATTACTGTTCTCTGTTCTTACGTTTTGACAGATGTAACCTCCAACCTTCTTCATGTTTATCTTGCCGAAATTTGGAATCTGTTTGGAAATTTGAATGGGACCCTTTAATAAACATTTCATAGTACTATTGCAGGTTTTTTTTTTTTTTTTTTTTTTGTTTTTTAGATAGGATTTCAAAGTGAATTCATTTTTTGCGGGATCTTATGTTTATTGAAGTGTTAGGTGAAAGTAGCGAACCGTTAACTAAGCTCCCTCTTCCCATGTTAAGAATGGGTTTCTAAATAATATTATTTTAGCATAGTCTGTAAACTGCAGAAGTACTCATTTCATTGTTAACATGTTTGGTAATTTCGATACAAATTTATCTTTTAAATATCACCTTAAAGAAAGAAAAAAAAAATTTTCCTTTTCACTTGCAGTTTAGAAATAGATCACAACTTTTTGAAAATTAAGTCTGTTCTTCTAAAGAATTGATATTTGAACAGGAAATAAAGCAATCGTACCAAACGGAACTATTTGTTTAAGATGAATTAATTTAGATAAATATGAAGTATATTCTGTGCATTAATTTGAATAACATCAACATCTATAATATACATACATATCACCTTTGTTTAAATGTATGTATGTGTGCCTAAAACTTTTGACAGAGGCGATGGATCTTCACAAGATCAGTATTGTTTTGAAGCTTGACCCTTTGGACGACAAATATCGAAAAATTGGCCAAAAACATTAATTCCTTCACCCTCAACTGGGCACTTTTCTACAAGGAGGGGGCGTTTTTTTGCCGATATTTTCAAACGTCATCCCCTCTTTTTGATTGACTAGCCTTAATTTAATATCTTTTCCTCCTTGGCGGTACGGGTTCCAGCCTGCCTACCTACTACCACTTTTTTCTTTTGCTCAACACACACCTCCAAACACCTGGGTAACGCCGGGCACCCAGGCTAGTTAAAAAATAACTCGGCTGTCACTGAAAATAGTAAGTTGAAGTAATTCAAACAAAAAACAAACTATTAATGGCAATAAGTAAAAGAATTGGACCTTTTATAAAAAGAAAAGATTACATTTTGTTTAAGTCTCAATAAACCTCTGTACTGGAAGAATGTTAGATGTTATGCAATACATTGATACCTGTTCTTATTGTAGGCCCTTTAGCCCTGAACCGTAGCTTCAAATGTAAGAGATGCATGGGAAAGAGTCAATGCTATTAATGGTTGTCCCCCCCTCCCCATACCAAAAAAAAAAAAAGATGATACTAGATGACAATGCCGTAGTGAGGTTAAGAAAAAAATAGATAATAAATATTTTCCTTTACAGAGTCATGGTCATAAAACTAAAATAGCAATAGGCAGACTACTAAGCTAATCAGGGAATGCATAAAACTTAGGAATATCACAATAGTTGGCTAATACAGAACTCCAAAAATGTGACAGTGATATATGCTCATTCGCACAACTCTGAGCTAGCATGTTCAAGACTGCAGAACGCAATGCGAAAGGAGATTGCTGATACATTTCTGAACCAGTGTGATTACTTAGATGGTCTGTGAATTTATATTGTCACAGGTTTGGTCTGTTCAGGCACAGCACAGGGCAGTATTTAAGCGTTGCAGTGGTGCAAGAACCATAAAATAATCTGTAGGCAACACAAGCAGCTGTTAAATTTTGGTGAGAAGACAGATCTAATCCAAGCAAATCATATATTCCAGAGAGAACAGGGTCACATCAGGGAATATCTAGCATATATTATTATATATATTATATATATTATTATATATATAATATATATATATATATATATATATATATATATATATATTAGATGGCATAACACTATATTATATATGGCACAATCATGTTGACATACCGATTCTCACCAGATCACCAAAGTTAAGCAACATTGAGCCTGGCCAGTACAAAATGAGTGACCATTTGGGAAGGTGATGCAATGTGTGCACCGCGAGTTAAAATACCAGGTTGAGAAACTGGCGCAGTCTATCCTTCTCTCGAGGGTAGATGGGACTCTCTTACGCCATGGTAGACACCCCCCTGTCTAGTGATGGCGTCACGATAAAAAAAACCTTTGATAGCCCTGGCAAAGCATCAAGTATTCAGTTACCGACAAGATTTGAATTGTACTACAAAGTTGTGTAGTGAGTTCAATCTCCGCCACGCTGGCTGGCTGGATGGATAACACTGTAGACGCTCTAGAGAATAAAAGACCTTGCAAACTCCAGCGAACACTAGGGACGTGTATTCTAAGTGAGAATGAATTATTGCCTTGTAAAGCATAGTCAGTAAATGCCATTCATGAGGAATTTGGTAGCTCAGGATATGCATATTGTAGATGTGAACTGAATATTGTTAGAAGGGAGTATACAACATTGGCAAAGTTTTAGCTGTTTGCTGCTTCTGTTAGCATCGTGAGCTATCTCTTTCTACATCTAGGAGTAAGTTGTATAGCAGCTGTGTCAAAAGCGTCATGTTATATGGCAATGAATACTGTGTCCTCTCCCAGTCGCATTTGCTCGATTGTAGAACAAATGACAGCTCCATGATCAGATGGATTTGTTATGTGAAATCTGATCCAAACCAACACATCAAGTCAGGATTTATTGAATGCACTATATTTGTCTAAGGATAAATTGGCTGCTTTGGTATGGTCATGTTGAGCGTTCATCGTCCTGGATAAACGACAGTAGAAGAATGTTTGACTTAAATTGCAGGAAAATTGACTGGCTAAAGAAAGCTTGGAAGTAATTAGACAAAACTGAACAGTTTGGAATTTGGAAGCAGTTGACCTGCTGAACTGTGAGACCTAGAGAGTGAGCTTATGAAATATCAGAAAACGTCTGATCTCTGAACAAAGGAAAAGTGATATTAAATGAATGGAAGAAATCCTAAATGAAATCTCGTTGAAATTAAAGATAGTTTCACTGTATTTACCAATTTTTGCATCACTAAACTTGCTGGTTTGAAAAAATAAAAAAAATGGTATGAGCATGCAGAGGATTTTGTTAAGTTTAACTACATTTGCTTAAATGAAATCATGCTGCCTAAATACATACACTGTGTGTTTTGAGATATATTTAAAAGAAATCACTGCTTTGCTCGATTGGAAGCATGCAAGAGCTAAAAATACAGATTATTTAAAAACCGTACATTAGATTCAAGAGATATATCATGGTTTCATTAACATGGGTAGACCATTGCTATTTGACTCACCTCAATTTGTCAGCTTCTCAAGGAGAAAGATTAGAATAGGTGATACTGTTTTATCATGTGTTCTTCCAATTTTATTAACTGTTTTTTTCTTTCTTTTTTTTCTTAAAAAGCAGACAATTTCAGATGAGTTGCAAGGATATTTTCTAAATGGTAAAGATCTACTTGTATCAATGAAACTATGATACACCTCTGGAACCTGGAATGTACAATTTTTGAATAATTTGTAATATAAATAAAATTATACAAACATTGTAAAAAGTGTACGTAGAGTTGTGAATGTTTTAACTTTTTTTTGTTGTTGTCGGGTTCCAAATGAATCTGCCAGCTTGAAAATAATTTTGAAATAAAATTTTCTCACAATACAGCTGAAAATCAAAAGGGTGGGGGGGGGGAGATAGGAGACAGTCATTATTTCTTCCCCAATTGAATTTTACTTATTTATATATGTTAGCAATATATTTGAACTTAATGAATTAAACTTATATACACATGTGCAGTAGGGCAGGTCGATTTTGGAACCCCGGTGAGGCAATGGTGATGATAGTTGGGGTTTGACATAGAAAAGACCTACACGAAATATTTTTCTCAAAATCGTTATCTTTGCTTGAATTTAAAAGTTGAAAAATTGAAGCGATTAAAACTTTTTTGTTGAATTGCCATGAACGTCCCGTTATCAAAACAATCCGTACTGTTAAGAAAATGGAATCATTATTTAGAATATATTTTAAACTACATTTTTAAATAAAATGAGTGAGGATAATGAATTAATAAAATAAATATCAACTTTAAAGACAAAACTATGTTTTTTTAAATAATAGCGACCAAAGTTCGCTTTTTCATTTCAGGAACATTTTTGAGGTGGAAACATTTTAGATTTCATCGTCGCAAAAACATGCTCGTTATTGATATTGAAAATTAACGTTTGTTTATTATTTGATTTGAAAACATGATTTAGGCTTAATTATTTCGAAAGGAAAAACGAAAAAGACTTGTTTAAAATATATATTATTATATTTCAAGTGTCTGCAGTGAATTTAAACATATTTGTTTTATCTTTTTTAATTTGTTTTTCTATTAGGTTGGTGCAAAAATAATGGCAATTTTTGACGTTCAAATGAACGTCAAAATCATTTTTTGCACCAACCTAATATTTCACATCAAATTCTATTTGAAATTTTCATTAAAATATGGTAATACTCCAGTTTTATATTTAAAAAAAAAAATAGTCCATACAATTTTATTCTACACATTCTTTATGAAAGATAAGCACGTAATTTTTCAAGTTTTTCTACTTAATAAAATATACTTTGCAGAAAATTAATGTCAAATTTTAATTTATTTTTAGGGAGTAATTGTTTTTAAGCAGTGTTTTTCTTCTAAAATTATAGTTTTAAAATCAGATAACCCACAAAGATTAATACGAGTAAATAAGGAAACTCCTTTAAAGGTTTTTTGTTATTTGTGCATCTATGTTATTGTGCTAAAATAACATTGTTCTTTAGAAAGTCATTCTTAATATGGGAAGGAGGTTGTATTGTAACTATTCTATACTTTCACCTTAAAATTTCATAAAAATTAAATTTAACTTGAAAATACTATTAAAAATAGCATAGTAACAGATGCACAAGCACAGGTCTTTCAAACTCTAAACACTAAACACTCATTTAAAATGGCACAGCTACAGCAAGAATGAATCTCTTTTTGGATAAATTCATGTTATCGAAGGAGGGGCTAAAATCTCTAAAATCTTAAAATGTCTAAACTAAACACTACTATGCGTCTGATTTGGTTTGGTCCTCTCTCTTCAATACATCTAATTCAACTCTACAAAGTTTTTCATTATTTCTTATAACTAGCACTTATTTTTTTTAAATATGAAACTGGAAGATAGTCTAATACAGTTTCCTTCAGTTATAATCCATTTATTTATTTTACTTTTCAGATTAGAATGTCAGTAAAAGCACGACATTCAGTTTTAACTCGTGGGTCACAAAATTTGCTGGTCCACCTTGTCATTTGTATGAAACAGCACCCCCAACTTCATGAAGTCATCCAGTTCAGTTATTTCCTTGAAAACAGTTATCTCACTTAAAAAAATAGTGAGATTTCTAAGTTAATTGTCAAGGAAATAATTAGTATTCAGCAAGCAGTTAATCCACAAATACCCTTGTTAAGGTAACATTATATAGGACAGAAAGTCAATATATTTTGCTATAAGAGGACCAAACAGATTGACAGGAAATCTCTTGCAGCAATCAAAGTAAAAAGAATGAAGGAACAGCTACACAGACTGTTTGATATATCTTCTTGTAGCTGTAAACTTTCTGCCTTGAGATGTGATGACTTTGCAGTAAAGTACAAGACAGAAAATTGTCAAACAAGGCACATAATCTGCACTTGTTCTCCTAACAAGGAGGTAAAATTAATTCTACAGATTCACCTGCAATTATGTTCGTTTTTTGTGGAAAATAAAATAACATATTGGTATTTATTATGTAATCTGGCTCTATTATTAAACATGCAAATTTTCCAATTTTCAGGTTATACTAGAACTGCCATTTACAGCAATTTTTAACTTAATTGATGGAACAACAAAAAACCTAACAACATTTACTGGTCCTTTGGGGAAACTTTGTATCAATAATTATCAAAATTTGCCTCAAGTAGAATTCTAAAAAATTAGTGTCCCTCCCGATCATCATTATCTGACAGCAGAAGAAACAAATAATCTAAGTGTGAAGACCAGAGGCTACTTTTTGAGTATGCTGTTGGCATTTCTTGTGGAGAAGTTAACTTAGAAAATTGGGCCCTTGAATCAAGGAAGATGGCTAACATAAGCCACAAGATTAATGTGTTTATGGACTAGAGTTGTCTATCCTCAAACACTATGGTAAATTAAACATTTTTGTCAAATTTATCATCTAAGTGTATGCAGTTAGTTGGTTTGAGATCAAAACCGACTATTTTTTTTAACCAACAACAGTATATTTTAATATGATTCAGAGAACAAAACAGTTAATTGAAATCCAAATTACTATTTTAAACAGTTCAAAGTATAGTGCTTTTGCACTACTTTCGGAAAATATAATATTGATGATAAACTCAGATGAATTGGATGTGAGAGAAGAGGGCATTCAAACGATTTTGTCCATTAGGTAAATATATTTATCCATTAAATTTTATTAGTTTTCTTAATTTACCCAAACAATAGTTAGTTTTATTCATATTACATTGCAAAAATATAAAAAATAAGTGTTTTCAAATAATTGTTTTTTTTTTGTGTGTTTTTTCCAGAAATAGTGAAAAAAAAAAAAAAAATGAAAAAGATTACTGCTATCAATTTTGCAGGCACACACTGGTCAAATTTGATTGAATTTTCCCAAAAAGTTGTACATGGGCAGGAAGCAAGACAGACACATTACAAAGTAATCATGCCAGCAAATTAGACCTTCATTTTCCTCAAAAGGAAATTATACAGAACAATTTAGTTCTATTATAAGTTTATATTATTGCCTCTAATAACAAATTAAAATACATGGTTCTGTAACTTGTATCAAGTTGTTATATTGCGTAATACATCTCCACATATCTTTTTGAATTGTGAAATTTAAAAGACTCAGTTGCTAATTAGCTTTTTTTTTTTTTTACAATTTTTGTTTAATCAATGCAGTAAAAGTTCATATTTTGCTAATTGTAATTCGTAATTAAAATTATAATTCATGTCTTTATTTTTCTTTCAATGTATTTCATATAAATATATCAATTTTAATTGAATATTTTATAAAAATAGTGAAATTTCAAAGTCAATGTTGTGAAAAATGCTATGAAAATGAAGGATTTTTCAGCATTTTTCTACACGAATTTTAAAATTAAATGCTCAATTTTCTGTTCAAGATGGGAATCTAATTTTTAGTATATGTTATCACATCAAATCCCAACTATTATCACCAGTGCCATGTTGATTTTCTGCAAAAAGTTGCAAATCGACCTGCCCTATTTCCCTGTATAGTGTGCAGTGATATGTTTTATGTATGTTGCAATATATATATATATATATACACACACATACATACACTAATAATAATTATTTTATCATTGTAGGTACTCTGTAATTGCAGTGAATTGGTTCATCATTGAAAAGGTGTGATCTCTATGCTGGGCAAGGGGAGATAATCTATAACGGTTTCCCCCGCAACTTCAGTTTCTTCCCTTGTCAGCCCAATTCGTTTCCGTTAATGTTTTACCAATCATGACGATCATGGAAGATCAAATTGAGCTAACCGAGGGGTGCAGGCTCCCTGTGCTTTTAAAGAATGGCGAGGGGTGGCACTCTGCTGAAATCCTCAGCAAAAAGGAGGTCGGAGGAAAGCCCCTCTACTATGTTCATTTTGATGACTTCAACAAACGTCTTGATGAATGGGTTCCAGAGGAAAGAATGGACTTGACCAAGGTTGAAATTGTCAAAAAGGATGCCAAGACACCAAAAAAAGATGCGAAGACAGGAGAAGAGACTAGTCGTCCAAACAGTCCTGAACGGGAAATTTTACCAATACCTGGATCCACCTTAACCAGCTTACCACCAGTTGCCAGCCCGATACCAGCAACTGTCTTACAAACTCCAGCTGGTTCCCCAGAAGCTGAAGTCGGTATGTCAAATGGATTCTCTCGACAAAAAACACCCACGAATGGTTCAGTGCCCAAACAGAAATCTACACCTGGGCGTAAACGAAAAATGACTATTGAGGAAGAGCCGTGTCTTCCTCTAACCCCGCAGGGGGATTCCCTGTTATTAAGCATAGATGGAGCTCCTCCAAAGGTTCCCCGCCAAACGGGGAGCATGGTTGCGCACCATGACGACTTCATAACTAGAATGAAAAATATAGAATTAATTGAAATTGGGAAGTACCGAATCGAACCCTGGTACTTCTCGCCCTATCCGCAGGAACTTACCCAACTGCCAATTGTCTACATTTGTGAGTACTGTTTGAAGTACGTTAAAAGTAATAAATGCCTGCAACGTCATCTGTCCAAATGTCTACTAAGGCATCCACCTGGCAATGAGATATATCGCAAGAACCATGTATCTTTCTTTGAGATCGATGGCCGTAAGAATAAGACGTATGCACAGCATCTGTGTCTACTTGCTAAGCTCTTTCTCGATCACAAAACACTTTATTATGATACGGATCCGTTTCTCTTTTATGTCCTCTGTGAGTTGGACAGTCGCGGGTATCACATTGTCGGATATTTCTCTAAGGAGAAAGAATCGAGTGAGGACTATAATGTCGCCTGTATTCTTACACTACCACCATACCAGCGGAAAGGTTACGGTAAGCTGTTGATAGACTTTAGTTATGAACTTTCCAAATTTGAGGCAAAGACTGGCTCTCCAGAGAAACCTCTTTCAGATCTCGGCCTCTTATCCTACCGCAGCTACTGGTCACAGACCATTTTAGATATCCTCATCAAATTGAAGCCCAACGAGGCTGGTGAACCACCGAGCATCACCATTAATGAAATCTCTGAGATGACCAGCATCAAAAAGGAGGATGTCATCTCGACCCTTCAACACCTCAACCTAATTAATTACTACAAAGGCCAGTACATCATTACTTTATCGCATGAACAACTGGAATCGCATTATCGTGCGATGGAAAAGAGAAAGACTTTCATTGATTCTAAGTGCCTACATTGGCAACCAAAAGACTGGAGTAAACGTGGAAAATGGTGAATGGAACACTGGGATGCGAAACCTCATTTTTATCTGTTGGTTCATTCTGATTAATATCTTCATTTGACAAATTTTTTTTTTGTTTGTTTTTAATCTCATTTGCAGTTAGGTCATTGTTATACTTTCCTGATTTCATTTTTATTAAATTACAATTAGGTCACTATTTGATACCTTTTTCACCCTCATTTTTTTTATTCTTTTTAACCACATTGCATTTAGATCTGTATAAAAAATCCCTGGGAAACATTTCTTTTTAACTACATTGTGTTTGAGTTATGAAGCTATACATCTCTGTAAGCCACTTTTTCATTGAAGTTAGGTAACTCTCTTATTATTTATTGTTTAATTTTTTTTTTTTTAAATTATCTACATTCTGAGAAAGTTTTCACATCTCTCGGTAGGCTTTTCCTCCATGGCACTGTTCTGGCGACATCTTCTAGATGTTTTCCCTCATGACCTTGTTCTGGTGACATCTTCAAGATGTTTTCTTCCAAAGAAATATTTCCACATTATTTTGTATTTTGCACCCCATATCAGAATTTTCTCCCCTTTCTAAGAGTGTCTCTGTAAAAAAATTTACATTCATAATAACACTAGTTTTCCTGTAACATCAAAACTGACGACACATTCTTTTTTCATTGCTTCTTTTTATTGCGTTATTGCATAATTCAGTAAAACACAGTTTGAGAGTTTTTTTTGTTTTTTTTTATCAATATGATTAAATAATCACATTAATGAATCCTGTGCCATCAAGCTCAGACATCCAGAAAGGTAAAGAAAAAAAAATAACATTATTAAAAGAAAACTTTTTAGCAGAATTAAACACCATAAAACTTTTGTAATTAAATTCGCTTTGAACAAAACAGTTTTCTTGTTTCCACCACAAAATTACTAATACTTCAAGTCAGTTACTGCTGATGCTTTCATTTGCTTTCATCTACAGACAATTATTTCATCATCATTACAACATGGCCAGTACATCAACTCTGAGAATCGCAACCATAACCACAGTCCAACATCTTTACGCGACGCTAATCTGTCAGACGCTTAGTATTAAGATAAATAATAATACATGTTATGTAATTTTTCATATTCTAGTATTTTAAAACGTATGTGTATATACTTTCATTATTTACTTAAAAAAGACTCAATTTGTGATTGGAGTTTAGTAGTAATTATAGCATGAGAATATATTTGCAATTAGCCTGGTAATGAAGTATAAACGGTTCTTGCTAACTTACTGCTGTAATATATATATATATATATATATATATATATATATATGTATGTATATATCTTTATTTATTGAATGATGCAGCAATTCATGTCTACTCATTCAGGCTTGGATCCTTTCCAACTTTCTAATAAGGTTAATTCTGAAAACAGCGCCATTGCTAAACACCTTGAAAACTTGTGGAGTAGACAACATGTCTATTCTCAAACATACTACTAATAACCATAAACTAGAAATATTAGAAACATTATTAATCTATATATCTATAAAAGTGAATGTGTCTATGTGTCTACATTTCCCTACACAATAACTCTGTCAATTTTAAGTGTGCAGACTCGAAATTTGATATACAGAGTATTGAGATTTGGGAAAATCTTTGTAATCCGTTTTTGGCCAGAAATTTGGCTGTTAAGATTTGATCTTTGAGAACTCTACCAAACTCCTCCGACAATTTTGGGTATAAACATTTGAAATTTTAAATATAGGTTCCTTGGACACATGGATCTAACTTAACTTGATTTGAGCCTCAAACAATAAATGTTAGTTTAAAAAATTGACCGCTTTTTTTTTGCTCAACATACACCTCCAAACACCCGGGCAATGCCGGGCTGAAATGCTAGTTAAAACTAAAGAAAACGGATATCAATAAAATAAATTTAATTAGGAGGTTGGAAAGGATTCAAACCAGACTGAGTTGACATGAATTGTTTGTGTCATTCAACAAAATATGCTTAAAAGAAAGAATGCTGCTTAAGTGTGTGTGTGTGTGTGTGTGTGTATATAAAGTTACATTTTTCCCCAAAACTCTTCTTGATCCTTGATGCTTTTATGTTCCTCTTGACAGTTTGGAGTCCCTAGCGTCTGTTTGCAAGCAGTGGTGGGTACTGATATTCGGGGATGTAGAGCACTTGGGAGCGTCCAAGATAGACTGAACAAAACTCAAAAGAGCATGTAGGAAACACCAAACCTTGCCAGCCAATCATGGAGATCTCTGAATCTGTGTGTGTGTGACTGAGCTCTTGTCTAAGGCAGATCTTGTTAATCACATGGACGTGCACAATGATACAATTCCGTTGCTGCTGGTTTCATCCAGATTAATGACCGTCTTCAGTGTCATGTCTGTTTGAGGTTGTGCATGTCGCTGGCAGGACTTAAGAGTCATCTTCGGGCACATAGGCGTTCACTGACTGACTGAGGGAGTGACACTCTTCTGACAAGATGTCTTAATTATCATTTCTCCCAAACCTATGGCCTTGATGGAGAGGAGACTAAAACTTGCTGCTATGATTTCAAATGATCTGAAATAATAGGAAGAGGAGACTTGATTCCAACTAGTTTGCATATGTTATATCTCCCCTCTTTCGGAAATAGGGCATGATTATGAATAATCCTTATACACTGTGAAATTTACTTCATGTATAAAAAGCAAAGAGGGGAGATATAACATGAGAAATATTTTGAATCAAGTCTCCCCTTGCTGTTATTTCAGATCATTTGAAACCATAGCAGCAAGTTTTAGTTTCCCCTCCATCAAGGCCAGAGGTTTTGGGGAAATATCGGATATTTTGTAATTCATATGCAAAACTAGGAAAACAAATGACTGATTGAAACCTTTTATGGCTGTAAAAAATGGCCAAAAATAGGCTCTGGATGATGGATGATCCCCTTAATGTGCGACCTTAAGGGCAAATGTCACATAACCCACTGCACAATTCAGGTCATTAGCTTTCCAACAAGTCTTCATTTATTAAGTTCTGATCAATAGTTGCTGTTATATTTTCCCTCTTTGGTTTTCATACATGAGGTAAATTTCACAGTGTATAAGGATTATTTGATACTGGAGATATTCATGATTTTACCCTATTTCCAAAAGAGATGAGATATAACATATGAGAAATATTTGGAATCAAGTCTCCCCTTGCTGTTATTTCAGATCATTTGAAACCATAGCAGCAAGCTTTAGTCTCCCCTCTATGAAGGCCAGAGGTTTTGGGGACATATATGGATATACCTATACTGGTGGCCAAATTGAATATTGAAATGCTCATATCTTTGGTTCCATGAGACAAAACTTCTGGAAAATTTGCAGGCTTTTTGAAGATTACAATTGATAAAAAAAAGAACCCATATTTTCAAACCAATGAAATATGCCCAAATTTGCTTACATTTCTATATATAGTGTCCTGGCAGGCCAGCTTCAGTTTTGCTGCTTCGGGATAAATTTGCTGAACGTTTTTTTTTCTTTTGCTTGGTTGTCTCCCCTTTAGCGTTGCCAGACTAATATATATATATATATATATATATGAATGGAAATGTATAAAAAAGAATACGAAAAGTATAAAAGCTTATAACTTTTCTTTATTCGTTTTCAATTGGTGACATGCAGGAATACAAAATAATATGAAAAAAAATTAAAACTTTTTCTACAGGTACATAATTTTCGACCGATCCTTCAGTCTTCATCGGTGTAGACATATATATATATATATATATATATATATATATATATATAAAATGTGTGTCATTCACAGACACTATTTAGCTAGTGTGGTTAGACCAGCACTAATTCCAAGCTTGAGATCAAACTAACAACTGTTGAGTTGATAGTCGATAGATCTAGCCACCAGACCGCAGGGGCATGGGCTTCTACTAAATGATTTTATACAAATACAGTGCTTTGTTTATTTACAAAGAGCTTTGCATTATGCTAAAGTAGTAGCAAGTCATATCATTCTGCTCCATTTGAGAAGGGATAGGGTCTCATATAGTAATTCACCGACTTACTCTTTTTCTTCAGTGTGACTAAACCAACACCCATCCCAGCCCGAGATTTAACCAACAACTATCATTTGTAGCCATATCACGTTAAAAATAATGGTTCTTGTTTGATCAGCAAAGTTAAGCAACATAGAGCCTGGTGAGTATTTATATGGGTGACCAGTTGGGAATACCAGATGCTGTACAGCGTTTTTATAATAGTGCTCAATAACAAGTAGAGAGTTTATATTTATTTAGTATAAATTTTTATGTATGCAAACATTTTTGGCTACATATATGCATACATGTTTCAACTAAAGGCAAACTGAAGCTTTGCTAGGCTAAAATAATCAGTAGAAAATGCATGTTGATGCTAAGAAAATTACGTTTCCAAGCAGTGGCCATGATGTGGCCAAAATTTTGATGGACATTCAAAAGATGTATTAATGTTACATTGCGAAATCGTTTTTTTTTTTTTTTTTTTTTTTTTAAATAAATAATACATACACAAATGGGGTATGGTAGTTTCAAATAATTTAACAGAGAAACTTTTTGATATAATCACATGGGCCAAAGTAGATCTGATAATTATGGGAAATTGTCAAGTACAATTTTAATTAAAAATGTAAATCAGTTTTCTTTCTGGTTCTCCATTGACAAATTTCACACCATTTAATGAGAAATAATAAACTGATTTATCTCCCCCTTTCTTTTGCATAACTCTTCTAAATTAAAGGCATAGAATGTGTTCATGTCAATGGAGAAACACATTAACAATAAAACTAATTTAGATTTTTTAGGTAAAATTCTACTCTATAACTTTTCATAATTTTTGGTGTAGATACCTAATTTTGCCTTAACTCGGCAGTAGCATTTTTGATTTTTGCCCTTCGTACTAAAGTCTATGGCGTTTTTTGCCCATTTTTCTCTAGACTGTGGTATGTTGCTGGTCTTGTTCAGTTCTAAGTGGTCTATCTTCTCAGGCTTTGCCTTCTCTCTTTGAGTTAGTTTATTGCTAATCGCCTAAGGTACCCTCACTGGGGAATGCCAACAAGCAGGCCAGAGTGCTCCTCCTTCTCGAAACTGGCTTTTCAACCCTACTTTCAGACCCTTGTGTCTGATCTTCCTGCCATAGGAAGGAGATAAATACAATCTACACTTGCCTTATATGTAAGTAGATTGAAGAGTTTTTCTGCTTTTGTTTATTTGGAACGGCTATAATTCATTTATGTATGTCTACCTTCAAGCACCAAGAAAAAGCCTTTCTTCTTTCATGTCATTAGAACATTTTTTATTACTTCACACTGCTAATCAAAAAGAAGATCTCTGTTTCCATTCGTCCCAAACCTAATGTCACCATCTTAGTGACTTCTGCATCAATGCTTTTAGGTTAAAGAAAAAAAGATCTTATTGGTTCCCCGATAAAGAAGGTATTCGACCTAGTAATTCACTCCCATTCATCTGATCACACTTGTCTCAATAATCATGTCTTGGATTTTTTTTTTTTTTTAATTTTGCACAAACATTAGTCATGGTGAAAGTAAATATTTCACACATGAAAATGCTCAGCTTGTTTGATCTAAAAATCAGTATTAGTGCAGAGGTCAGTGCGTGTATTTGTGTGTATGTATTTATATAAGCCATCATTCGCTCATGCATGTAATATTGTTGTCACATCTGGGCTGGTGAATCTACCGCTAGTCTCTCTCTCTCTCTTAGGATTCCCCAAAAAAAGTCTTCAACCTAATAGGTCCTTCACTATGAAACCGTTTAACTTCTGTTCCTTTGACGCAATGTTGCATCTGTTTTATAAATATTTTAATGGGATGTACTCTGATGAACATGATGCATTTGTGCCCCCTCGATGTAAATACCTACAACTAACCCAACAAGCAGCAAAATTCTACCCCTTCACTGTAAGAGATCCTTAGATTCTGGGAAGCCTTCTACTTCCCTCAAACTGCCAGACTTTGGAATTCTCTCCCAGTTTCCTGCTTCCCTGACTGTTCTGACATGCAGAGGTATAATGTAATGTGAACAAGCATCTTGCTGCTCATGTTCCTACATATGGTCCCAAATAATATCCTCTTACATCCAAGTGGCATTATGTCTTGTTTTGGGTGAATAAGAGTAATATTACAGATGATGAAAACAATATAAGTACTGTTGGTCTCAAATCTAAACAAAGGAGGCTTATAGGAAATAATTGACGATAGTTCAAAGTTAAAATTTGTTTGATCGTCAAATCATTAAGAAAAACTCTTTAGACCATGGTATTTCAAAGCTTAATGTTTCTCATCAGAAGAGAAGAGCAAGGTTATATATATAAAAAGTCATGATTTCAAAAGTAAAAAAAAAAATATCTGGGTGCCATCAGCTAGAATCAAAAGCAAAATTTTAGCATTCAAAGCTGGTGACGTTACCACTGTACCCACGTGACATGCATATGAACTGATTAAAAATTTAAAATAAACTAAGATGAATGTACAAAATGTAATACTTTTTTTTTTTTTTTTTTTTCAATTTTGACCCCTTAAAAACCATTTTAACCAGCTTAAGATCCCTGAAAGAATGGTCTGTTAAAAAGTCCAATCATTTGAGACCTCTAGCGCTGCTCGGCGACTTTTAAATGAAATTCATTATTACATAAATTATAATTCTTTTATTATCTTTACATTTAAAACATAAGTATATATTGATTTATATTGAAATGTTTTAAATGTTAATGTTATTTAATTCAAATAAATAATGCAATCAATTCATAATAGAAATTGGATTGATAAATAAATATATAATAAAATAACAATAAAACTAGATAAATATATATAAAAAATCGTTTAATACAACTAGGTTTGATAAAGGGAAATAACTCATTTCAATATAAAAGTGAATTATCGACCTTTAATCTTTTTTAAACAAATTACAATAAAATATTACAAAGGGAAATTTTATATTAAAATAAACTAAAATTAATGAAAACTAATTAAATGACAATGGAAGAATTATACTTTATGCAATAATAAATTTAATTAAAATAGTAATAAAAATGAATTATATAATTTAGATAAAATCAACAATTGGTATAACCGGAAATGAAATACATTTTGTAATTAGTTTTGTATAAAATTGAATAAATATATAAATATGTTATATATATATTACAATTATCAGTATTATCTAAGTAAATATATATATAAATTAATTATAAATAATAAATTCATAAAATACTCAATAGAATATTTTTTAGTAGTGTATATCCAAATTAATATAATTTATTTATATGGAAATTAAAATTTTGGTGACTTTACTTGAAAATTCAAAATGGCGTAATAAAAGATAAAAGGTAATTGCAACTTTTCTCCCAATTTTTGGATTTTGTAATCATGCCCAAATGCATTTTCTTTTTTGATGGATTGATAGTTGCTATTTCTTCTGACGAGTTAAGGACAGAATAGATTCATTGATTGATATAATAATTAAGTTAATGATTTTTTTACAAAACAGTTGCTGTCAAAAATTATGAATGTCAACGTAATTAAAGCAATAAATTGTACGATAATCAACATCATGAAATTTGGAATATAGACTTTTGTCATTTGTTACAATGGGCTCCATAAATTAAGAATTAGTATATAAAAAAGGTGGAATATAATTGAAAAAAAAATCATATTTTGACAGAAATATAATTATATATACACACACACACACACAGAGATCTGGTTCAATATTAGTGATAAGTAGGTCTGTGACAACAGCATGTTCTTTTCCTTGTTTTGGTTCTCAGATATATATCCATGATATCTTATATATTTTTATGTAGAGTGATGTGGTTCTTGGTTGATTGTGTCTGTGTCGAATATATAATTGAGTGAAAACAATGAAAAGAATATGCTGTTGCCCTAGTCCTAGTGAGAAGTTCTGTATATTCTTTTTTTTTTTTTTTTTTTTGTTTAAATATGCCGGGCTTACTGTCTTGCATTTTCGACAAGAGAGTAGAGAAATTTGCCAAACGTGGATCGATTTAGGTACTGTGGCATAATGAATGGTTGATGGATCAGATGACGTGTCTATAAACATTTGAGTACACTGTCCTCACCCCCAAACCTGGTCTGGTGATTGATGTTAGTTTTTTTTGGCTTGAATGAGCAATACATCGAGGATGAGTAGGTGTAGGCTGCAAAATGAGACAACAAGAATGATCATGTATTTTGTAAGGAATTTTCTAAATTCTTTCTTGGGTGTCTTATGTGTAGTTAAGTATTGATAAATTGCACTTAGGCATTGCTCATTCAAGCCGAAAAACCTAACATCAACCATCAAACCAGGTTTGGAGGTGGGGACAGTATATTCAGTACACTCTTTAACCCTTATCCTCGAGTGGCCCCTTGGCCTTGATAAGTGGTGATACCTATGTAAAAAAAAAAAAAAAAAAAAAAAAAAGTTAGTAGACACATTATCTGATCAGTTAATTCACTAATGAACATTTACGTTACCACAGTACCAAAAGACAACTCCTGTGTGTTGAAGATGTTAGTATGTTTGGTGAATTTCCCTACTTCCTCGCCAAAAACACAAGAAAGTTATCACGCCAGATTGAAAAATTGAACAAAAAAGAATATGCAGAGCTTAGCCCTACTATTCAACCAGATTTGTTTAAATAAAAGAATGCTGCCCAAGTATATATATATATATATATATATATATATATCAATATTTTTTAACCAAAATTTTATTATATTAAAATTCCGGTAGTGTTCATATACCAATAAAATCCAAGTCAAAATTAATTGATTCAATTATTTAAGCCTCATGATCATCAGTTTCCATAATCATGCATATAATATTTTTGCGAAAAAACAAGACAACAAAATATAAAATGAGAACATCTTATTGTGTATTTTCTTATGCATTACAATTGTTTGATAACCATTCTTCGGACGATTTAAGGAGGATAAAAATTACTACCAAAACAGTAGCAGAAACTCGCAATGAAGCAAGCGAACAACAGAAGATGTTGTTTTGAAAGAAACAGCTTATCTTATAGGCTTGTACATAATGATGTTTTTCAGCTGTTTTCACTTGAGAAGTAATCCTTTTTGGATAAGGTTAATGTCAAGAGAAAACGTGCCTTTTTAGGGCTTTCCTCATCTAAGTTTTTCCTTGTATAGGATGGTGTTCATCGTTTTATTTTTTTTTTCATTGCATTTAAAAATATTCCAAAGCAGCTACTTTTCAGATGGCAAAATACACTCAATATATTGAATACACTCATAATGTCTATTTTAAGAAATCAGCAGTTGGACCTACCTCTCCAACAATCTCATATTTACTTTTAATTTTTTATCCAAATAGTTATTAAACAATTGTAACGCATAAGAAAATACTCAATATGATGTTATAATTTTATATTTTGTTGTGTTGATTTTTGTGAAAATATTATATATACATACTAGTAATCCTGAAATAGCATTGGCTGCAAGTAATTATAGTTCAATGTTTATTTTACATTAACCATTGACCGTAAAATGTTAGTTTTAAATTATTGTCATGTAATTAGAAATTAACGTATCTGTGACCGGTAACCTAAGATTATTGTTGATCATTGTAATTAATCTTTACAATGGCTAATACAAACAGTGAACATTAATTTGCATACTTCAATTTTACTAACTTTTTCACTCTTGATTTTGTAACTAGTTACAAATGAACTCTTTTGTTTAAAAGTAATATTGAAAAAAAACAAACAAAAAAAAAAAAAAACCAATTGTAAGTTAACCCATAATGATAAATAATAATAAATACGGAACAGTAACTCGTACTAAATGAATAAGAATTATCCCCCCCTGGAATGATCAGTAGTTTCGTTCTTGTTTCATTTATTTCAGTTAGTTCTCAAAAATCGAAGAGCTCCTTCGTGAGGTTAACACTTAATTTCTGTATGAAATGCATAGACATTCGAATGTTCCATTAAAACTCTCTTTTACCTCTCAAGTTAGGAATATTATTTTTTCTTTTGCTATATATATAAGATATACTGTAACATGTATATAACTGGTCAATGAACAGTTATATACATGTTATAGTATATCTTTCTCTTTATCTTACTAGATTCCAAGACAAGAATTTACCTAGTCTGATAGAGTATCCAGCTTAGTGTTGTTACTATAGATAACAGCTCTTAGAGAAAGTGCACCAATTCTTGGATAAGCCAGTGTAGGGTAGCCATACCGACAGGATTTTATTTTGACTTCAAATACAATGTTATTTTAAATATTTGGTCATGGATTGCTTGTAGGGGGAAATATCCTCATATCAGGTTGTCTTGACAAATCCCTGTACATAAGGACCTTAGACACCCGGGTATAATGTCTCGTTGGCATTCAAATTCCACAGTTGTTTGCCTTTTGTGTGATTAGTTAACAATATCCCCATATTACCAACTGCCATACTGGAAAAAGTAATTTTTAAAACAAATTGTATCAAAATATATTATATTTCGAATAGCATCGTACAGTAATAACGAATTATTGGCTAGTCAGAATCAATTTGTCATTAAATCTTATTTTGGTCCACCTTTAAAATAAGTCTGACTTTTGGCCTTCAGGCCAGGATCAAAGTGTAGTATCTGGTCAGATGCTGCACTACATTTTTTATTCTCAGTTAATGGAGGAGAAATCCTTCATGACTGATACATTTTTTTTGTTACTGGCCAGAGTGTCCCTTTTTTGGGGAGCTGGTTTCCCTCCACATTAAAAACCAACCTCATGTCTAACTCTGCCCTCATGGGGAGGCAAGTGAACAAAATTAAAAAAATATTGGATCCAGAACGGTAAATTCCTTGAACATAAGTTTACACCACATTTATGTCCCCTTACAAAGATAAATCTCAAAATATAGTACTATTACTGTTTTGGGAAAAATTTTAGGATTTACTTCCCTTTATTGAAATGTCTTATTTTAATTTGTTGCTTATATGTCAGTTGTGTAGTTTGATGTGTTTTGCCTGAGGAACAGTTTTGCACCACTTGTATTAAAAATAAGATACAATGATATGAAACCTAATGTCAAGAATCCTTATTCCAATTCTGACCAAAATCCATTACATGATTTTGATTCTAGAAAATGTCTAAAATTTAAGGCTTAAACTGAAATTCAGTGATTATTGTTAAATTGCTGCCTAATGACTATGGATCAAATTTAATGCAAATGTGAAGTATTTGAATATTCAAATGAGATGTTACATTCATATTATGCCCCTAAAAATTTTTTAACTACTCCCAAAAAACTTAAATTTGGTGAATATTTATTAGTTGATGTCTAATCTTGCAATGCAATTCAGGATCATCCCCCCTTAATCAAACTCTTTTTAAGAGATTTCATTAGTTTGACTACGCTGCACCCCACAACTCAGAGTTCATCTACAAAGAAATAGCTTCAAAGCCACTCCAAGATTGATGAAGATGCCTGAGAGGCCATCTGAAGATGTGGTTACACACTATCAAAGCAGATGTTAAACTTAGCTCCAGTTCACAGGTCTACCGTGTTTAACGCTGGTCCTGGGACTGGCTGCGGACAGTTGTGCATGGTCATTACTTGTCTGGGATGCTGTGTGCTTTATGAAAGGAGCTGGCTCAACCAATACTGGATGAATGTTGATGCAATATCAATACTTATTGTTACAATTTTACAAAAATTAAAGGTATCGGAATTTTCATGAAGGGTTTCAATCCTCTCTTTTTCTCCTTTGCATAAAGCTAAATATACTTCACATTACAACCTCTCAGGCCTCATTGCTCTGTTCCAAAATTCATAATGATTGGTTAATGAGTTTAGGAGTGAATCCTATACAAGCAAATGTATAAATATATAGAAATACCTAGTTTTATATGAATAGAGATACAGGTCATTGGCAGAAGACTATTTTGTTGTATCACAACTCAGAATCTCAATCTTTATATAAAGATTGTCAACTACTGACACTTGCTCCATTCATCTGTACAAAATGCTTTGCACGAATGATAATTAACAATTTCACTTGCATTTACAAGACAATAAAAGAGGTAGAGAAACACTTCAGCTAATCAATCAGCAGTGAGCAGAAGGGGAGATAATTCAAATATACATTAGAATTATGGTTTCATTATGGATATAATGAAAGACTTGTTAAATTAAAGACTTGAAGGAATTCTAAGGAAAGTAAAGGTCTGAGAGTAAATGCTATGAAAACCAAACTAATGGTCAGCATTTGCAGTGTTGAAAAGCTCTTCAAAAAGAGGAAAATACTCTTGCTCAGTTTGTGGAAAAGGAGGCAGGTGCAAAAAGGTGATAAATTCTGCCATTACTAACCAGCAGAGTGTTTCCACTGTTGACCAAGCAAAGAGTTTGTCAGGCATGTGTACATAGTATGATGATCGATAGAAGTAGCAAAACCATGGCCACCAAGAGTAAGATGCCCTGTTAACTGAAATATGCCAGCAGGCAATGTAGGTAAGATTTGTCAGACTGTTAGACTGTCAGTACTATATGAGGGCCATTTGAAAAAGAGCAATAAAACATTTTTAAAAAAGAAAAAGGAACACAGTTCGATTAATACTGAAACTGAACTTTATTCAATATGAAATATTATCTATGCAAAATTAAGTAATTTTAAAGCAATATACAATTTAAAACTGATAAAATTATGAAGTTAGGAAATAAAGAATTAAAAAACATATTAAACACCAACGATGAATAATTTTAAGTGAAACAAACGATAAAATACAAAAAATTGAAATCAAAGAAATAATTTAAATACAAATAAACAATAAAAGTTATTAGTGCAGAAATATTTTTTAATTTAATTTAGAGAAAAATCACATAGGTTGAATGTTATTTTTTTTAACTTTAGAGATTATTCAGACTAATGTTCTCATCTTGCATGTTTATTTCACGATGTTTTATCATCGAATCTTGACTTCTCCTTTATTACATCCTCAGGCTGAAAATGATGTTTACATAACTAAAAATATAATTAAAGAAAACGTTCATGCTATAATGTAAACTATTATTAAAATCTAAGAAAAGATAATAAACAAACATTTACAATAATAATCACAGTGTAGTATCTGTTCTGATGCTACACTTCATTTGTTCTCTCCTCGGTCAGTGGAGGAGAAATCCTTCATGATTGAGACAATTTTTATTTTATTTTTGTTCCTATCAAGAGTGCCCCTTTTGGGGGAGCTAGATTTTCCCACGTTAAAAAACGACCTTGTGTCTAATTGTGCCCTTGTGGGGAGGCAAGTAAATAAATTAAAAAAAAATATTTTTGACAAATATTCTCATGTAAAAATTATTTGTTTATATTTCTAAAAAGAATCAATTTTAATATATAACTTTCAATCACAGCTAATTTCATTAATAGCCGCATGGTGAAGAATTTTCAAACTGACTTTAGAAAAAAATATAGAACTTTAAAATATTTGGAAATACTCAATGAAAGACATTTTGACAATTATTCTCATGTAAAAATTATTTATAATTCTAAAAAGAAACAATCAATTTTAATATATAACGCTCAGTCAGCGGTAATTTCATTAATAGCCGCGTGATGAATAATTTTCAAATCGATTTTAGAAAAAATATAGAACTATAAAATATTTGGAAATACTCAATAAAAGATTTTATTTATTATTAAAAAGACATTTTGACAATTATTCTCATGTAAAAATTGTTTATAATTTTAAAAACTAAAACAAAATTAAATTAAATTTTCAACCTTCCTGATAGACTTTTTAGCCTTATAAGAAAATAAACAGTTAAAAATATCAATATATTTGCTGTATTAGCAATAAATAGTATTGTTTCTTTAATTTATATTAACAATGTTATCAAACCTTATGAAACTACTTGAATACAGTTCTAATTAGCTACATGTTTAATTATTAACAAATAACATTACTTACTTTACTATATTTGGTTGGAATAAAATTTTCCCTTCTAATGGCACGTATCCAAGTTGAGAAAATTTAGGAAAAGAAAATATATGTATTTTGGGGCCTTTTGGATAATTTCCCCGGCAATTTGTAACAACGCAAGAATACACCTTGTTAGACAGCAAACTGAAAAACTAGACGAAACTGCTGCTGATAGTCTAGACCATATACCTACAAGTGGATCTGATGATGACGTCATGTTGCCATGTGCATCGGCCTTCTTTGCTCTCGGTAGCTACGGCAAAACCTGGCCAGTGACGGTTAAGGACATCTGTTGCATGAAAAGATTTGTGATGAGAATGATATGATGGATGTGTAATATGAATATTAAAGACAGGCTTAGATCTAATGAGTTTGGGTCAATCAATGTGGACCGTGTAAATAGATGTGTGTGAAGGCGTAGAATTCAATGGTGCGGCTATGTTGACAGATTATAGTTTTGCGTTAGTAGGCATAGGACAGTTGAGGTAATATTTTCAGTTCACAGATGAAGACCAAGAAAACTGGGAGAAACTTGAGGGGAAGAGGGATAAATAAAAATCTGGCCAAAGATAGATTTCTAAAAGCTGTCCAACACATGCCAGCACACAAAATATAAGTTAAACTGAATATAATCGTGACAGAAAATGAATTGCATATTCAATCATAAAAATGGTGACCTTTTTCTAACTTTGTATTTTCTGGATTCTCCGGCTTACTGTTCTTATCTTCAGTGTTATTTCTACAGCATTTCGTTTGATGTAACTTTCAACCTTCTTCACTTATCTTTTTGGAATCTGGAATCTTTCTGTCAAACTCTGGTATCTGCATGGAATTTCAAACAGAATCCTTTATTTAATCCATGTTCCAAAAGCCATGATTGAGTAGAAGTCCTAAGTAATTTGCAATTGTATTTTAAGTGTCACTCGCACTGAGGATGGAACCCTCAACCTCCAGAAGAGTGTAAGTTTATAACTGAATTATATCAACTACTTTATTTACTATGCTATGGGTTATAAAATTTTTCTAACTTTTTTTGAGGCTTTGCAAGCCGCTTATCAAGACAAACATAGTGGTATAATTGGTTATAATCAGCTAACGTACTTCCAAGTTTTCTGTGGATCGTTACTGGAAGCAGTGACAAGGCAAATCGGTTCCTTCATTTTTCTTACGTATTAGATAGGTTTTTTTATGATGTTTGAAATTGTTATTTTGATTTCAATAATTTTATTTTTATACTTTCGTAAACATTATTTATATAAATTCAAATAAAAAAATTGAATTTTAAAATAAAAAAAACAAAAAAACTTTTATAATTCTATAAATATACATTTCTAATAAAATTTCAAATAAGATAAAAACTTATCTTTTTAATTTTGTTATTAAAAGTGCAAATAAAAACCAATTGTATTATTTTTATCTATATAATTGTACTTCTTATTGTATGCGTTTCTTATATTTTATTTCAATAAATCTCCTCACAATAGAAATGTGGTGACCTCCATGTAAAAAAAAAAAAAGTTACTGAAAAACAATAAAAGTGACTGAACTGATTTGCCTTGTCACTACTTCTGGTAGCACTCCACAGAAAATTAAGAAATATGTTAGCTGACTATAACTGTATAATTAATAAAATTTTGCTACAAAAGTACATGGCATGGTTCTGGGGTAATCACTGCCACAAATTTACATGCAACTATGCCTTCAATAAGTTTCCATATTTTTTGTACAGCCTATAAAATTGTTGTAGATTCTAGAAAATTCACTATGTTATTGCTATACATCTTATGAGATGACTGTCCAATTTTTATGTTTTCAGGTTCAAATGAATAGCTACAGCAGGAATTTGAATACACCTTGATTGTTCCGGCTGGTGAATTTCAAAAATGCAATCTGGATGTTAGAACGTTTTAGAAGAACAATATGCAATAAAATTCTGTTTTCAACTTGAAAAAAAAAATACCACAGAAATGTATGGAATGCTTTAGGCTGATTTAGGATCACCTTACATGAATCAAGCATCAGTTTTTGAGTGGCATAAGAGATTCAAGGAAGGTAAGGAGTCTGTGAAGGATAATGAGAGGTGTGGAAGGAGTAAGTAAGTTAGAACACCAGAGTTGATTGGCCAAATAAAGAATTTCATTGATAAGGATTGTCGTGTGTCTATAGAGACAATAAGTGCACAATTTGATCTCAGTGTGGGAACTGTACACACAATTATTCGTGAGGAACTGAAACTGCAGAAGATTTTCGCCAAGTTTGTCCCAAAGGTGCTCTATCCTAGTCACAGACTATTTAACCAAGTTCCTGACTCTCTCTATAGTCCAGATCTTGTTCCCTGTGATTATTGGTTATTCCCTAAGCTCAAAGAAAACCTTAGCGGCTGTTGTTATGAGACAATTGAGGAGATGAAAGAGGCTGTGACAGAGGTCATTGATACGCTTACACAAGAGGACTTCCATGTGGCCTTCAAGAAGTTGTTGAAAGTGTACAACAGGTGCATTGCAACCGGAGGAGATTACTTTGAAGGAGACTAGAATTTCATGTGTATACTATCAATAAAAGTGCCCATTTGAAAAAAAAGACTGGAAACTTATTGTGTAATTTCATTTATCCCTGAAAGCTGATCCCAAAACAATATCCTTAAAGGAATTGCGAGTAATTACAAACTGATTCATAATATTAGTATACATGTATCGTTTGCTTTTTTGTATGAAAAGCTATTCTTTTTCATCAATCAGTTGGTGCTGTTTATACTCGTCTAAAGATATGTACTCAACATTCAGTCTGGTTTGGTGCAGTTCTAGGAGGTTTATCCTTCCACGTTTTATGTATATTCACTGTGTTTAATTGCTGGGAATGGCGATAAAAATGCTCAGGTATTTTTTCTGAGTCAGAGTGTACACACTTTTTGTGTACTGCTTTTTTTAATTACCACCTTCATGAGATAGGATGTTGATTTATTTTTATTATTATTTTAGAAATTGCTCCAGACAAGGCATCTGATGTAAGGAGCTAATGTATATATATATTCAAGGTCAAAAACTAGCCAACAATAAATGTTTGATACATAGATTCTAACCAAGAAAACAGCAATTTCCCCCCTTTGTCAGAAATGTAAGGACTAAAGGAAAAAATGAGGGAAGTGAGAATTACAAGGCAACATCCACTTTCTACTCTTGAGTACCGATAATAAAGGATCGGCTTTTTCACAGACAAGGCATTATAAATCTATCCTTGTTCTATCATTTTCATCGCAAATGCTCAACTGAGCTTCAACACATCCACAGCAAACACTCATCTAGTTTCAACCACTATCAACAATTTCCCCCATTCCATATCTGTATCTAAATCTAAACGCAAATTCCATGAATAAAGTTTTTTCCTACAACTTCCTGCCTATAGAACTCTGTACTGTGGACCTGCTTTCCAGCTGACTACAACATTGTCATTTTTAAGTCCAATGTAAACAAGTTCTTCTTAAGCTATCCTCTTAAATAATCAAATTCTACCCAATTTCCACTATTATCGATCACTACACTGTTTATATTAATCTATTTATTGCGGACTATTATTCTCATCTTTATTGCTTTGTTTATTCACAACATTTCAGCCAACTATTCCTCTGGCCTTCATCAGGTGGTAACCACGACGGATAGGAACTCCGAATCTCTTAACTGCATTCTCAGTATTCTGTAGTTGTTGTCGTCTCACCACGTTTTTGGCCAAATAAGCCTCTGGCCGGCTTTGGGTAGGATTGAAACCGCTATCTTCAGACAATGCTCATCTGGAACCGTAGAGATTCAACGTCTCTATCAACTGCGCCACGGGCCCCGAAGGGCTATCAAGGTTGGAGTTTTTGATCTTATAAATCCACGTTTATTTATTATCTGATCTTCCATGGTCGGGTCTGTACTGATTGGTACATATATTATTCCTTAATTGGAATTCATTTTTGAGATGAGTATTATTTATATTTATTTATTTATTGCGGACTATTATTCTCATCTTTATTGGTTGTTTTTCACAACGTTTCGGCCAACGATTCGTCTGCCCTTCGTCAGGTGGTAACCGCGACAGATAGGAACTTCGAATCTCCTAACTGCATTCTTAGCAATCACTACCATCCATAGTTGTTGTTGTCTCACCACTGACGAAGGCCAGAGGAATAGTTGGCCGAAACATCGTGAAACAACAACCAATCAAGATGAGAATAATAGTCGGCAATAAATATCTAAATATAAATAATACTCATCTCAATAACGAATTCCAATTAAAATAATATACACTACACTGTTGCCTCGCTGACTAACTTACACTCATTAACCCGTATCCTCAAGTGGTCTTCAGACCTTAATAAGTGGTGATTCCCTTGTAAAAGAAAAGGTAATGCAGTATATCCTCTAGCAAATGCAAGCAGCAGTTGACTTGAAGTATTATTATTGTTTGTGATGTAAACAAGACTACAACCTTTTCCAAATGAATTAATTTATAAAATATTATGTAAATTGGGGACGAAAATTTGTAGAGAAAACAGCACTTACTCCATTCTCTCCTCAGTCAGTGAAAAAGAAGTCCTTCTAGACGGAGGCAATTTTTTGTTTTTCTAATCCAGAGTACACCTAGATTTTCCCCACATTAAAAACTGACCTTGCGGCTAACTTTATCCTAATGGGATGATAAGTAAGTAGTAACAGGAGATTAGCTTTGTTTCATAATTTAACAAAAAATGTTTTTTATATAACTATGGTAATTTCTGGTGCTTGTCTAAACTTTAATCTATTAAAAACAAACATAAAGAAAAAACTATATGATATGATTACCTGTGAAAGAAAGAAGATATATTCCAAAAATTATGCAATCTGATTAAGCAGTTTTATTTTTATGAATATAATTTTTAAATGATTAATATGGATTTGTAGTCATTACAAGAAAATTGTTGCAAGTTAGAATTATATTGAGTTATCTCCTTTTGTTTCTTGAGATTGTTTGCAAAATAGTGTTGTGAGGCAGTTGATCCTCAGTTAGCCATAAAATTTGATTTTCTTATTCAAAAATAAAGCTATTTGATAAATTCATGTGATTTTTGGAATACAATATTTTCTTTCTGATATAGGTTACTATGCCATATAGATTTTTCTTTCTTTTTTAATTTTTAATATAGACGAATTTCTAGACAAGTACCTAATTTCTATATTTAAATATATATAATTTGTAATAAAAACGTTCTTATGTATACTGCACTGTTTGTTAAACAACACCATACCAAGCATTAGTAACTAACTTGTGTGAACAAGACAACTGTTATAATGGAGAGTAGAGAACGCATTGTGGACGCGTTATTGGCAGCTCCCGTTACTCTCACTTCTCTTTATTTGTCCTTCAGTCCTCATTTTTTAATGAGTGATTTTTCTGACAAAGGAAGAAGAAAAAGCTGTATTCTAGGTTGGCAGTATTTTGCATGAACAGTCAACAGAGATGTTGGAAATTTTCTGTTTCTATGTCTATCCTTGTAGCCATGTCACTAGTAAGGGTGCTGGAGGTAAGCGTTTTATCTGGGCTGACGTTATCCGCCTGATAGTCAGGGACCCGAACCTTGGATTAACCACTAAGGAGGCTGTCCTATCAGCAGGTGCAAAGTACTGGGACTGCTGTATTGCCATTTGATGAATGGATTCTGGACCATGCAGTAGCTTCTGGTGGGGCCTCTCGATGCCATATTAGTGGGTAATTGTTACAGCTTTACCTTATGTTCAACAAAAAAGAAAAAAAAATTTCTTTGTTTCCTTTTCTCTCTTAGTTTCCCCTCTCTGTCCTGCTTTAAGCAAGTTTGACTACCCAGTCCACAAATTCCAAAACTCCATCATGACAAGTTTCAAGAAAAAATACATGATTAAACTTGGATCTTCAACTTCCAACGTAGACCCCCCCCCCACTACCATGTCTTCTTCTCCAACATCAGGGGTCTACGTTCTAACCTTCCAGAGGTTGAAACCCAATTACAGGAGACTAAACCAGACCTTTTATTTTTAAGCGAAACTGGCATTAGACAGACTATTTCCCTAGATGAGTTTGTAATTAAAGGATACTCCAACTTAACTTCCAAATCTGACCCCCATGATCGCCATGGGCATGGAATATGTGCCTACATTAAAGATGGCTTTCCATGTGGTTGGGACATCTCCAGGGAAGATCCTAACTTACCCTATATGTGCTTCCAGTTTGCAGTAGCTCACACTACTGCATTTATATTTACTCTATCGCCCCCAAAACAGCGGAGTTACTATCTTTAAAAGCATATCTGAGAAAATTGACCACGTCCTATCTACTTATCCTTCAGCTAACATTCACGTATGTGGAGACTTCAATGTTCACAATGAGGAATATTTACCCACTCAAACAAGACCGATGATGAGGGGAGGTTCTGTCATGATTTCTCCATTTCTTATGACCTCACTCAGATTGTTCATGAACCCACCCGTGTGCCCGACACTGACGACTAGTATGCGAGTCTACTAGACCTTTTTCTCACAACTGGCCCTGAACTATGTTCAGTTTCCGTTCTGTCGCCTCTTGGATCTTCAGACCACTCTTTTGTATCAATTAAGATAAAAATGAAATGTAATATGTCCTCAGACGTACCTCTCTCCATCATACAGTATATCGATACACTATGGTTGACTGGGATAGCTTCCGTAAATTTATATCAGATCTACCTCTGCGTTCCATGTTTAAAAAGGATGTGTCGTCTATAATATCAGACCTGACGGAATAGTTAATTGTAGGTATAGACTGTTTCATGCCCTCAAAAAAGTTCCAGCAAAAACCTAACAGCCAGCCATGGTTCTCTCCAGAATATGCTGTTGCGCACAGAATGATGTATGGAGACTAAAGCCGCTTTCAGGACTGCCAGCAACCATTGTAAGAAAGTAATAAAGAATGCAAGAGAGTTGTATGCTCAGTCTGTCAAGTCCAAAGTAGCTGAGCAGCAGCTTGGTTCCCACCAGTTTTGGCAAATAGCAAACAGAACCCTGAAAAGAAGCGTGTGCTCTATCCCAACTATCATCAATGGACCTGAGGTAATCTCGTCAGCATCAGACAAAGTCAAACTCTTTACCAAGAACTTTGCAGTTAATCTATCCTTTGCGACCAAGGCCACCAACACTCAATATTTCCTCCTGTATCAGAAAACATGCTATGTGATATACAAATATCTATACGTGATGTTGCCAAGCTAATCAAAAACGTTGATTCCAGTAAAGTAACCGGCCCTGACGGTATTCCAATTATAGTACTAAAAAAACTTCAACCAGAACTAGCGCCCATACTTACAAAACTGTTTAAACGTTGTCTTAAGGAGAATAGCTTCCCATTACCCTAGAAAATCTCATCAGTATGCTCTGTATTTAAGAATTCAGGTGATCGCTCATCTCCCTCTCAGTACAGGCCAATAAGTCTCCTGTGCATCATGAGTAAGTTGCTGGAATCTGTGTTAAATAGAGAAGTAATCAACCATCTTAGATAAAATAAACTTCTTAATGACACACAATATGGTTTCCGTTCTGCTAGATCTACAGCAGATGTGCTTACAGTTATATCTCATAGGATTAGCGAATCTCTCGACGGAGGCAACCTTTCTAGGGAAATTGCTCTTGACATATCAAAAGCCTTTGATAGGGTATGGCATAAAGGTTTACTTCACAAGATCTCCAGCTATGGTATAGCTGGAAATGTCTTCTCAATTATTAAATCATTTCTCTCTGATAGGCTCATAAGAGTAGTAGTTGATGTGCAAAAATCAGAAGCTCACAGTATAAATGCTGGAGTCCCTCAGGGGTCCATCCTGGGCCCAACTCTTTTCCTGATCTATATTAATGATCTTCCAAATCATATCCTTACATCATTCGTAGACATTTATGCTGATGACACTACCATTTATGGTAGCACATCTAAGACAGTAAACGACCAAGTTCTCGCCGATTCTCTCTCCTCTGATCTTGAGCACGTGGTACAATGGGGAAAGGAGTGGCTGGTTACTTTTAATGCATCCAAAACCAAGCTTCTATCTTTACATCAACGTTCTAATCCCCATCTGGCATCAATTGAAATGAATTGCTCTCGTCTTGGGGAGGCCTCAAGTTTTGACAAGTTTCTGGGCTTGACCTTTACTCCTGATCTGAAATGGAACACGTACATCAAATCTGTTGCCAAGGCCACTGAAAAATGGTCGGATCCTTCTATCGATCCAGTAGATATCTCACTGCTGATGCAATTCTCTATCTATATAAGAGCGAGGTATGTCCAAGGATGGAGTACTGTTGTCACATGTGGACAGGAGCTGCTAGAAAGACTTTATCCTGCCTTGACAGAGTTCAAAATAGACTTTGTAGCCTCGTAGGAGATGTCCTTTTCTCTTCGCTGCAACCTCTTTCTCACAGAAGAGATGTTGCAAGTTTGTCTCTTCTTTATCGTTATTTTCATGGAAAGTGTTTGACTGAGCTTCAATCAAAGGTCCCCCCTCGCCAAACTTTCACAAGAAACACTCGTCTAGTTGAAAACACTATCAATAATTCCCCCCACTCTTTATTTGTGCCTAAACCTTAATGTAGATTCCATGAACAAAGCTTCTTTCTTAGAACTGCATGCCTGTGGAATTGTCTTCCGTTTTCCTGCTTTCCAGCTGACTACAATATGGTTGTCTTCAAGTCCAACATAAACAAGTTCTTGATGAGCCATTCCACTTAAGTTAACAAATTTACCAAATTTCCATTACTAACGATTACTACATTGTCCAATTGACTACTGTACACTTTTAACCCTTATCCTTGAGTGGTCTCTGGGTCTTGATAAGTGGTTATACCTTTGTAAAATATATATATATGTATATATATTGGTTCTTTTTTTTTGTTTTAAGTAAATTTAATTATAGTTCTTGTCCAGAATTCAGCCTAATTAAAAAAAATCTTTATGATGTACATGTATATGTATTTGTCATGGAACAAAAATATCATATTCCAAAACTTATGTAAAGTCATATGAGGAAAATGGTAAACAGTATGGTTTCTGTTCTGAGAGATCAACAGCTGATGTGCTGATGGTAATACCATACAGGATCAGTGAATCTATGTATGATGGCTTTGTTTCTAGAGCATTAGCACTTGACATATCTAAAAAATTTGATAGTGTTTGGCATAAAGATCTACTTCACAAGATTTCCTGTTGGAAATGTCCCTGAATCCATAAAATCCTTTCTTTCTGATAAAGTAGTCAATGATAGGCAGAAATCTAAAGCTTACATTGTTAATGCTGGCGTGCCTCAGAGATCTATTCTGAGCTCAACTTTCTCCTTGATCTTCATCAACGATCTCCCAACTCATATTCTACATTCATTTATCAGCATCTATGAAGACAATACTACCATCTGACAACATTTCAAAAGTTGAGAAAGACTAGGATCTTTCTGATTCTCTCTCTTTTGACCTGGAGCATGTGGTACAATGGGGTAAAAACTGGATAGTTACCTTTAACGCATCCAAAATCAAACATTTATCTTTTCACCAGTAAAGCTCAAATCCCCACTTGATAAATGGTGCCTCCCAAAATAATAAAAAGTGAGACATTGTATTTTGATCCGTGATAAAGAGAAACAACTCAATTTGAACTATTGATATTTTAAAGTTAACCTTGTAATGCCTATAATGTACTATGAATCGTTAAAACACATTAAAAAAACATGATTTTCTATAAAAAATGGCTGTTATGGCATTTTCGTACCATGATTTGTATGTACAACATAAAGATGTTTCTTTTATTTTTTTAATAAGATTGAATTTAAACTTGCACCTTGACCCTTTATGACTTGGTTGAACTAATTCGTTCAGTCATAAATAAATGAATATAACAGCATAAATAAACGGGGGAATTGATTCAAGCACGCCTTGTACGTATTAGTTCAGTATCTCAGTAAATGCCAGATACCTCCAGATTGCAACTGTCCATTGCTTACATTCAGTATGCCACCATCTAAAATTAACAATAAATATTGTTTTTAATCATCTACATCATGTTATAAAGGGTTAATTATAAAAACCGTGGGAGAAGGAATTATAAAAAAAAGGTATTCATTTTTTAATAACACAGGCGTACTAGTAAATTAATAATTTTTAACTCTTCTGTCAACAAAATTCTGGTGCATGGAACTACCAAACTCACGAAAAGTTGACATGTCAAATTGACCAGTTGTTTATCCTAGTTGAGTTGAATTGGCTTTTCCTATGTAGCATAATCACTCGGACCATGGTGGTATATGTTCAGCAGTTCTGAGCAATATCACACGAGATAACTGATTGATTCCAGTACTGAATGCTGACCACGTATGGATCTAGAAACTCCTTGATGGCTTTTCGCTTTTGAATTTTAAATAGTCAGACGACAACGTTTGAGATTCCTCATGCTATGTGACTATCTGTCTGTCTGTCTGTGTGTCTCTCTCTCTCTCTCTCACACACACACACACACACCCAGTACTCATATTGTGTTATTTTATAGCTTAATTACAATGATGATCATTATGCCACACAGTTATGGAGATAGTTCCACAATGCTATGAGATCAGGGATAAATATAAATTCTACCAGCCATTTTGCATTAAAAGGAACTTTTAAATTGAGCAGAGCTTGTTTCATTCAGTAGGTATCATCATAGGTGATGAAGTTGTGTGCCACATTATATAAAAGGCGGTTGTATGTGTGTTTGTATTTCAAGCAAAAAGTAAAAAACCACAAAACAAAAACAAAATTATATTTTTGATCAGCTTTGCCTTGGATGTATAATATCTAAAATTTAGAAAACAAAATTCATTATCTGAGGGTCAACTGAGCGAGGGAGGTCGTTCTTTCAGTGTCATTATATACTTATTTTGAAAGAAAATGTGGACTCCTTCATTGAAAAGTCTAAGGAGAGTTGTCTGTGGGTAGAGAGGAATGGGTGGAGGAGAAATATATGATTGGAGAAAAATGGATAGAGATCGATGAAGCAATAATAATTTAATAGAAATAGGTTACACTTTCATTCTGGGCAGTGCTAGGTAGCTCTACTAGTTATATGTAACGGAAGTTAGAAAAGTAGATTTTTTATTAAACATATATATGGTGCTTGTTTAAAGTTAACTGACTTTTAGTCGCATGTAATTTATTCAGAACGAGTGGGGGTGCCTGGCGTTGCCCAGGTTTTTTTAGGTGTTCAAAAAAAAAAAAAAAAAAAGGCTTGGACCCGTATTGCAAAGGAAGAAAAGAAGATGATAAAAACAGTTGGTAATTAACTTTTGCCTGGGTGATAAAAGAAAGAGAAAGAGAGGTGGGATCGAATTGGAACTTTCTCGCTAACCATTATGCCATAGTAGATAGTGAGATTAATGAGTTAGTAAGTAAGTTGAGAATCACACATGCGTAGAAATGAACATTGCTTTTATAGATGGCCAGAGGCCAGTTAAGTTTCTTGCTTTCTGTTGATTCATTTATTTGTTTCCCCCACGATGTTGGGGAAAACCAGCCCCCCCCCCCAAACGGGAGAATTCTGGCAGTGTCCAAATAAATAGCAATTGTCTGATATGAAGGGTTTCCCCCACATTGATCAAACCTAATTGACTTTAAAACATCCTGGCCTGGACAGTGAGGCAGATGCCTTTGCTTCAATTAGTTTTGCTTTATTTATACAAGAAAGACAAACAAACACTCGAAACAAGCTCAATCAAAATAAAGACAATGTCCGTTTGAAAATGTGCCAATATTTCGTTCTCACAAGAAGTCATCATGTTAAATATGCAGACACTTTTCGTTAGCAATTGCTTTCATACCTAAGTGGTCTTTACTCTAGCTGACTGACCAATTAGGTTTGTTTTTATTATTTCCTCATGGGCTAATTTTTTATTATCTGTTTAACAGGGATCTTTGCCTGCAGCTTTGTTATTTTTTAGGCATTTGATAGCAACAACAACCTCTTCAAGTGTGTGGGGGTAGTAGTTGTTCGGCAGTCATAAGGAAGAAATTGATATGGTTATTGATTATAGACAGCAAATTGGCAAAGTAACGTCTTCAGTAAATGAGACATTCATTGAGGTTGGTGATTGGTGCGTCATTCTGGTTCAAGATGGTTTGGTTACCACGCCCATTTTTATTTGTGCTGTGATGAGACCACATAGTTCCCTGCTCGACAACATCACCGACCATTTTCTTTTCCATCTTTTCTTCTAGCTTTATCATCATTTCTTATATTGGCCACTGCCAAGGGGTGTGCAGTGGCCTACAACTATATAAAAATGAAATAACACAATTCAAAAGAAAATGCATTCTGTGGATATCAATTGGCCTGTGTGTGTGTGTGTGTGTGACACCATCGACCCTATGCTAATATCTGCAGTTAATCATCTGCTAAGGTCATGTTTGTCAATCGAGTGATGAATTCATTTACCTATCAGCACCGAGTGAAAACCTACTTCAGTTGTGCCCAACTTGCAACTTTCCTCAATTGTAACTGCTGTCAATCGGCGCAAACTGAAGACTGTCTGCAAAACATTTTCACCCATTGTAAACTGTTGCAAAACCCACCACCACACCTAAAACTTGCTCATAAAATAATTCTAAATCATTATCGTCTGATCCTTTTGTCCCAAATCACAGCCACACTCTGATGAACAATCCCATTCTTGCTTCCTTGTGTATGCCTTGGTGAATAACTTCCTCTCCATTGTTCTGCTGATAAACCCGTTTCTTCTTATATTTTTTCCTCTTCTTTTTTACTTCCTAACACTTGATCATGTATTGCTATGGACAAACTTGTTACCAGTTTCTCCAACCTGGAACAATCAGCAGCTGTGATGCAGTGATTGAAGTAAGGCATCATTGCAGATGTTGAAAATGTATGCTCGATATAGTCATTTGGTTTGCTGCCACAAATTGACAAGCCTTTCATTATTAGCACATTTGTCTCCAATCACAAATCATCTGAGAATATGACTATTTCTGTTGTTGCCTGAGCCTGTGTGGATGTTCCAATCACCTGCAATAATAGGATTACTCGACGACATGGGGTCATCAGTAGCAAGAGCAAGTTATTGTAGAAAGAGTCAGGTTAACTTGATCATTAGCATTAATGGCTGGAGTGTAGATAGTAATGACTCTAACATTGAAAATTGAAACTTTCAAGCGGATAAAGGCCAGACAAGGGCAGATAGGTTCTTCTGTCAATGAGTGATGCATTGACATGATCATTAAGAGCGAAAGCAACTCCATGAAGACCAAAGTTATCAGTCGGCTCATTGTGCTAGATGTGATATGAGATATCATGTTGAGGAGGTTTGATTTTGCAGTAGCCCATATCAGGAAGTCAGTGCTTGGGTTTCTTCCTATATCAAAATTCTGACATTCCAATAAGTAAAATATAATTCTTTCTATTTCATCGTCGTCCTTGTTTGCTGATTTAGCACTTGCATCATTGGGGTAGCAATCATCTTAGTCTTTGTGTAAACCATAGAATTTATCATATGCTATGATATCAGCAAGTAGAAAGGTATGGAGTATCTCGAGAGTAGTAAACTCCCTAACAGTCCCTTGCTGCAAGTTTGGGGGATGTATACACACTGGTTTTGGAATGTCAAATGTGTCACACAACGTTTCCATTGGGATTTCCTCTGTATTTTCTGAAATTCTGGAACGGATTTTATTAATATGTCTTTTACAGACAAAACTTGGGCCTTGAATAGTATAGACCATGTTTCCAATTCTTTTCTTAATGATATCCACAGATGCAGAGACAAGATTGTTTGAAGCCACCAATTGCTGGATCAGATATTTCTTGACTTTTTTCATCAGAGGCTTTAAAAACCACTGGGTGTCAGATGAATCTACCTTGGGTAACCCTACCAGGACCTTAAGTTCATGACAACATAGCTTTGATACTCTCCATTTATCTCACCTTCCCACCACGAGAGAAATTCTTTGAGGATGATCTGATGGATGTGAGTCTTAAAGAGAGGCTTAGTTCTACTGACCTTGGAGGAAGATTAAATATGGATAGCATAGAGAGATGTATGGCGAGCAGGAGACTTCAATAGTGTTATATCCGGTTTCAACGTTATATAATAATATGACAAAATACGCTGAGTGGGATGCGTAGCAAAAGAAGGTTTATTAGTACTTCGCAATAATACAAATACAAAATGGCTACTTGCTTTTGAAGTTAGATAAATGTAAATGAAGGTAAAGAAAAGGAACTTAGCGTGTGAGAGCTAAGCGCTCGTTCCGGGGAAGCTTGGTTAACCGGTGTACACTTGTAGAGTGTCCGACGCGAGACTGCAAAACAAGACAAGACGCCCCACCTTAAAATGGTAGCTTTTTTATATACTGTTTCGTATCCGGTTCGATACGTAGTTATGTCCCTTATAACAACTTTAACGCCTGGTGACTTTCCTTTTACGTGTGCTTTTCCTTTTGGTCAGAGTTTCCTGCGGTAAAGAAGTCTGTCCAGCCCATATGGTAAGCTCAGGGGATACATTCATGGGCCTGTGTATACACACCGGTTTTGGAATGTCAAATGTGTCACACAACGTTTCCATTGGGATTTCCTCTGTATTTTCTGAAATTCTGGAACGGATTTGATTAATATGTCTTTTACAGACAAAACTTGGGCCTTGAATAGTATAGACCATGTTTCCAATTCTTTTCTTGATGATACCATCCACCCAATGATTTTTCTCATTTTGAAAATTTTAAAAATAAACTTTATCTCCTGGGGAATAGCACTTTACATTAAAGTTTTCTTTTCTAGCAACTTTCTTTTTATCCGGTAGGAGTCTATCGAAAATGGATCTAATTTTTCTGGCGAACATAAGTTCTGCAGGGGATGAATTTACATCATTGTTTGGATTTGGGGTTACTCTGTAGATCGCTAGAAATGTTTGTATTGTTCGCTCATCTGTGTCAATGTTCATGTTTTTTGTTAATGCCCGCTTAAACGTGTCCACAAATTTCTCTGCCAACCCATTTGACCTAGGATGGTAAATAGGTGTCGTGATGTGCTGTATATCCAGTGAGTTGCAGAATTCTTTAAATTCGTAACCTGTGAATGCTGTACCATTGTCACTCACTATGGTCTTTGGTACACCAAACCGGCTGAAAATTTTGTCAAGTGCACTTACAGTGTTCCTTGATGTTGGATGTCTGATCTTGAATATCTCCGGCCATTTGGAGAAAGAGTCCACTACAATTAAGTAAAAAAAAACATTTAAGGATCTGGCATAATCAATATGCAGACGTGACCAGGGCAAGTCCATCTTCGTCCACGGGGTCGTTTTTACCGGAGGATCTCGGACTGCTAACTGACATCCTTTGCACGCTTTGACACAGTTTTCCACCTCTTTATCAATACCAGGCCAATACACGTAACCTCTAATTAGGGATTTCATCCTTGAAATACCAGGATGACCTGTATGAAATTCCTTTAGCATTTTTCTTCGTAATACCTGTGGAATTACGATTCTAATCAGCATACATGAGTAGATCTTTGCAAATGAAAAAAGGTGAAATTCGTCCTTTTTATTTCTTTCCGTCCGTCCTACTTGATTTTTCATTTTCTTTATGAAAACGTTTTTTGCAGCTTCTCTTTTAATCTCTTCTGGAATTATCGGAAGTTCACGGATCATATTGCACATTGAATTTGAGCATTCGCTTTCATCTTTAAGAGCTGCAATTACTGTCTCTTCGAAACTTTCATTTCTTTTTGGAATTAACCTTGACAGTGCATCTGCGTGTCCTAGCTTTTTTGATGACACATGCTCCATCTATATTGTTTAAGAGAGATACAACTCATCACTGTAGTCGATTTGCAGTATGTTTAGGGGTGCCTTTCTTCGATCCAAATATCGTGATTAATGGTTTATGATCCGTCTGTAATATGAAGTTTCATCCATGGAGAAAACGGTTAAACTTTTTGACTCCAAATATTATCGAGAGAGCCTCCTTTTCAATCTGGCTGTAGTTTTTTTCAGCTGCAATCAAAATTCTTGACGCGTGAGCGATTGCTTTTGTTGTTCCATCCTCATACTTGTGGAGTAATGCAGCACCAACTCCATAATCACTGGCGTCCGTTGCTAGTACCATCTCCTTTTCTGGATCGAAATGTGCTAATGCCAGATCTGACAGTAGACATTTCTTAATTTTCTGGAAAGCAGATTCGCATTCCTTTGTCCAATTCCATCTAATGCCCTTTTTTAGTAGCTCGTTAAGAGGAGCTCTCAAATTATGCACATTAGGGATGTATATCACATAATATTGTACCAATCCCAAAAATGACTGTAGTTTTGGTACTGAGTCTGGGGTAGGCATCTTTTCGATTGCTTCAGTCTGTTGTGGATCTGGCCTTCGTCCATCTTCGTCAATTATTTGACCCAGGTATTTGACCCTTTCCATGAAGAAATCGCATTTCTCCGGACTCAATCTGAAACCAGACACCTCTATTCTCTTAAGTACTTCTCTGACGTGCTTCTTGTGCTCTTGCAAATTACTGCTCTTTATCAAGACATCGTCAAGGTATGCCATTGCAAATTCCAACCCTGCAAGCCTCGTATCCATTATCTGTTGGAAAAGAGCAGGGGCGACTTTTAAGCCAAAAGGAAGCCTCTTTAGCTTGAAGATACCCTTATGCGTGTTAATGCACAGGTACTTTGAGCATTCATCATTGACCCTGATTTGCAAGTACGCGTCTGAGAGGTCTATCTTGGAAAAAATTTTTCCTCCGTTTAGTTTTGAGAATAGATCTTCTGCCGACGGAAGGGGATAATTGTGGTCCTTTATATAAATTAAATCATACGGTATCACTGGTAGAATACATAACATAATTAAATCCTTCTTAGATAAGAGAAAAATCCAGGTTGTCCTCGACGGTCGTACATCTAAACAGTGTGATATAAATACGGGAGTGCCTCAGGGGTCTATCCTTGGACCTCTATTGTTCCTAATATTTATTAATGACCTCCCCGACAAAACTGCCTCTGAGATGGGTATATATGCTGATGACACTACACTCTATAACAGGCATGACAGGAAAACAAATGAACACATATCTAAAGAAATGGCAAAAACACTAGGGATGACCTTTAATCTGTAGTGGAATGGGGACAAAAATGGATGGTCACATTCAATGCTGCCAAGACTAAACTGGTTTCGTTCAATAATTACAAGAAACCTTCTCTGCCACCAATAGCAATGGCCAGTGACTCCCTGTCTGAGAGTACATCTTTCAAACTGCTTGGCCTAACGTTCACAGGAAACATGAGTTGGAACTATTATATTGAAAACATTGCCAGGGCCGCTGCGAAAAAGGTAAGCTCTCTCTACCATGCTAGAAAACTACTGACACCTGAAAGTATCCTGTACCTCTATAAGGCCACCATTCGCCCATGTATAGAGTATTGTTGTCACATTTGGATTGGTGCATCTGCTACTAGTCTCTCGCTCCTAGACAAGGTTAAAAAAAGAGTCGCCAATCTGATAGGCCCTGAACTGGCATCTAAGCTTCAGCCTCTTTCCCATCGACGAAACGTTGCATCCCTCTGCCTGTTCTACAAGTATTTTAATGGTGAATGCTCTAACAAACTGCAGACACTTGTGCCCTCACGATGTAGACACCCTCGACAAACCCGACAGGCAGCTAAATGCCACCCCCACACAGTAGAGATCCCTAGATGTAAAAGATAAAGATCTTTCTACTCCAGTAGTTTCTTCCCCAGAACCGCTAGACTCTGGAATTCCATTCCAAGTTCCTGCTTCCCTAACTGTACTGACATGCAGAAGTTCAAGTGCGACGTGAACCGACATCTTGCTGTCCAAATCCCAACATAGTGCCCCAGTAGTTGCTGCTCTTGATAGTAGCCCCCCTACACCAAAGTGGCAATTTTCCTTGTTTGGGGTGAAAATGTAATAAAAAAATAAAAAAATAAAAAATAATCATTCAGGCCCATTGAGAAATCAGCACAGACTCTGATTTTGTTATTCTTTTTTTTTTACATATACAGTCGGGCTGGCCTAATCTGTATGGTCAACTTTTTCAATGATATCTAACTGTTGAAGTCTCTCTAACTCCTTCTTGATTGTGTCCATCGATGAAAAAGGTACATTTCTTTTATGTTTGAACACTGGGGTGGCATCTTTCTTCACTTCAAATTTGGCTTCTATTTTCACAGTGTCCAAGTCATTCGGCAAAAACTCTTGGGAATTCAGCTTTTATATAGTCCAGGAAGCCTCCCACTTGATTCGATTTCTCTGTGTTCAACCTATTACAAAAAGAATTAACTGGTCGTTCCCATAAATTAAACAGGACAAACCAATCCACTCCAAATAGACTTGTGTTCCTTCCTGGTACCACGTACACTTTGGACTTGCGTGTCTGACCACCAAATGTCATGTTGCACCTAAGTTCTCCTTTGAATTCCAACTTTTTGCCGCACATGCTCTTTGCCATCTTGCTGGTTTCCATTAGTTCAGGTCGACCAATCCTTCTCCAGACATATTCAACTATGATGCTGATGTCCGCACCACTATCCAGGAGTAATGTTACAAGATGTTCATTTATGTGAACATCGACATATTTACGCCTTTCGCAACTTTTCTCTTTCCTTGTGCGAAGCGCATACACTTTGTTGGTCCTTTGTTTTTTCTTCTGGTCACAGTAAGTTCCCTTGTGGCCTCTGAATCCATATTTGTAACATATCCTATTCCTGAACCAGAAAGTCTTTTTAGTGTGTCTCATACTTCCGCAGCATTCACAATTTTGGTCCTTGTGCATTCTGGGGGTCTTTTGTTCTTGGGTCTTGTACGTTTTAGAGGTCTTTTGTCTTTTTACACGTTGCACCTTGTTAACGCTTTTTTCTTCAATGCGAGTGTTGTCTCTCTTGATATTAATGAGACGTTGACATTCCTTGGTAACTTTTTGTAAAGTTATATTAGGGTCCGATTCCATAATTGTCAGAATCCGGATCTGATATCTTTGTCCCTTGGTGCTGTGAGTCCCTGCACAAAGATCAAGCATTTAAATAAATCCACAGAAATTTCATTTAATTTAAATGATTCACATAAGCAATTTACAGTACAAGCGTACTCTAGATAATCTTCAGATTCTGATTTCTGTAAATTTAAACATTTATATCTAGAGTGGAAAAGGCTATCTCTTTTATCAAATATTCTAGATAAAGTATTGATTGTCTCTTCAAAGGTCACTTCTTCCGGTTTTCTTGGTAAAATTAAGTTAGCATACTTTGTGTTTTCGTCAGTACCCAGTTTTTGAAGTAACAGCGTAACTTTTTCTTCGTTGGTCCAGTCCGAACACCTTTGTAAAAACTGTCTCATACCTTCTATAGTATGCTGGAAATGTAACGCCAGTATCGGAAGAGTAGTGAAATTCCGACAAAGAGTTTGAAATACCCTCTACAGAAAAATTAATTTCTTTCTCAGTTGTCGAGGTTTAAATTAATTTTTCCAAATTCTTTTGTTGAGTTGACATTTGGCGTTGAAGTATTTTTGTTTGTTCTTGTTCTGCCTCTTTTTGTGTCATTTCTTGCTGTTGTTGTTGTTGCACAAAGAATTGTTGTGTCATTTTTTACTGTTCCTGAATACTAAGAGTTAGCACCTTCGTCAACTCAGCCAATTGTTCCATTTTAGCTTAAAAAATGTCTTTCCCAAAATTTACACAAATGATTCTACAAAAGTTCATAAATATGCGTTTCCACAAATTAGCAACAATACTTCTACAAGTTTTGCAAGAATAAATGTCTCAACAAAGTTCATACAATTTAGCAACAGTAATTCTACAGATTTTGCAAAATAAACTGCTTCAACAACGGAATTTTACACAATAATACTTTTTCAACTTCACACAACAAATAGTACTAATTAATTTACCCGAAATAATGATGAACAAACTGTTTTTCAACAAAAATACGGCTGCACGTGAAAAAAAAATTATAACAATAATCTGTTTTGTTTAGAGAAAAAGAATCGTAAGAGTTCTTTCTTTTCTTTCGAAAAACTCGTAATCTTATGTGCCGGGTTCGAATTCAGTTGCGTTTCCCAAATATTTTTTTCATCAAAAACATAAATAAAGTTCACTTTACCATCAATATCTTTCAAGTACAATTTTATTACATTTCCGTGAGTTCTTATCAGAGAAATCCGTACTTTCCACTACTTTATGTAGGAAAATTCGAATAGTTCTTTGTTGCCATGATTCAGTAACGAAATCCTTGTAAATTTTCGTCAAAATATCATTGAATAGTACACAGTCTTTTTAATCTCTGTTAATCATTTTCGTTCCCCAACTGTTATATCCTGTTTCAACGTTTCGCAATAATACAAATACAAAATGGCTACTTGCTTTTGAAGTTAGAGAAATGTAAATGAAGGTAAAGAAAAAGGAACTTAGTGTGTGAGAGCTAAGCGCTCGTTCCTGGGAAGCTTGGTTAACCGGTGTACACTTGTAGAGTGTCCGACGCGAGACTGCAAAACAAGACAAGACGCCCCCACCTTAAAATGGTAGCTTTTTTATATCCTGTTTCGTATTCGGTTCGATACGTAGTTATGTCCCTTATAACAAATAGTATGGCCACATTGGAAGAATGGTTGAGAGTTCTTGGATTAGTAGATGTGGAACAGTTGAGTTAACAGGTTCAGTTCACATGTGAAGGAGACACAAGGAAAACATAGAAGGAAGTGATAAGGATACACTTGAGAGAAAGAAGGATAGACAAAGACCTGGCTAGAACTAGGTTAGTTTGGAAGTTAATTTCTAAAAAGTCATTCAGCACATGCCAGCATGTAAAATAGATATTAAACTGATGATGATGATGATGATGATGAGACATTTTTCCAGTAGGTATGTGCATTTTAATAGCAAAAACTGGGCATGGTTATGAAAGCCAACTTATAAATTTTTAATAATTTTCCGATTACTTTTTGACTGTGTTTGAAAGATTGAAGCCTAAAATCTCTAAAACGCAAAGTATTTTTACACATGAAGAAAAAGTTATAATGAAAAGCGTGTACACCACGGCTATGATATGAAAACTCGAAAATTCAACTAAATTTGGAAGTTAAATAAATAAAACAAAAAAATAAAAATAAATGAAAAATCCTTAGAAAAATATTAGTTTCCTAGAACTATGTCAAAGATAATTAGTAAAGTCTTAAAATAATGAATTAAAAGAAAGAAAAAAACACCTTTCTTTTACTAAAAAAAGAAGAAGCAAGAGTTCAATAACAGAAACCAGCCTTTGGTAGCTCAAAATAAACGACAGTGATGCATAGAATTTCTATGGAAGCCCAAAATGTGAAAAAGTCCTATATGAGATAGGAGTTGATTTGGGGAATAAGTTATGATGTCAGTGTTATATATATATATATATATATATATATATATATATATATGAAGTCTTTTTTTCTCATTCTGACATTGATATTAGAAGTCTATTTTTTCTATTGGTATTCATTTGCTTCCCCACAAAAGCAAAATCTGACACAATGTCGTTGTTAATCTGAGGGGAAACTCAGCTCCCCAAGAAGAGGCACTCTGAAAGTACCTATATAAAAGCCAGGTATGACCAACGATGGAGTACTGTTGCCACATCTGGGCAGAAACTGCTAGAAACAGCTTATCCTGCCTTGACAAAGTTCAAAATAGACTTTGTAGCTTAGTGAGGGATACCCTTTTCTCTTCCCTGCAACCTCTTTCCCACAGAAGAGACATTGCGAGCCTGTTTCTGCTTTATCGTTATTTTCATAGCAAGTGCTCAGCTGAGCTTCAATCTATAGTCCCCCCTCTCCAAACTTTCACGAAAAACACTCGTCTAGCCAAAACCACTATCAATAATTTCCCACACTCTTTATCTGTGCCTAAACCTAAATGTAGATTCCATGAACAAAGCTTCTTTCTTAGAACTGCACACCTATGGAGCTCTCTTCCGATTGCCTGCTTTCCAGCTGACTACAATCTGATTGTCTTCAAATCCAACGTAAACAAGTTCTTGATGAACCATCCCCCTAAGTAATCCGATTTACAAAATTCCCACTACTTATGTTTACTTCACTATAATCTCATTGACTAATGTATACCCATAAACACTTATCCTCGAGTGGCCTCCGGGCTTTGATAAGTGGTGATTCCTGTGTCAAAAAAAAGTAGGCAAAAATAAAAGTTGCCTTAGTATAGAAGGGCCTCCTCCTCCATTGATCAAGGACAAATCAACCCAAGTGTAGCATCAGAACAGGCCATGTGATCCAAGCCCAAAACCCAGACACTTTTTCTATTTAAAAATTATTAAAACAAACTTCTTAATATACTCAGTCATGGATATGTGAGCAATATAATAAAGTTTAACTAATTTGCATATTCCATTGAAAAACGAGCGTTCATTAATTAATTATTAATTTTTATGTTTTCTTATTAGATGATTAATTTCATTTAACTATTACGATTAATTCTTTTTATGCATAGTTTTTACATCATACATAATTGTGTAGAATTTAAGATGAAAACATTCTAACACATGGATATGTTTATATATATATATATATATATATATATATATATATATATATATAAAGTGACCTCGTCTCTACCAAACACCTCTCTGAATATTTGGCCTACAGTTGAAACTTTATTTTTTTATTTAGTTTTTATTCCATTTTCATCTCCAACTAGACACAGTGCCACTTTGATGCAGGAGGCTACTATCGGGGACATAAGTTGCAGGGATACTATGTAGGGAGTTGAGGAGCAAGATGTCTGTTCACATTACACTTGAACTTCTGCATGTCAGTACAGTTGGGAAAACAGGAACCCAGAAGGGAGTTACAGAGTCTAACAGTTCTGGGAAAGAAACTATTAGATTAGAAGGCTTTCTTACATCTAGGGATCTCTACTGTGTCAGGGTGGGATTTTGCTGCTTGTCGGGTTTTTCAGGGGTATTTACCTCGAGGAGGTACAAGAACTTGTAGTTCGCCAGAGCATCCACCATTAAAACACTTGTAGAACAGGCAGAGGGATGCAACATTTCGTTGATGGGTCAGAGGTTGAAGCTTAGATGATAGTCCAGGACCTATCAGGTTGGCGACTCTCTTTTGAACCCTGTACAGGAGTGGTAGACTACTAGCAGATGCACCAGCCCAAATGTGACAACAATACTTCATATATGGGCAAATGATGGCCTTGTAAAGGTACAGGATACTTTCAGGCGTAAGAAACTTTCTAACATGTTAGAGAGAGCTCACTTTCCTTGCAGCAGCCTTGGCAATGCTCTCAATGTATCTGTTCCAACTCATGTTCCCCGTGAACGTTAAGCCGAGGAGTTTGAAAGAAGTACTTTCAGGTAATGTATCTTTAGCCATAGCTATTAGTGATTGAGAAGGTTTCTTGTAATTATTGAAGGAAACAATCTTAGTCTTGGCAACATTGAATGTGACCATCCATTTTTGTCCCCATTCCATTACAGATTGAAGATCTTCGTCTGGTGTTTCTACCATTTCCTTAGATATGTGTCCATTTGTTTTCCCCTCGTGCCTGTTATAGAGCATGGTGTCATCAGCAAATATACCCATCTCAGAGATAATATTATGAGGGAGGTCATTTATGAATATTAGGAATAATAAAGGTCCAAGGATCAACCCCTAAGGTACTCCTGTATTTCTATCATATTGTTTAGACGTATGACCATCAAGGACAACCTGGATTCTTCTCTTATTTATGAAGGATTTAATTATGTTAAGTATTCGTCCAGTGATACCATATGATCTGATTTTTCTGAGAAGACCATCGTGCCATACCCTTAGCCTTAAATATATCTAGGACTACCAGTCTACCCTTCCATGCTTTGTCTAGTGTATAGTATACACATTCAGAGATTACAGTTAGGATATCTGCTGTAGAATGGGCTTGCCTAAATCCATATTGTTGGTTGGCCAGAAGTTTAGCAGCTGTAAGGTGATGGAATAGTACTTGGTTAATTATACACTCAAATATTTTAGCAAAAAGCGGGAGGAGGCTAATAGGGCGATCATTTAATGGGTCAGTTCTTTCGCCAGAATTCTTGTAAACTGGCACCACAGAAGCAGTTTTCCAGCAGTCAGGAAAGCAAGATTTGTTAAGGCATTTGTTGTAAAGTTTGGAGAGGACCGGAGAACCCCCAGCGGAGCAGTTTTTAATAGTACAGCTGGAATTGGACCTCTTTTGATTTGGTTTTTAGTCTATAAACATGGGTGCTAAGAGGTCAAAATTGAAAACTCGATAATTCGATAAATTTTTCGTAATTTTTAGAATTTATACTTAATTTGACACATAAGTATGTAATAATGTTTTTATCTGAAATGCGTTGATGTAAAATATCACTAATTTACACAAGCACACACACAAAAGAAAACAGTTGCACAGAATCAATAAATATTTTAAAATATTAAGGGCTTGAAGCACAGACACCTTTTTTATATGGAAATCGCTCCAGACAAAGCATGAAGCTACTTGATGTAAGGAGGTAAAAAAAAAGTACTTCATGGTCAAAAACTATCCAACAATAAGTGTTAGCCGGATAGATTACGACCCAGAAAGCAGCAACTTTTGTCCCTTTGTCAAAAACAACTGGCATAGAATGTGAGGACTAAAAGACAAAATAGGTGAAGTGAGAGTAAACGAGGCTGCGAAAAGTAAACCCAAGATCCATTTCTACTCTTCCTTTATAAAAAATGACTGCATTCTGTGACTCGAGAACAAGAAAAAGGCAATAAATGCTGCCAAACAAATCATTCAATTGAATCGATTGAAAAAAAACAGTTCTTTGTTTCAGAATTTTTTTTTAGATAAGGATTAATCATTTGGATTGTTCGGATTACTATTCTCATCTTAATCTTGCTTGTTTCCTGTGCAATGTACAGCTTCAAACTTTGGGGAAACCAGCAACTTGTATAAATTTAATTGTATAAAATGGCCAGTGCTTTTTATATTAAATAAATATATAAAAAAGGCGGAGGCTGTAAAACAATCTATATCAAACATTGTACAGATCTGTAGATGAAAATTCAAATAACAGAATATTTAAAAAAAAAACATAAAATAATATAAAACGATAAAAATAAGTTTTATAAAATGTCTTTTCGGTTCTCAATTTTTGAGATGTGGATTGATTATTCAAAAATCTACACATATATATAGTAATGATATTTAGTTATAAATAGTTAATAAATATCATGATAAGTAGTTTTACATCTAGAAAACAATATAGGTTTAAGACTCCTAAAATTCATGCTAGAATTGACCGCAAGGATCCGTAGCATAGTCGATAGAGTACTTGGTAAACTTCAGTTGTAATGGAGGTTTATATAGTTCAAGTCTCTGTCAAAAATATAATTGCAAATTACTTAGGACTTCTACTGAGTAGATAGATCAAGAGCATACTGCCACCATGGATTGAATTAAGTAATCTGTTAAAAATTCTGTGCAGATTCCAGAGTTTGACAGAAATATTTCCGAGTTCAACTAAGCATAAGTTCAACTAAGCATAAAGTTTAGCAAGTCAAAATTGAACAAAACAGCACTACTACTACTACTACTACTACTACTACTACTACTAATAATAATAATAATGTCTGTTTCCCCCCCCCGACTTCAACTTGGATGTCTTCAAGTCCAACACAAACAAATTCCTGATGAACCGCCCCCTTAAGTAAGACACTTTATCAAATCTGCAATACTAACTATTACTACGATACTATCCCACTGATTACTGTATACACAATAACTCTTATCCCCGAGTGGTTTCTGGGCCTTGATAAGTGGTGACCTCCATGTAAAAAAAAAAAAAAGAATAATAATGGTAATAATAATAATAATAATAATAAGGGACCTGTGGGAAGCTTACTGCCACCCAAATTCCAGTGAGGACTGATGAGAAGTCTGTTGCGGTTGTTGCAATAACGCATATTCATTTGTTTATTCAGAGAGGTGAAGAGTACTGAAAATCTGGGGAGAATTATTGTCACTCAGACTCTAGAGAGCACCACAAGTTATTCTCAAAGAGAAATCTTTGATGATAGCCTGTGTGGCTGCTTCTAGTAAGTAAGTAAAAAAAAAAAAAATAACAATAACAACAACAACAACAACAACAACAATAGCAACAACAACAACAACAATAATAATAATAATAATAATAATAATAATTATAATAATATTAAAAATAATTATAATAATATTAAAATAATTATAATAATATTAAAAATAATTATAATAATATTAAAAATAATTATAATAATAATCTTGTATATAATAAAAGAGGCTCAGCAATTTTTCCCCTCTGGACCAAAGTACCGTAGGTTGACAGCAACAGATAACACCTTTGGCCTTCGGGACAAGATCAAAGTGTAGTATCTGTTCCGGCAGATGCTGCACTTAAGATAATTTGTACCAGTCAATGGAGGGGAAACCCTCTATACTGGGACAATTATTATTTTTGGTAACCAGAGTGCCCCCTTTTTGCCTACTTTTAGGGGAGCTGGTTTTTACCTCACATTAAAAACGGCCTTGTGCCTAATTTGCTCAGTGGGGGAGCAAATAAACACCATCTGTTCCGGCAGATACTGCACTTAAGATAATTTGTACCAGTCAATGGAGGGGAAACCCTCTATACTGGGACAATTATTATTTTTGGTAACCAGAGTGCCCCCTTTTTGCCTACTTTTAGGGGAGCTGGTTTTTACCTCACATTAAAAACGGCCTTGTGCCTAATTCGCTCATTGGGGGAGCAAATAAATACCATCTGTTCCGGCAGATACTGCACTTGAGGTAATTTGTACCAGTCAATGGAGGGGAAACTCTCTATACTGGGACAATTATTATTTTTGGTAACCAGAGTGCCCCCTTTTTGCCTACTTTTAGGGGAGCTGGTTTTTACCTCACATTAAAAACGGCCTTGTGCCTAATTTGCTCAGTGGGGGAGCAAATAAACACCATCTGTTCCGGCAGATGCTGCACTTAAGATGGTTTGTACCAGTCAATGGAGGGGAAACCCTCTATACTGGGACAATTATTATTTTTGGTAACCAGAGTGCCCCCTTTTTGCCTACTTTTAGGGGAGCTGGTTTTTACCTCACATTAAAAACGGCCTTGTGCCTAATTTGCTCAGTGGGGGAGCAAATAAATACCATCTGTTCCGGCAGATACTGCACTTGAGATAATTTGTACCAGTCAATGGAGGGGAAACTCTCTATACTGGGACAATTATTATTTTTGGTAACCAGAGTGCCCCCTTTTTGCCTACTTTTAGGGGAGCTGGTTTTTACCTCACATTAAAAACGGCCTTGTGCCTAATTCGCTCATTGGGGGAGCAAATAAATACCATCTGTTCCGGCAGATACTGCACTTAAGATAATTTGTACCAGTCAATGGAGGGGAAACTCTCTATACTGGGACAATTATTATTTTTGGTAACCAGAGTGCCCCCTTTTTGCCTACTTTTAGGGGAGCTGGTTTTTACCTCACATTAAAAACGGCCTTGTGCCTAATTTGCTCAGTGGGGGAGCAAATAAACACCATCTGTTCCGGCAGATGCTGCACTTAAGATGGTTTGTACCAGTCAATGGAGGGGAAACCCTCTATACTGGGACAATTATTATTTTTGGTAACCAGAGTGCCCCCTTTTTGCCTACTTTTAGGGGAGCTGGTTTTTACCTCACATTAAAAACGGCCTTGTGCCTAATTTGCTCAGTGGGGGAGCAAATAAATACCATCTGTTCCGGCAGATACTGCACTTGAGATAATTTGTACCAGTCAATGGAGGGGAAACTCTCTATACTGGGACAATTATTATTTTTGGTAACCAGAGTGCCCCCTTTTTGCCTACTTTTAGGGGAGCTGGTTTTTACCTCACATTAAAAACGGCCTTGTGCCTAATTTGCTCAGTGGGGGAGCAAATAAATACCATCTGTTCCGGCAGATACTGCAAAGCTGTGACTAGCAAAGACCAGCTATGACTAGCAAAGACCATATGTGGGGATAACCCCACATATCTGACCTTGGTCACTGAAGGGGCAACCCTTCATACCAACAGTTTCTAATCCAGCTCCCACTTCCCTCCTCTCGGGAGCTGGATCCCCTCTTTCCCTCCCCCTTCCCCCTATCTCCACATTAAAAACGGCCTCCTGCCTAATTTGCTCAGTGGGGAAGCAAATAAATAGCACATCAAAATGTAGTATCTGTTCTTCAGATGCTGCACTTCAATTTCTTGTTCTCTGTCAGTGGAGGAGAAATCCTTCACGACTGAGACAATTTTTATTTTTGTTCCTTTTCTCCACGTTAAAAAACGACCCTGGTGTCTAACTCTGTCCCGTGGGGAGGCATTGTAAATAGGAACATATAAAAATTCGTTATGTTTAAGCCATTAACCATAACCTTATTTAGCTATACAACACAAATACGTACACATTAATACGTAATATTAAAACTTTACATTCATTCCAATGTACGCCATGTTCATCATCGTCGTAACCTATAGAGGAAGTAGCTTGATTTTTACCCGCACTTTCACAAGTCCTCTTATGCACCCATTCAACACCGCATGCATTTATTTTATTTTTATTTTTTATCTTCCTGGATCTTCTCCGTCATTACTGACTACAGATTTCCTATACAATCACATATACTTACCACCTTCGATCTACACAAATAATGATTTCTCCCATCCATAAAGCCAGCCCATCATTGGCTGAGAATTATACATTCTATAATTCCCTTATTGGGTGATTCTGCCATTAAACAAGCAGTTTGAAACTGAAACATGACACCATTTCTGTACATGCACAATATTCTTACGTTTTATTTATATAATTCAAGACAAACTCTTACTTTTATTATTTTTTGTGAAAATATTACACTCCAAAAATAAAACTATATTATCTTTCTCCTAACACGTAAGTTACATTTATTGTTGGTTTAATTGTGAATTCATTAACATGTTTTCGAGCACGGTAACGACAGAGAGAGAGAGAGAGAGAGAGAGAGAGAGAGAGAGAGAGAGAGAGAGAGAGAGAGAGAGAGAGAGAGAGAAACACTTATATCTGTTTTACACTAAACACCTTCTAGAAAGAGATTACACTTTTTATTTACTACAGACACAAAATTTTCATTGAAATCTTATACGCCAAACTTTTCCTACTTTTAAAATGGTTTACCGATAATACAATAAACCAGTCATTCAAGTGCCGCTTGTTATGGATCTAGCTAAATACGATAATAAACATCACTTTACTGGTAGTTAGGCACTTACGTTACATGGCTGGCGGCTGTTTTGTAACTATTATGTACTTTCACTTAACAATTTAGTAAACAAATAAGATATCGTAAAACTTGATTTTACGATATATATAATCATTATATTACATATATTTTTGAGGAGGGGGTATGATATAGGATCGTTTGATTAAATTCATAGCAAAAAAACAAACTTTATTTTAAGTTGTGTGCACTTAGGTTACCTTACCGAACTGATGGGTGTATTATAACTATTATGTACTTTCACCTAACAATTTAATTAAAAAAAACCCAAAGATATTGTAAAACTTTTAAACTTTTATTTAACTTGAAAATTCTATTTACAAAACTAGTGCAGTTGCAGTAGGCACCATTTCATTTTACATATTTCATTTCCTAAGGACCTTTTGAATAGATTCAAATGATTTAAATTTGTGTAATTATTTCTAAAAAAAGAAAATACAATAAATAAATAAATAAATAAATAAAAGTGCATCATTTTTTCGTACTTATTTTTTTTAGAAATCATTACACAACACTTTAAATTTAAATCATTGTGAATTTAATTCAAAGGGTCCTTTGGAAATGAAATATGTAAAATAAAGTGCTGTTTATGCACTTATGTTACCGTGCTATTTTGGAAAATAGTATTTTCAAGTTTTGCATTTTTCTTTTATTAAATAGTTAGGGGAAAGAGTAGTTTTTAATATCGTATTCAGCTAAAGCCATAAAAAGCGGCACTTGATTAAATGGTTTCTTTTATTGTCGCTACACCTTAATCACGTGATTAAAATTTTACCAGACGAAAATTTGGGAGGCAAAAGAGTCACAAGAACCAAGATCGTATTTACATTGTCCACAAACAAGTAGTTTTTCGAATAAAAGAAAATCGTTATCGATTACCTACGTTATTTGTAAACTATTTGCGTTTACATAAAAAAAAACACATTATCATTTTGTGTGATTAAGTAGTTTTTCGAATATTAATCAATATAACTTTATGTTTTACTAAAATCCCATTGGGCTGAATCAAGGTCATAAGGCACAAAGTTAATTTATAGAAACTACAGTTGCGAAATTATTAAAAAACTAAAACAAAATTGGCTTGCATACGTATTTGTTACCTATCTGCATTCTTAAAAGACTAATATTTAATACAAGTTTTCGGGCAATGTAGTCACCGACATTCTCTTTTCTTTCTTTTTTTACAGTTTGTTTTCTTGATCGACACACACCTTATAACTAAAAGAGGATCTTAAAGGTCATCTCGGATATCTTACAAACACATATTACTTTCAAAACACTCTTCGCTAACATTATTTCAGCACGGTAACAAAAGATACATAAGTACCCAACATTTACATTTTTTCCGACCGACACTGCACACCCAAAATAATAATAATAATAATAATAATAATAATAATAATAATAATAATAATCTTGGCTTACTTCGTGAATGACGAGCCGATATTATAATAATAATAATAACAATAACAATAATAATAATAACAACAATAATGATAACAATAACAATCATAATAATAGCAATAATAATAACAATAATAATAACAATAACAACAATAATAATAACAATAATATAATAATAACAAAAATAATAATAACAATAATAATAACAATAATAACAAATAATGACAACAATAATAATAACAATAATAATAACAATAATTATAATAGCAACAATAATGATAATAATGATAATAACTATCAAGACAATACCTATAATAGTAGGAGCACTAGGAACAATTCCAAAAAACTTAGAAAAAAGAATGGGAGAAATTGGAATCAGAGGCATGGCTGGAAAGATACAACGAATAACAATAATGAAAACAGATGAAATATTAAGGAAAATTCTTTAATGCGAAGACTAAGACACATGAGCCACATGTATGAACCAGACAAAATACTGCAGAAACAAGACATGAAGGAGCGTTACATTGAAGCTGCATACCCAAAAGTTCGCTATCTCCATCCCCCATCCCCCATTACCTCGTTACCACCCCACTAAAAGAGTGATGCCAAATAGTCGAGAAGAGTCAAGGAGGATGAAAAAGCCGAGGAGAACACTGACCAGACCCACAAGTGCGAAGTGAACTAGGACCTTGGGGAGGCTTATTGCCAATCAAATCCCAGAGTTTGAGAGAAAGATTTCCATGTTCGATAAAATACACTTGAAGAAAGTCAGAGGTTACATCGACCAAAACGTTGTGAAAATAACAACTCAAGATGTCTTTTTAAAAAATAATATGTCAAATTATTTTTGATCAGTAAATTATTTTCGGCTTTCTCAAGTTTTAAATGTCTTTCATTAGCTTCCATTCAGAATTCCAAAATTCAACAAACAGGTTCCCGAGTTTGACGAGACATACCTGAACAAGAAAAAGCAAATATTCAAGAGTAGATTATAATTACGAACTATTAATGACTAGCAGGGACACCCAACATTATCCGAGATTGAATGAGGATTAACAAATGTTCCACCCTCCCATACATTTATTGTCATCAAAATCGGTGAAATCATCCATTTTTTAATCAAATCACTTGATTGCCTGGTCTAGTCAAGGGCCCATTGCGGTGCACCAGGAAAATCTTCAGATGCCTTCCTACAGTTATTTATTCCACAAATACATTGTAGTCTACTACAGTGAGTGGGCTGCCCCCCTCCCCACCGCGTATGCAAAGAAGAAAATCTAAGGATATCAGTCTGTGCCGACTTTTTGACTGACTTGAATGCAGCACTAAGGGATATGTCAGATGTAGACTGAAATTTATTTTTATTAAATACACACATATATGTCAAGTTTTTGTTGTTTTTTCTGTTGCATATTAGTATGATTTACTTCTCCTGGGAGCGTTTTTTTTTTTTTTTAGTAAGCTGTCTCTTTTACATTCTAGTTTCCCCACATTCTAAAGACGTGGACGAATATATGCATGTCAATATAAACACACACACACACACGCACACACACACAGACACATATTCGTTGTTTATGTATTTCATTTAATTACTAGCAGACCACCCAGCGTTGCCTGGTCGTAAAATATGCATAAATATTATATTTTAATAAATGCAAAATTCTTATTTATTATAAACAGAAACACCATAAGTATTGAACGCAACATTAAATTCCTTAAAAAATCAAAATGAAGTAAAAAACATGAAAAGAAACTGAGACATGCATGTTTTTTAAACAGTTAAGTTCTTGTAAATAATACAAAGAAAAATACTTGAGCTGAGATCGAAACCATAACCTAAATACGATAACCATTAAGCCAGCTTGACACGTCTTTAAAAGGTGTTTCCAAACTTACTTATTCTTAACATAAGTAATCTGTCATGTGAATGATTCACGCATGCACAATCGTGAAACAGTTGACAAACGCATAAAAATCCGATGACACCCACATACCAATTTTTCAATCATAACTTCTTAGCAACCCTTTTTCTGGATGAAAACCGATGAAAAAGTTTTCCACATGTCTGAATATTCTATATACCAAATTTAAAGTGTAGATAATAAATTCGTTGAGTATATAGGTTGAGAAATGTCCTCACACATACACATATTCTCATTTTTATAGATATATAGATTATAAATGAAATAGTTATCCACCGACATGTGTTTCACTGTATCTATGGTACATTAACGCAGCTGACAATGCTAAAGTTTGATCCCACAACCACAGAGCTTGTGGTTGGGTGCATAATCACTATGCTCTGACGCCTCGGCTGAAATCAAATAATTTTTAATGGAAATCGACGCAAACACTACCAACTTCTTCTCCTAGCCCCGAACCGTTACTTTTTATCGCACTTTCTCAACTGTCGCAAAGGCTGACTAATTTGCATAACGCACATTCGACCATCGCTTTTGAAATCTGAGATTTCAAAGTTTAACTTTGCATGCTGTCACACTCTTTCTCTATTTCTCTTGACCTATCTCTGTTGCAACTAGCACACGTCAATCGTGTCCACTTACCATCAAGCCTCTTCATACCCTCACTACAATATTGTAATCTTTTTACGAGATTGGGCCAAAAAAGCAAGGGAGATTTGATCTAAAAGCTACACTTTTTTTTTTTTTAAAGAAAATTAGTAAAATTGTATCATGAAAATAAAACTAAAGATTACTCGGCGCTTCTACAGAATTGGGACGAGATTTTCGGAAATCGTAAAACTGAATTTCACATAAAAACAATGGTATCTACGTATTCCCCATATTTTAAAGATGATTATATCAAAAAATTACGAAAATTGCTAAGATAGAAAATTCTTTATTAAAGAAAATAAAAATAGAATTTGATAAAAACGATCATAAAACACAGGGAGTTCAACAGGGAGGTAATTTTCCGTTCAAATTAAACAAAGATGGCGGCAATTTTTCACCTGCTACCACGATTAAAGTAGTTTTTTAATAATTCAATAATATTCAGATAATTTCGACTGCATAAATTGGAAGCTACCACTGTAACTTATAAGAATTAACAAAAGAAAATGAGTTGAAACCATTGTTTTTTATTTGAAAACTCCATTTATTGACAACAAAATCTCATCCCTATAGTGTAGAAGCACCGACTATTCGTATAATTTGGATTCTTTGTCCTACTGGCCTCATCTAAGTCCTGTGTCTAACACATAGATGGTGACACTAATAAAGATTACAGATTATTTTTATAAAGTACTCACCTTCAAATAGCACATGTCGAAATCTAAGCTTAATCGGCTTATTAGTTTTAAGCTGTATTATTTGTATTATTTGGACTACTGTTCTCATCTTGAGTGTTAGTTTCACAATGTTTTGGCCAATATAACCTCCGACCTTCTTCAGGTGTGTGGCGACATTATCCTTGCTAGTTTCTTACTGGTAAATTTCTTACAAATCAGTATGGCTAATAGTAAAAAAGAGGCAGGATTTTAATTCCTCAACAACAAAAACAAAACACAAAAAAAAAAAAAAAATGCTGAAAAGATATCAGCTAGCAAAATAGAAGGACAATAAAGATCAAGTCAGGTGATTTAACAATCCATTGACAGATATTTTGTCAGTGAAATTATCATTCTGAGTAAGTATTTTGGTAAAGAATAGACCTAAGAGAGAGAGAGAGAGAGAGAGAGAGAGAGAGAGAGAGAGAGAGAGAGATAGAGAGAGGGGGAGATGTGAATTGAGTATAAAGAGAAGGAGAAATAAGAAATAAAGAGAGAAAGAAACAATTATTGGAGTAGATAGATTCAGACACAACGAGAGAGGGAGCAAAACTAGACTCATTAAAGTGAAGGTTTTTAGACACCCAAGTGATACTGAGGATTCCATGCTGGTGTGGACGCCAGGTTTACCGGGACTTGCAAAATAAACCAATTTCGGCCAAACAATCTTTAAAAAAAAGCAGTAAACTGAAAATAGAGATCCCAGCTATCCAGAACCTATTTCTTGATCAGAAAGAAATATAAGCTATCCATTCTCACTTGCATTATACACAGACTACAGTCGGGGGGGGGGGGGTCAAAAGAGTTTGCAGACCTATTTTTTCTCTTTATTAATTTTGCTTTATTTTTCATTTTGGACTCTTCCATCATTTGCTGGTTGCCATTCTGGTTCATTCCATTACTACATTTTACGATAAAAACCAGAATTTAATAATAGTTCGACATTTTCCACTTTTCAGGTGAGCCAAAAGTTTATGCAGGTAATCTTAATTTATTGATAATGGCTAAAGGAAAGATGTTGACAGATAGGGAGATGGGTGAAATTGTTACATTTCTTGCTGCAAAGAAGTCTACATTGGAAATTTCGAAAATTTTGAAACGAGATCATCGAACTGTGAAACGTTTCATCATTGACGGCAAAGATGGAAGAAAAAAGCATAAAAGTGGCAGACCAAAGGTGACTTCATCACGAGATATTAGAAAAATCAAGAGGAGTTTGCTAGCAAACCCACACAGCACAAGCAAAGCTATTTTCGACCATGCAGGAGTGTCTGGCATCTCTAAAAGGACCCGAAATCGGATTTTGAAACAGATAGCCGACCAGAGAACACAGACAAAATGCCCTCCTTTGAGTAATATAAACTCTCAGAAGCGACTAGCATGGACCACTAAATATTTGAAAACCAATTTTCAAAATGTTCTCTGGACTGACGAGGCCAGAGCAACCCTCGACGGCCCCGACGGTTGGGCCAAGGGATGGCTTCTTAAAGGAAATAGCCCACGCTAGCGATTTAGACTTCAACAGGGAGGAGGAGGAGTGATGATTTGGGCTGGTATTATTGGAAGTGAGATTGTTGGTTCTTTTCTTGTCCCTGACTGTGTCAAAATGAATTCTGTGAACTACTGCAAGTTTTTGGAAGCAAATTTATTGCCCTGGTTGAATTCACAAAATGATGCTCTCAACCAGCATCTAATTATCCAACAAGACAATGCCCCAAGCCATGCTTCTCGGTTCACAAAACCTTGGCTTTCAGACAAGGGGATCTCTGGTGAACGTCTGATGGATTGGCCACCTCAGAGCCCGGATTTGAACCCGATAGAGAACCTCTGGTCGATTCTGAAGAGGAAGCTTTACGAAAACGGCATCCATTGCATAGTAAAAAAGACATTTTGGAGAGAATCAAGAAGGTATGTTCTGAAATCACACTTCAGCAAGTGCATACATTAACATCCTCTGTTGATAGGAGGCTGATTGATTTGATTAAAAATGGAGGAAAGCGAATAAAGGGTTAAATAGTTTCATAAATTCCTATTGTTCTGTTAATTGTTATTTGAGTAATAACTGTTGTTTTCTTGTAATATGTTATCAATATATGGTACTATAATCATGATGACACAATTTTTCGAATTATATCATGTTTAAATGGTATTTATTGCGGATAAATGAGTGCTTGCAAACTCTTTTGGCCCATATTCCTTCCTGAAATCATTTAAAGATCCATACCCCCCCCCAGAATATGATTATTTGGTTTCCGTTTCTATGAATTTACTTCATATATTTGCATATCAAACAGTGAGTAACATAGTTATTATATTGGAAAATATTGAAGCATAAATTTATCAATTCATACAATTTGCAAACACTTTTGACCCCCACTTTATACACAAATATATATATATAGTCTGTACACACACACACACACACACACACACACACACACACACACACACACACACACACACACACACACACACACATACACATACACACACACACGTGTGTGAATATACAGACTATATATATATATATATATATATATATATATATAAGGTTGGTGCAAAAATAATGTCGTTTTTGGCTTGAGGTTGAATGTTAAAAACGACATTATTTTTGCACCAACCTAATATATATATATATATATATATATATATTCTATTGGAATATTTAAAGGAATAATTATTGTTTATAAGAAAACGATGATCAGTGAGAGTCATTTCTTCTTTACTGTTTTTTTTAATTAATTCATTTTTTTCACAGACCTCTCCAAACCAACCCTTTCCAGTGACGAGGGCTTCTAGCCGAATAGTGACTGTTGGTAAAATAAGAGACCACGATCAGCGACCAGATGACCAAACTCAGAAATGCAGAAGTATTATTCAATATCCCCACTGCTTATCTCATAGCGACTCTCTCAACTGAGCCTTATTCCTGGAGCCGAAAAGGGAATTCATCAGAATTACGAAATTACCTTGGTTTGAGATATGGGAAGGACACAGCCGGACGTCGGTGATTGAGAAACAAGTGAGAAAGAAACACAAAGGAAGACAAGTGGACAAGCGAATTTCGAAGGATATCGACTTGCGCATCGGCGAAATGGGACTACCTCACATTATAACATCAGAACATTGAATTTTGTCGGATACTCAATCATCGGGTGGATGCACGTTCTCACAGTTAAGTACTATTACAAATCCCCCTTTATATTTCACAACGTCGACTTGCTGGACTAAACAGTTTTCTTTAGTGTTACCCCCCCCTTTTTTGACCCGTTGGACACTGTTTGCATGTTTTCTTCTTATTATTATTTCCTCTTAATATTTTGTCTTGATTATTGAATTTTTAATGCACAATAAATGACATGCGTATAATATAAATATAAACGTGTTGTTCCGTTATTCATTGCCTGGTATTTCATCAACCGTGAATCTTATAAGGAAATTCCATGATGGAAGTACTATCCAGAACCTGGGTAAGTGCTACTGAATTGTGATAATTTTACAGCCGGCACATACATAATTTTTATTTTTTATTTTACAATACGTTTCGGGGATGAATTCCCTTTTGGTATTTTTCAACCGGGACGTATCGTCACAATGTATATATATATATATATATATATATATATATATATATATATATATATATATATATATATATATATATATATAAGAAATGTAAAGTCACACATTTTAGAAAACATTTTTTTTAATGTATTTAAATAAGAAAATTTGAAAACCTGAAAATGTTGTGAAATGATAAAATCATTTTTGTTTACTTTATTTTGGTGTTATTAAATTCCGAATATATATATATATATATATATATATATATATATATATATATATATATATATATATATATATATATATATATATATATATAGTAAGCTATGAAAATACATATTCCGCATTTCATCTCCATCCTCGTGAGAATTATGTGCATAAATCTGACAAATTCTCATGAGGATAAAACGTGGAATATCCTGTGTAGCTTAATTGCCATATATATTTACTACCTAGCTCTACTTATGTATTTAGCACTGTTGAAGTAAATACTGAAAATTTATGCCTAAATTTATATCCCCTTATATTCATGTGATTAAATGAAATATATATATATATATATATATATATATATATATATATATATATATATGTGTGTGTGTGTGTGTGTGTGTGTGTGTGTGTGTGTGTGCACATATATATACTTATATGAAATTACATAAATCTACTGATATGCAAATTCAGTGATTTTTTTAGGCGTAGTAAGCAAAAATGTTTTCACTTATGCGATTTTATAAATATTCTCACCAAAGCTACATCCGATTTTTAATGACTATTATGCCTTGATAAACCATTCTTTTATTTTGACTCCGGATCTATTTCTATTTATTTATTCACCACTTGGATTTACCACTTGGATTTAATTTTTGAATCTTATATAAACAAAATCTTTGCCGCATATCTTATATAACCAGTAGTGAAACGAAGGAAATATGTTTGCAGGTGATTGTAATTTTATACCTTGGAAGGCTACAAGATGCGATGGATCTCTTTAACTCTTTACTACCAGGAAATTCCATTTCAAGATTTAACATTCATTTATTTATTTTTATTTATCTAGCCTAAGGGATTTTCCTAGTATATTAACACTATTATATTTTTCCTATAGTTTTAAAATTGAACCAGATTGTAAATTACATTTATAAAGTATGATTTCTAAAAATTTAAATAATACAATTACGATTAAAATCCAATTTTACAGACTAAAAAAAATTTTAGCGTTTAAAAGTTTACTAAAGTTTTTTTTTAAATATATAATCAAAATCTCGGTTTTGTCTTTTTCACTGACCCAGTTTATTAGGAGTACTTTCATTCTATGTATACAATTTTTCAAAGCTTCACTGCTCACATTTAAACATTTTATTTCTGGATCATGAATTGCCCGGAAGATGGAGTATTTTTCCGCTAGATAAATACTCACTTCCCCAAACTGTGAAAGAGTTGAAATTTTTAAAGTAATTTTTAAGCGTATTTCGAAATTTTTAAATGTATTTCGACATTTTTAAACGTATTTCGATATAATTAATGGACATTTTACGTTTTTAATCGATATTGATATAAATTTTAAGTTTGAATTTTTATATATAAAAAAATTAGATTTTTTAAATGTAATTGGTTTAAAATTAAAGGCGTTTTATATATATATATAAAATTTTATATAAAAAATTTCAATCGAAATTAAATTTTAAAATTGAAATAATTCAAATTTTAAAGTTAATGAAATCATCACCATCCAATAAATAAAGGGGGAGGGGGATTTAACAAAACGAGTGTTAAACGTGAACTCGTGAGATATATATATTTCACAGTTCCGGTTATAAAAATAGATGAGTATTGGCTGAAGAGAGCTTTATATGGATATCTAGAACAGTCCTAATTATCGGGCTTGAAACCGACAGTACCAATGACTTATCTAACAACTTTCTGTAGACAAAATATAAAATATAAATATGCTCTTATTTTTCGGATTTTCCTCTTAATTGAGCACTCTGATGGATTTCTTTAAAAAAAAAACAAACTAATCATATATATATATTTATTTTCTCTCTCTCTCTCTCTCTCTCTCTCTCTCTCTCTCTCTCTCTCTATATATATATATATATATATATATATATATATATATATTTGTTTGCTGTTTTTTTTGGGGGAAAGAATTCCAACAAAGTGCTCGATTACAAAGAAAAACTTTTTCGATATAAGAGCCTAATATTTATTTATTTAATTGTACAGAAGTTCAGAAAAACATTGGTGCCGCTGGTTTAAATCCCAACATAAAGGAGACCAGTTAATGGTAAAACGTAAATGATGTTAGGCTCTCGTCAGCCATCTGACGAGAGCCTAACATCATCGACGGTACCAATGTTTTTCTGAACTTCTGTACAACCGTACAATTAAATATATATATATATATATATATATATATATATATATATATATATATATATATATATATATATATATATATATATATATATATGATTCCAGGTTAAAGAGACTCAAAGATGAAAAGCAATAAATTTAACGAGTTTTATATAATAGTGCTCAATATAAAAGAGCAATATGTCCTTTTATTTATATTTGGATAAACATTTTAGATGGTCATTACGAGAGCTAAGACAACAGCATATTCTTTTCATTATTTTCATTTTCGAGTGTGTATCCGTTGATATCTTATATGCTTTTATATAGAGTGATGTAGTCCTCGGTTGATTAACTGTGTCTAACTGTGTCGGATATATATCCGAGAGTCAAAACAATGAAAAGAATATTCTGTTGTCATCTAGTCATTACACAGAAATGACAATATTTCGGTGAGTCAGTTATGAATAACCAATGACCTCATCAGATAACAGAACTTCTGTTCTCTGAAAAGTATTGCCCTTGAATGGAGACCTAAAAACAGCTTTAAAAAAATAAATGAAAACCTAAAAGGCAACTAAATTACTTAAATATTAGAATGTAAAAGATCGTAAGGGACTACTATTTGGAACCATGTCAATGAAAAGAATATGCTGTTGTCTTAACCCTAGTAATGACCATCTAAAATGTTTATCCAAATATAAATAAAAGAGGATTGTGGAGAGTTTAGTAGCGAGATGTCTGTTTATTTTATATCCAAACTTCTGCATGTCAGTACAATCAGGGAAGCAGGAAACAGGAGGGAATTCCAAAGTCTGACAATCCAAGAAAGGAAAGTATTAGAATAGAAGGTTTTCTGGCACCTAGGGATTTGAACAGTAGTGTGATTTTGCTGATATTAAAGCTCGTTGGTAATATGTACGTCTAGGGGGAACAAGTGCTGTGAGTTCATCAGAGCAGATTGTGTGCATGTGTATATGTGTGTGTGTGTATCTTGGATGTTCCCCTTTCAGAAAATATTAAAAACGTTGCTACGGAGTCTGGAAGTCATGGATTGGGAAAGATGGTAAAACAAGATTACTATTGTTTTCGAAAAGTAACGAGAAAAATAAGATGAACAATATTTAAAAATTAATTGGCAATTAAAGATGTGTCCAACTGGGAAAGATGTGACCAGGCCATAAGGAGGTTGATTTGTCTTAATAAGTGCTTGGCAGTCAGATAGCTAGAGAGAGAGAGAGAGAGAGAGAGAGAGAGAGAGAGAGAGAGAGAGAGAGAGAGAGAGAGAGAGAGACGGACAGACAGACAGACAGACAGACACACAGAGAAATACACGTGGAAAGAGATAAGAAGTTCCAAAGCACAATACATCTCATCTTCAGATAACGGTGTAAGATATAAACAGAGGTGATGGGAGTGAGGAGGTAAAACCGATTGTCCATTCTCAGAAAAAATTGTTATTAAAAAGTTTTTTAATTACAGCAATTGAACTTCTATTCATCATCATCATCATCATCATCATCATCATCATCATCATCATCATCTATATAAATATGTGTTATTTTCTGTGTCACGCTTACATCATTTTTTCCGAGTTATTTTGAAATCACAACTTTACAACATATAAGAATCCATAGAAAATAGACTGTAAAATAATGCATACGAAATATAAATTAAAATATTTAAACGTATTTTACGACCGGGCTACGCCGCGCGTCCCTACTAGGTTAGATAAATACTTTTGTAGTTTTAACAAAAGACAATAATATCAGGGCGTCTCCATTTAAGCTGAACCGCCACAGTATGCCAAAATCAATATATTACATATGAAAGAGTCCGCTGTGGAATTTTCACAGATCCCGCTATTAACAGCAACAATAATAATAATAATAATAATTCTGTTTTTGTTTATGAACGTCTCTCTGGAAAGGGATGGGATTAATTTCCAGAGGATTTCCCTTAATCCCACCTCTAAACCAGGAGCTTCAAAGATCAGGGGTTTTCCTAAGGATGTTGGTGGTAACTATAATTGCAGAGGTTTGAAGGCTCTGAGGTCTTACCACAAATTCGGCATTCTGCAGTAACTTCCTCTCCTAGAACCACTTTTTTGAACAATCGTGTTCCTAATGCTTGCTCTTGTGCTGCACAAACAAAAGCTTCAGTACTCTTAGCCAGATACCCAGCTCTAAGCCATTGCCATGATCTTTCATCAGCCACTTCTGCTATATCCTGGAAGAACCTTCCATGCATTTTCTTCCTAGCTAGTTCCTCTGCCCTTTCTCTATCCATACGTTAATAATAATAAAAATAATAATAACAAAATAAAAACAATAATAATAATGACTAAAAAAGCAACAAAATTAATAATAATAATAATAATAAAAATGACAGCAATGATAATAATAATAATAATAATATAATAATAATAATGACAAAAACAAAAACAATAACAATAATAACAACAACAAAAATAATAACAACAAAAAAAAACAATAATAATAATAATAACAACAAAAACAATAATAATGACTAAAAAACAAAAAATAACAACAATCATAATAACAACAAAATCAATAATAATAATAAAAATAATATTATTATTATTATTATTAATAATAATAATAATGACAACAACACAACGATAACAACAACAATAACAATAATAATAATAGTAATAATAATAATAATAGTAATAATAATAATAATAACAACAACAATAACAACAACAACAACAATAATAATAATAATAATGATAATAATAATAAGGTATAGGTAGCAACAATAATAATAATAATAATAATAATAATAACAACAACAGCAAAAAAAATAATAATAACAATAATAATAATAATAAGATGAATAATAATAATAATAATAATAATAATAATAATGATGATAATAATAATAATGAAAACAATAAAAACAATAATAACAATAACAATTATAACAATAATGACAAAAACAAAAATAGCAACAATAATAATAACAATAGTAGTAGTAATAATAATAATAATAATAATAATAATAATAATAATGATGACAACAACCAAAACAATAATAACAATAATAATAACAATAATAATAATAATAATAATAATAATAATAATAATAATAATAATAATTATAATGACAACAACAAAACTAATAACAACAACAATAATAACAAAAACAACAACAATAATAATAATGACAACAACAATAATAATAATAATGATAATAATAATGACAACAGCAAAAACAAAAACAACAACAATAACAACAACAATAAGAACAATAATAAAAATAATAATAATAATAATAACAACAACAACAACATAGAAGAGAACGGGAAAAATTAGAATCAGAGGAGTGACTGGAAAGATAAAGCGAAGAACAATAATGAAAACAGCTGAAATATTAAGGAAACCCTTGAATGCGGGGACTAATACACGAGCCACATGTGTGGGTCAGACGAGCTGCTGCAGAGATAAAACATGAAACGTTACATGGAACTAAGGACAATTAAGCTGCATATCTATAAGTTCTCCATCCTTTCTCCCATCACCCCCCTAAAGAATGATGCCAAATAGCTGAGAAGGCTGAAGGAGGATGAGAAGACAGAGCAGAGAGCACTGACCAGACATCTGCTGGACAAATGCTAAGAGAATTGGTACCTTGGAGAGGCTTATTGCCACTCAAACTCCAGTGGAGACCGATGGCCGCTGTTAGCAAGTAATTAATGGTAAGCGGCTGTTGCGATAATGCAAATTCATTTGCAAATGTTATCAAAAGAGGTGGAAAGTACTAGAAATCTGGGGAGACTTGTTGCCACTCAGCTTCCAGGGAACACCGCAGGTTGTTCTCAAGGAGAGATCCTTTATGCTTTGTGTGAAAGCTCCTTGTAACCTAAACCACACCAAAGCAAAGATCGACAAAACACAAGAAAACAGCAAATGCAGACTCTTTGGACAGAGAGACGAAATGATAAATCATATAGTATATGAATGCAGAAAACTGGCCCAAAAGAAATACAAGAACAGGCAGGGTTAAATGGGGAGGGCAGTACATTGGGAATTATGCAAACAACTACATCTCGGACGCACAGACAAATGGTACAAGTATAAGCCGGCAACAGTACTTGAAAACGAGAACCACAAAATCCCATGGGGCATGGACATACAAACAGGTAAACCCATCCAAGCAAGAAGACTGGATGTGGTAATAATTAACAAGAAAGAAAATTCCTGTCAAACAGTAAACTTTGCTGTCTCAACTGACCGCGGGGTGAATATCAAAGAAAAGGAGAAACTGAGCAAATACACAGAGCTAGCAAGAGAGCTGAAAGCGATATGGATGAAGAAAATCAAGATAATACCTTTAATAGTAGGAGCATTGGGAACAATTCTGCAAGCTTTGGAAAAAGAATGGGAGAAATTAAAATCAGAGGAATGACTGGAAAAATACAATGAATAACAATAATGTAAACAGCTGAAATATTAAGGAAAATCCTTGAAAGTGGGGACTAATACACATGAACCACATGCGCGGGCCAGACAAACTGCTGCGAGGGTAAAACATGGTAAAGCATTACATGGAACCAGGAACAATAAAGCTGCATATCTATAAGTTCTCCATCCTCTCCCCCATCCCCTCACATTGCCCCCCCCCCAAAAAAAAGAATGATGCCAAATAGTCGAAAAAGGTCAAGGGAAATAGAAAGACAGAAGAGAGAACACTGACCAGACCTCCGCTGGACAAGTGCGAAGAGAACTGGAACCTTGGGAAGGTTTATTGCCACTCAAATTCCAGTGGAGATCAATAGCCTCTGCCAGCGAGAAATCAATGGTAAGTGGATGGTGCGATAACGCAAATTCATTGGCAAATGTTAATGAAAGAAGTGTAGAGTACTTGAAATCTGGGGAGATTTGTTGTCACTCAGCTTCCAGGGAACAACACAGGTTGTTTTGAAGAAGAGATCATTGATGAGCTGTGTGAAAGCTCCTTATGAGCCGCCAATAATAATAATAATAATAATAATAATAATGATAATGACAACAACACAACGATAACAACAACAATAACAATAATAATAATAGTAATAATAATAATAATAGTAATAATAATAATAATAATAATAACAACAATAACAACAACAACAATAATAATAATAATAATAATGATAATAATAATAAGGTATAGGTAGCAACAATAATAATAATAATAATAATAATTATAACAACAACAGCAAAAAAAATAATAATAACAATAATAATAATAATAAGATGAATAATAATAATAATAATAATGATGATAATAATAATAATGAAAACAATAAAAACAATAATAACAATAACAATTATAATAATAATGACAAAAACAAAAATAGCAACAATAATAATAATAACAATAGTAGTAGTAGTAATAATAATAATAATAATAATAATAATGATGACAACAACCAAAACAATAATAACAATAATAATAATAATAATAATAATAATAATAATAATAATTATAATGACAACAACAAAACTAAAAACAACAACAATAATAACAAAAACAACAACAATAATAATAATGACAACAACAATAATAATAATAATAATAATAATAATAATAATGACAACAGCAAAAACAAAAGCAACAACAATAACAACAACAATAAGAACAATAATAAAAATAATAATAATAATAATAACAACAACAACAACATAGAAGAGAACGGGAAAAATTAGAATCAGAGGAGTGACTGGAAAGATAAAGCGAAGAACAATAATGAAAACAGCTGAAATATTAAGGAAACCCTTGAATGTGGGGACTAATACACGAGCCACATGTGTGGGTCAGACGAGCTGCTGCAGAGATAAAACATGAAACGTTACATGGAACTAAGGACAATTAAGCTGCATATCTATAAGTTCCCCATCCTTTCTCCCCCCCCCAAAGAATGAGGCCAAATAGCTGAGAAGGCTGAAGGAGGATGAGAAGACAGAGCAGAGAGCACTGACCAGACATCTGCTGGACAAATGCTAAGAGAATTGGTACCTTGGAGAGGCTTATTGCCACTCAAACTCCAGTGGAGACCAATGGCCGCTGTTAGCAAGTAATTAATGGTAAGCGGCTGTTGCGATAATGCAAATTCATTTGCAAATGTTATCAAAAGAGGTGGAAAGTACTAGAAATCTGGGGAGACTTGTTGCCACTCAGCTTCCAGGGAACACCGCAGGTTGTTCTCAAGGAGAGATCCTTTATGCTTTGTGTGAAAGCTCCTTGTAACCTAAACCACACCAAAGCAAAGATCGACAAAACACAAGAAAACAGCAAATGCAGACTCTTTGGACAGAGAGACGAAATGATAAATCATATAGTATATGAATGCAGAAAACTGGCCCAAAAGAAATACAAGAACAGGCAGGGTTAAATGGGGAGGGCAGTACATTGGGAATTATGCAAACAACTACATCTCGGACGCACAGACAAACGGTACAAGTATAAGCCGGCAACAGTACTTGAAAACGAGAACCAAAAAATCCCATGGGGCATGGACATACAAACAGGTAAACCCATCCAAGCAAGAAGACTGGATGTGGTAATAATTAACAAGAAAGAAAATTCCTGTCAAACAGTAAACTTTGCTGTCTCAACTGACTGCGGGGTGAATATCAAAGAAAAGGAGAAACTGAGCAAATACACAGAGCTAGCAAGAGAGCTGAAAGCGATATGGATGAAGAAAATCAAGATAATACCTTTAATAGTAGGAGCATTGGGAACAATTCTGCAAGCTTTGGAAAAAGAATGGGAGAAATTAAAATCAGAGGAATGACTGGAAAGATACAATGAATAACAATAATGTAAACAGCTGAAATATTAAGGAAAATCCTTGAAAGTGGGGACTAATACACATGAACCACATGCGCGGGCCAGACAAACTGCTGCGAGGGTAAAACATGATAAGGCATTACATGGAACCAGGAACAATAAAGCTGCATATCTATAAGTTCTCCATCCTCTCCCCCATCCCCTCACATTGCCCCCCCCCCCAAAAAAAAAAGAATGATGCCAAATAGTCGAAAAAGGTCAAGGGAAATAGAAAGACAGAAGAGAGAACACTGACCAGACCTCCGCTGGACAAGTGCGAAGAGAACTGGAACCTTGGGAAGGTTTATTGCCACTCAAATTCCAGTGGAGATCAATAGCCTCTGCCAGCGAGAAATCAATGGTAAGTGGATGGTGCGATAACGCAAATTCATTGGCAAATGTTAATGAAAGAAGTGTAGAGTACTTGAAATCTGGGGAGATTTGTTGTCACTCAGCTTCCAGGGAACAGGTTGTTTTGAAGAAGAGATCATTGATGAGCTGTGTGAAAGCTCCTTATGAGCCGCCAATAATAATAATAATAATAATAATAATAATAATAATAATAATAATGACAACAACACAACGATAACAACAACAATAACAATAATAATAATAGTAATAATAATAATAATAGTAATAATAATAATAATAATAACAACAACAATAACAACAACAACAATAATAATAATAATAATAATGATAATAATAATAAGGTATAGGTAGCAACAATAATAATAATAATAATAATAATTATAACAACAACAGCAAAAAAAATAATAATAACAATAATAATAATAATAAGATGAATAATAATAATAATAATAATGATGATAATAATAATAATGAAAACAATAAAAACAATAATAACAATAACAATTATAATAATAATGACAAAAACAAAAATAGCAACAATAATAATAATAACAATAGTAGTAGTAATAATAATAATAATAATAATAATAATGATGACAACAACCAAAACAATAATAACAATAATAATAACAATAATAATAATAATAATAATAATAATAATAATAATTATAATGACAACAACAAAACTAATAACAACAACAATAATAACAAAAACAACAACAATAATAATAATGACAACAACAATAATAATAATAATAATAATAATGACAACAGCAAAAACAAAAGCAACAACAATAACAACAACAATAAGAACAATAATAAAAATAATAATAATAATAATAACAACAACAACAACATAGAAGAGAACGGGAAAAATTAGAATCAGAGGAGTGACTGGAAAACTAAAGCAAAGAACAATAATGAAAACAGCTGAAATATTAAGGAAACCCTTGAATGCGGGGACTAATACACGAGCCACATGTGTGGGTCAGACGAGCTGCTGCAGAGATAAAACATGAAACGTTACATGGAACTAAGGACAATTAAGCTGCATATCTATAAGTTCTCCATCCTTTCTCCCCCCCCCTCAAAGAATGAGGCCAAATAGCTGAGAAGGCTGAAGGAGGATGAGAAGACAGAGCAGAGAGCACTGACCAGACATCTGCTGGACAAATGCTAAGAGAATTGGTACCTTGGAGAGGCTTATTGCCACTCAAACTCCAGTGGAGACCGATGGCCGCTGTTAGCAAGTAATTAATGGTAAGCGGCTGTTGCGATAATGCAAATTCATTTGCAAATGTTATCAAAAGAGGTGGAAAGTACTAGAAATCTGGGGAGACTTGTTGCCACTCAGCTTCCAGGGAACACCGCAGGTTGTTCTCAAGGAGAGATCCTTTATGCTTTGTGTGAAAGATCCTTGTAACCTAAACCACACCAAAGCAAAGATCGACAAAACACAAGAAAACAGCAAATGTAGACTCTTTGGACAGAGAGACGAAATGATAAATCATATTGTATATGAATGCAGAAAACTGGCCCAAAAGAAATACAAGAACAGGCAGGGTTAAATGGGGAGGGCAGTACATTGGGAATTATGCAAACAACTACATCTCGGACGCACAGACAAACGGTACAAGTATAAGCCGGCAACAGTACTTGAAAACGAGAACCACAAAATCCCATGGGGCATGGACATACAAACAGGTAAACCCATCCAAGCAAGAAGACTGGATGTGGTAATAATTAACAAGAAAGAAAATTCCTGTCAAACAGTAAACTTTGCTGTCTCAACTGACCGCGGGGTGAATATCAAAGAAAAGGAGAAACTGAGCAAATACACAGAGCTAGCAAGAGAGCTGAAAGCGATATGGATGAAGAAAATCAAGATAATACCTTTAATAGTAGGAGCATTGGGAACAATTCTGCAAGCTTTGGAAAAAGAATGGGAGAAATTAAAATCAGAGGAATGACTGGAAAGATACAATGAATAACAATAATGTAAACAGCTGAAATATTAAGGAAAATCCTTGAAAGTGGGGACTAATACACATGAACCACATGCGCGGGCCAGACAAACTGCTGCGAGGGTAAAACATGATAAAGCATTACATGGAACCAGGAACAATAAAGCTGCATATCTATAAGTTCTCCATCCTCTCCCCCATCCCCTCACATTGCCCCCCCCCCAAAAAAAAGAATGATGCCAAATAGTCGAAAAAGGTCAAGGGAAATAGAAAGACAGAAGAGAGAACACTGACCAGACCTCCGCTGGACAAGTGCGAAGAGAACTGGAACCTTGGGAAGGTTTATTGCCACTCAAATTCCAGTGGAAGTCAATAGCCTCTGCCAGCGAGAAATCAATGGTAAGTGGATGGTGCGATAACGCAAATTCATTGGCAAATGTTAATGAAAGAAGTGTAGAGTACTTGAAATCTGGGGAGATTTGTTGTCACTCAGCTTCCAGGGAACAACACAGGTTGTTTTGAAGAAGAGATCATTGATGAGCTGTGTGAAAGCTCCTTGTGAGCCGCCAATAATAATAATAATAATAATAATAATAATAATAATAATAATGACAACAACACAACGATAACAACAACAATAACAATAATAATAATAGTAATAATAATAATAATAGTAATAATAATAATAATAATAACAACAACAATAACAACAACAACAACAATAATAATAATAATAATAATGATAATAATAATAAGGTATAGGTAGCAACAATAATAATAATAATAATAATTATAACAACAACAGCAAAAAAAATAATAATAACAATAATAATAATAATAATAAGATGAATAATAATAATAATAATAATGATGATAATAATAATAATGAAAACAATAAAAACAATAATAACAATAACAATTATAATAATAATGACAAAAACAAAAATAGCAACAATAATAATAATAACAATAGTAGTAGTAGTAATAATAATAATAATAATAATAATGATGACAACAACCAAAACAATAATAACAATAATAATAACAATAATAATAATAATAATAATAATAATAATAATAATAATTATAATGACAACAACAAAACTAATAACAACAACAATAATAACAAAAACAACAACAATAATAATAATGACAACAACAATAATAATAATAATAATAATAATGACAACAGCAAAAACAAAAGCAACAACAATAACAACAACAATAAGAACAATAATAAAAATAATAATAATAATAATAATAACAACAACAACAACATAGAAGAGAACGGGAAAAATTAGAATCAGAGGAGTGACTGGAAAGATAAAGCGAAGAACAATAATGAAAACAGCTGAAATATTAAGGAAACCCTTGAATGCGGGGACTAATACACGAGCCACATGTGTGGGTCAGACGAGCTGCTGCAGAGATAAAACATGAAACGTTACATGGAACTAAGGACAATTAAGCTGCATATCTATAAGTTCTCCATCCTTTCTCCCCCCCCCAAAGAATGAGGCCAAATAGCTGAGAAGGCTGAAGGAGGATGAGAAGACAGAGCAGAGAGCACTGACCAGACATCTGCTGGACAAATGCTAAGAGAATTGGTACCTTGGAGAGGCTTATTGCCACTCAAACTCCAGTGGAGAACAATGGCCGCTGTTAGCAAGTAATTAATGGTAAGCGGCTGTTGCGATAATGCAAATTCATTTGCAAATGTTATCAAAAGAGGTGGAAAGTACTAGAAATCTGGGGAGACTTGTTGCCACTCAGCTTCCAGGGAACACCGCAGGTTGTTCTCAAGGAGAGATCCTTTATGCTTTGTGTGAAAGCTCCTTGTAACCTAAACCACACCAAAGCAAAGATCGACAAAACACAAGAAAACAGCAAATGCAGACTCTTTGGACAGAGAGACGAAATGATAAATCATATAGTATATGAATGCAGAAAACTGGCCCAAAAGAAATACAAGAACAGGCAGGGTTAAATGGGGAGGGCAGTACATTGGGAATTATGCAAACAACTACATCTCGGACGCACAGACAAACGGTACAAGTATAAGCCGGCAACAGTACTTGAAAACGAGAACCACAAAATCCCATGGGGCATGGACATACAAACAGGTAAACCCATCCAAGCAAGAAGACTGGATGTGGTAATAATTAACAAGAAAGAAAATTCCTGTCAAACAGTAAACTTTGCTGTCTCAACTGACCGCGGGGTGAATATCAAAGAAAAGGAGAAACTGAGCAAATACACAGAGCTAGCAAGAGAGCTGAAAGCGATATGGATGAAGAAAATCAAGATAATACCTTTAATAGTAGGAGCATTGGGAACAATTCTGCAAGCTTTGGAAAAAGAATGGGAGAAATTAAAATCAGAGGAATGACTGGAAAGATACAATGAATAACAATAATGTAAACAGCTGAAATATTAAGGAAAATCCTTGAAAGTGGGGACTAATACACATGAACCACATGCGCGGGCCAGACAAACTGCTGCGAGGGTAAAACATGATAAAGCATTACATGGAACCAGGAACAATAAAGCTGCATATCTATAAGTTCTCCATCCTCTCCCCCATCCCCTCACATTGCCCCCCCCCAAAAAAAAAGAATGATGCCAAATAGTCGAAAAAGGTCAAGGGAAATAGAAAGACAGAAGAGAGAACACTGACCAGACCTCCGCTGGACAAGTGCGAAGAGAACTGGAACCTTGGGAAGGTTTATTGCCACTCAAATTCCAGTGGAGATCAATAGCCTCTGCCAGCGAGAAATCAATGGTAAGTGGATGGTGCGATAACGCAAATTCATTGGCAAATGTTAATGAAAGAAGTGTAGAGTACTTGAAATCTGGGGAGATTTGTTGTCACTCAGCTTCCAGGGAACAACACAGGTTGTTTTGAAGAAGAGATCATTGATGAGCTGTGTGAAAGCTCCTTGTGAGCCGCCAATAATAATAATAATAATAATAATAATAATAATAATAATAATAATAATAATAATAATAATTCTGATTTCGTTTATCAACGTCTCCCTGGAAAGGGATGGGATTCATTTCCAGAGGATTTCCCTCAATCCCAACTCTAAACCAGGAGCTTCAAAGATTAAGGGTTTTCCTAAGGATGTGGGTGGTACCTACACTAACAGAGGTCTGAAGGCCGCCTAAAATATCGGGGATTTGTAGTTTTTTCAATTGTCCTTCCAGACGACTTGATACTACTCCTAGTATACCAACTACGACCGGGATTATTTGTATTTTAACCCCGTGTATACACCTTATCTCCAAGAGCATAATTGCTCGACTTCTCATTCTCCTTCTCTCTCACATTCCTGTCCCCGGACATGCAACATACAAATATCTGTGCGTGAGGTCACCAACCTAATCAAGAACCTTGACTCCAGTAAAGCAACTGGTCCTGACGGTATTCCAATTATAGTGTTAAAAAAATTACAACCAGAACTTGCCCCCATACTTATTAAACTGTTTAAGCATTGCCTTAAGCAGAAGTGCTTCCCAACACCCTGGAAAACCTCATCAGTATGCCCTGTATTTAAGAATTCAGGTGATAAGTCATCTCCCTCTCAGTACAGACCAATAAGTCTCTTGTGTGTCATGAGTACGTTGCTGGAATCCACAATAAATAGAGAAGTAGTCAACCACCTCTGCAGAAATAACCTTCTTAGCGACACACAATATGGATTCCGTTCTGCTAGATCTACAGCAGATGTGCTAACGGTTATATCTCATAGGATTAGCGAATCTCTCGACAAAGGCTTCATTTCTTGAGCAATTGCTCTTGACATATCAAAGGCCTTCGATAAGGTTTGGCATAAAGGCCTACTACACAAGATTTCCAGCTATGGTATAACTGGAAATGTTTTCTCGATCATTAAATCATTTCTCTCTGATAGGCTCATAAGAGTAGTGGTTGATGGGCAGAAATCAGAGGCCCACTGTATTAATGCTGGAGTCCATCAGGGGTCCATACTGGGCCACACTCTCTTCCTGATCTACTTCAATGATCTCCCAAAATACATACTAAAATCTTTCGTTGACATCTATGCTGATGACACGACTATCTATGGCAACACATCAAAGTCTGTAAATGATGATATTCTCTCTGATTCTCTCTCCTCTGATCTTGAGCGTGTGGTACAGAGGTGGCTGGTCACCTTTAATGCATTTAAGACCAAGCTCCTATCTCTACATCATAAACGCTCTGATCCCCATCTGGTATCAATTGAAATGGATGGCTCTTGTCTAGGGGAGGCCCCATGGTTTGACCTTTATTCCTGATCTTAAATGGAACACATACACCAAGTCTGTGGTCAAGGTCGCTGGGAAAATGGAGGGATCCTTCTACCGCTCCAGAAGATATCTCACTAATGATGCAATTCTCTATCTATATAAAAGCCAAGTACGTCCAAAGATGGAGGACTGCAGCCACATCTGGGCAGGAGCTGCTAAAAACAGCCTATCTTGCCTTGACAGAGTACACAATAGACTGTGGCTTGGTAGAGGATCCCCTTTTCTCTTCCCTGCAACCTCTTTCCCACAGAAGAGATGTAGCGAGCCTGTCTTTGTTTTATCGTTATTTCCATGGCAAGAGCTCGTCTTAGCTCAATCCTCTGGTCCCCCCTCACCAATCTTTTTCAAAAAACACCCGACTAGATGAAAACACCGTCAATAATTTTCCCCACTCCTTATCTGTGCCTAAATCAAAACGTAGATTCCATGAACAAAGCTTTTTTCTTAGAACTGCACGCCTGTGGAACTCTGTTCCGCTTGCCTGTTTCCCTCCCGACTTCAACCTGGATGTCTTCAAGTCCAACACAAACAAATTCCTGATTAACCGCCCCCCTAAGTAATGACACTTTACCAATTCTCCAATACTATTGCTACACTATCCCATTGATTACTGTACACACAATAACCCTTATCCCCGAGTGACCCTTGGGCCTTGATAAGTGGTGAACTCCATGTAAAAAGAAAAAAAAGGTTACTGAGAAGTTTACAATCTGCCAGTTTTTGATACCTTGTCAATGACGACCAAATCCGGACGATTATGTTCCAATTGCTTGGTCGTTATGACACTTTTGTCCCACCATACCCCAACCTTGCCATCCTCACTTGTTCTCACTTCATCAGGGCATCTCCTCAAACCATTTTCCAACACACTTCACTCCAACCTTCTTACACACCTCCCAATATGTTCGGAGTCCCATGCGATCGTGTCTTTTGCGGTACTCTCTCTGGGCCAATTCACTACACCCTGCTGCAAGGGGCGAAATTGACTCTGAGGTCTTACCACAAATTCGGCATTCTGCAGTAACTTCCTCTCCTAGAACCACTTTTTTGAACAATCGTGTTCCTAATGCCTGCTCTTGTGATGCACAAACAAAAGCTTCAGTACTCTTAGCCAGATACCCAGCTCTAAGCATTGCCATGATCTTTCATCAGCCACTTCTGCTATATCCTGAAAGAACCTTCCATGCATTTTCTTCCTAGCCAGTTCCTCCGCCCTTTCTCACATAACCAGCCTTGGTCTCACATATCTCCACTTCATTGGCCACAACCTTAAGCATCCACTCCTCACTTTTAACTATATGCTCCTTCAACGACATCTCGGTTCTAACACAATCTTTTACACTTTTCAATCCCCTCCCACCGTCTTTCCTCTTTTGCTTTGGCTTTAAACAAAATCAAATAAAAAAAGACAATTAAAAGAATCGTTTCGGCATCGGAAAATAGGTACAAATTTTTCCGATTCCGATACCCTCAAACCTACACAATGACCAGAACCAAATTATTATCAAAAAGGTGTTTTTCACCTTTTCTGTAACCTTGACTTTTGACCTACATATCCCTAAATGAAAGCATTTTTAAGTTAGTTATTTTAAGCAAGTTTGGTGACGATTATTCAAGTGATGTGAATGCTAGGCTGTTTATTACAAAGTTAACTGAAAGTGCTTACAGTTGTAGAGGTTTAGGCTTATTTCCATGGTGTCTCGATTTCGAATCTCACTAGATTCAGACACTCTGATGAGTCGTAGACGACGAAACACGTGTTAGTGGATAATTATATTTTAAAAACAATATATATATATATATATATATATATATATATATATATATCAGATGATGTAATGAAATGCTTTCCGTATTGTTTAAATAACATATGTGATGGAATATGTTGCAACATGTTCATACTTTACAATTATTAATCGATAAAAACTTATTGATTTAAAATATTATGATAACATATGAAATTCATTAAATTAAAATAATGTTATCACATGCTCATTATCAAAATCAATCCCTTATGAAAACATTTCATTCAAAATTAAAAACAAAATGTTTATCGTTATTGTTAATGAAATGATATTTAAGTTCATGATCTAATAATTAATATACTAGCAATAATCTCGTATCTCTACGCGCATATTCCTTACTAATATTTAAGGTAAGTGTTGAGTTTGGTAGTAAACAGTCCATTTTGATAATTTCTTGTCGGCTACTACACTTCTCTACACAGATGAGGAAGTAATACCTAGTTGGATGATCTCTTGGTAACAGAACAGATACTACACTATTTCCCAATAAAATTTGAAACTTTGAGTCCATTTTGATAATTTCTTAGTCGCGTACTACACTGTAGCCTGCGTAATATATTAACAAGGCCGAAAAACTAAAGTCATGAAACCTGCTGACGTCATTGAATTTGGTTTATTGACTCTGGTCGCGGGTCCCAAGAAACAATATGAAGTAGATAACGTCTAATGACAAAACCGAAAGAAGATAGATAACTATTTTCGATGATTTAGCAGAGAAGCCGCCGCCGCCGCCGCCAACAACAACAAAAAAAACAAAAAAAAAAAAAAACCGTCGAAAATTCAAATAAATATTCTCAAAAGCAAGATACATAACTCTTCTACCTAACTGGATAAGTTTTGTGTGTTTTAGCGGAATCTAAAGGTTTTATTCGATTCAAAAAAGAATTAAGGTAAACAAGAAATCAAGATGGCCGACAAAAATAATGTCTTCGGAGCGTCAAAAATAGTTAAAAAATCGAAAAATAAAGAAAATACTGATAGAAATCCACCAAATGTCACAGTGACATCTTTTAAGTGGATTTCTGTCAGTATCATAAGACAGCACATTTCTGCCAGTCGTTACATACAATTAAGAGAGAATTTCTTGCGAAGTGATTATAGCAGAGTAAGATCTTTACAAAGTTTAATTATTAGTAAAAGTTCAAATTTCATAACGATATTTAAAAACAAAAGTATCATCGTATATAGTAATTATTTATCAAATAAAGCGTTAAATGAGTTTTTCTTTATCATTTATCGTTATTTATTTATTATTTATTACTTTAACTGTATGTTTGTGTCAAAAACAGTTGAAAAAATATTTTTAATCCCGCAAAGAGAATGACAATATATTAGTGAAAAATCAGAAAACGAAAAGTTCAAACTTTTAATTAAATTCTACAACAAAACTTTGTATTTTTTAATTATTTAAAATTTGAAATGTTTCTTCACTAGTAACTTCGTTTATATTAACCTTATTTGTTTGAATTTAATTTGTTTTATTTTTGTTAAATGATTGTTCGTCTTTCATTGAAACTAATTCATTGTTCGTTTTCGTTTTAAAATTATTTATTGTTGGTTTTGATTTAAAAACATGTTCAATTTGTTTTAAAAAATATTGTTGCTCGTTTTGATTTACAAAAACTATTAATTGCTCGTTTTAATAAAAAAAAAACTATTTATTGTTTGATTTCAAGGTGTATAATAATTGTTTATTGCCTAAATTCATATTTCATGTTTTGTATCAAACATGCGTAATTTTTATATATGGAATGAAGTTTAGTTTTACTATAAATCGAATCGCGCTCTTTTTTTTTTTAAATGTAATTTATAAATAAATAATGAACGTATAAAAGTCTTTAAAATCCATTAAACAGCGAAATATTTAATTACGTTTAACACACAACCTTTCCGTTTCGAATTCATTTTTAAATTATTATTGAATGAGTTTCAGTACAAATCATCAAAAGAAGGATTTTTTAAATGCAATTTTTAAGTTTTTTAATGCTTTTTGTAAAAATATTTGATTCATTTTTCGACAGTCTGACTGTTCGACAGATCATGATTGCTAGATCATAAGCGATTACGTCATTTTTCATCTCACAGGCCTTAATGACATATATTACGAAGGCCACGATAAACACTTCGCTACATTGATGAGGAAGTAATACCTGGTTGGATGATCTCTTGACAACAGAATAGATACCACAATATTTCCCAAAGAAATTGAAAATTTTTGGGATGGTGATCTCATGACAACAAAACACTACCTAATTTCTCCCAAAACGAAGATGATGCCTGGGTGTATGATATTCTTATGACAGACAAAATACTTTACTCTCAACAACAAAAATAAATAAATAAAAAATAAAAGAAGAGAAGGAAATCTTATGAAAGATGGTTTCATGACCGACAACAAAACAGATACTACGCTACTCACCCACTTTGAATGAGAAAATAACGACTTAGAGGATAGTATCATGAAGAACGACGAAAATATACTCACCATTAAAGAAGGAGATAATACTTGGTAATATGGTCTCATTAAAGAGAACAGATAGTGCATCACCTTGAAAGGAGAAGGTAATACCTGGGTGGATGATCTTAGGATAACAGATAAGATACCAAACTACCCTCCCCTGAATTAAGTAGCGAAAAATAGAATATAATCAGAAATAGTTAAGCAGTATAAAATAGCAAAATACTAGACGTATTTTGGCTTCAGACATGCAGATACCAAATCTCCATTTGTAATATATACCAGGAAACCTATACACGACGAGATTCGAAATTTGTTCGCAAGATTCCACCTTAATCTAATCAGCGTTGTAAGGTCTTTTACCTCCCCCAACGCCAGCAAACTCAGTACTGATTATATATAAAATAATTATAGAACTTCATGAATTTCATTTCCAAATAATTTAAAATTAATTCAATAATATAACAATCGGTACGGACCCGATAATTGGGAGAACAAAAATGATAAAAATGTGGATTCATAAGACCAAAAAATTCAAACTTTGATTGCCCTTCAGGGCCTGTGGTGCAGTGGATAGATAGAGATGCGGATTATCTACGATCCCAGGTGAGCATTGTCTGAAGGTACAAAGCCAGTCAGAAAATTAGTTGGCCAAACCGTTGAAGGCAGTAATTGCTGCGGATGTAGCTGGAGGATTCGACATTCCTATCCCGTCGCGGTTAACCTGACGAAGGGCAGAGGAATAATTGGCCGAAACGTCGTGAAAACAAAACTAGAAGATGAGGATAACAGTCCAAATAATTAAATAAAATTGATTTCATTTGTTTATATAATTGCAGTACGTTACCCGTATTTAAACTATATTCTTTATAGTAGCATATTTATTTATTTATTTATACAGAAAATATTGGTTGCATATGTGCATACATGTTTCTGACGTGATTTCTTTAGAAACGCAACGTCACCACTTATAATGAAAGAAATTTAAGAAATCGCAACTGAAACATATATACAAATATGTAGCCAACAATAGTATATAGATAAACAAACACAATATAATAACGCTCTATTTGCCATTCAACAATTTTTCAAATCCGAAGTTTCAGAGTATTTGCATATAGAAATCTATAGCGATACAATCATTATATATTGTGGGGTACATGGTTAGAAAGAAAAAAAAACGTACCGGGCGGATCTGCATCGCTCTTTAGGAAAGAAGAAGGAAAGGATGGCTAGTTCATTTATATACACGAATGGCATCTTGGGAAAGCAGGGCATGATGGGAGAAGCTATTTTTTCCCCCCTGTCTCTTCCTTTTTTTTCTAGATAGGATATAAAAGTTGGGAAAATTGTTCACTCGAGGTCGTTCGAACGTACGGTTAATTTGCGTGTCAGTGGGAAGAAAGAAAGACGTATTTTCTACGAACGTCGAAATGGAAGAGAAAAAGGATTGTCGTTTTTTTTTTTTTTTTTTTTTTTTTGTATGTGCCGAGAACGTTGCAAGCTGAAGAAGAAAAACCTCTTTTTTTGCATGCACATTTAACGGTATTCGGCAGTTAAAAGAAAAACTTTAATTTCAATACTATACACACACACATATATATATATATATATATATATATATATATATATATATATATATATATATATATATATATATGTTATTTGTTTTTGTTTTTGCGATACGTTTTGAATGAATTCAATTATTGACGAAAGGGCATTTTTACCTAAATGTGAGTTGGGAATAATTTTCCCTTTAACCAACTTGGTACCCCTATATGGGGAACGGCATACATATTGTTTTTAAAATATAATTATCCACTGACACGTGTTTCGTCGTCTACGATATATATATATATATATATATATATATATATATATATATATATATATATATGGACTCTCCCGTCGATTTTCGACGTATGAAGTCCCGCCACAACAATTAAGTTGCTTGGAAATCGACACAGATGATTTCTGTATTGTGGTGAAGGCTATATGTAGAACCATCCACACTTTTTAGCATTACTGCGAATATCCGTCGGTGCAGATAACTGCCACAGGACAGAGTATAAAGTAGACCGCAGGTTTTTTCATTAGAGTTTCCTTCTTCTCGATGCATGTCTTAACGAAGACTGGGGGTGCATCTCTCCCAATGAATTAATGCACATCCAGATACCAACCTTGAAATTTCTACGACTCGGCGCAGTACATAAAGCGCTTAACCTTCATAAATGGTCACCCAGCTGGTACTGGCCAGGCTCAACGTTGCTTAACTTCGTGTGTCAGCGTTATTGTGCTCTGTGTTTATATATATATATATATATATATATATATATATATATATACATATATATGTATATATATATATATTTCTGTAGAAATATATATTTTTTAATTACATATCAATCTTTATCTAAGAAGCTCAATGTAATTACAGAGCAGTATAGAGAATAAATGACAAAAAGTTATATTCCAAAATTCATGATGTTGACCATCTTAAAATTTATTCCTTTAATTCAGTTGACTTATACAATTTTTGACAGTATCTGTTTCGTAGCGCAAAATCAATCACTTAATTATTATATCAGTCAGTGAATCTATTATGCTCTTAACTCATCAAAAGAAATAGCAACAATCAATCGGTCAAAAAGGAATTGAAATGTGATTTGATATGATAAAAATCCGAAAATTCGAAGAGAAGCTGCAGATACCTTTATATTTTTCCATTACGCCATATTGGATTTTTATTAAAGAAAGTCATTATTCGTACTATGAATTTTCATTAGTTGATGAATCTTCTACTAAAACGTCCTATTTAATAATTAGTAAATTTATTAATTCTAAGTTGTGTATATATACTTATGAAAATAATATCAACAAATTATAAACTATTATACATGTTTGTATATATGAAACTAAACTAAGCTAAGAATATATCTATATATCTATAAAAGTGAAAGTGTCTGTGTGTTTGTGTCTGTCTGTCTGTGTACATTTCCCTACACAATAACTCAATTTTCAGTCTACAGACTCGAAATTTGATATACAGGGTATGGAGATTTGGGAAAATCTTTTAAATACATTTTCGGCCAGAAATTTGTCTGTTAAGTGGTCAAAGTTCAACAATTTGACCTTTGAGAACTCTACCAAAATCCTCCGCCAATTGTGGGTCTGAACACTTGAAATTTTAGATATAGATTCCTTGGACATGGATCTAACTTAATAACTTGATTTGAGCTCAAAACAATAAATGTTAAGGGGTCATAACAGGAGTCAAATTTTAAAAAAAGTTGACCTCTGCGGTCTCTACCAAATTACTCAGACAATTTCTGGTATAAACATTTGAAATTTTACATAAAGGGTACTCAGAGATAGACAAGCTTTTTAATCGGTTTGGGTCGAAAATTGGAGCTACCAATATATAAATGTATGTATGTATGTATGTATGTTAGCATGTCTGCCTAAAACTTTCGACAGAGGAAACGAATTTTCACAAAATCAGTATCGTTTTGAAGCGTAATCCTTCAGACGACAAATACCGAAAAATTGGCTAAAAGCATTAAATTCTTCACCTTCAACTGGGCATTTTTCTACAGGGAAGGGCCGCTTTTTTTCACAGATATTTTCGAAAGTCATCCCCTCTTTTCGATTGTCTAGCCTTAATTTAAACTTACGTCACTTCCTTTTGGCGGTGGTCGTAACAGCAAAGACGTCACGTTTTCCCCCCCGTTCTTTTCCTCCTTCGCAGTACGGGTTTGAGCCTGCCTTCCTACTACCACTTTTTTTTCTTTTGCCCAACACACACCTCCAAACACCCGGGAAACGCCGGGCACCCATGCTAGTAATGAAATAATACCAGCTTGATTTTCGATTTTGCCATCGTTAAATACCTATCTACAAAAATATTTAATTTCGATAGAAAGTTTGTGAAGAAGAAACCGTGATCAAATGTATTCCTTTCAGAAAATACTTTGTCTGACTAGAAATATCGGCAGACATATGTTATCTTTGTTATCAACAGGACATTTAAATTAAAATAGACTGCACGTTTATTATCATCAACAAATATAAGTACATGGTAAATATAATATATAATTGTTAATAAATAGTAATTTAATGATGTATAATTAATTATATAGAAACTAAATAATACTATCAAATGAAAGACGAGGAATAAATTTATATATAACTTTAGTAAACCATCAGACCAATAAGGAAAATTTAATGGGAAAATTAATTAAGGAAAACAACCTCTTTAGGCCATGACATTTCGAAGCTAAGAGGAGAAGATCCACAATTATACAAAATGCTAATAAAGAAAAACTGGCTTAATGATATTAGAATATGAAATGTGCATGAAGAAACAGAATAATATGGTAAATAGTAATTAAAACTATCATCAGATGACATCACGCGTCATAATATCTGTACATACATTATATATATATATATATATATATATATATATATATATATATATATATATATATATATATATATTTAAAAGAGTGTAGCCATAAATAATTGTGGGGTTTTCAGACTTTTATCATTTTTTATTTCAAAATATTTTTTTTTTACACAGGCATCACCACATTATCAAGGCCCAGAGGCCACTCAAGGATAAGGGTTAAAGAGTGTACAGTAGAAATTGGACAATATAGTAATCATTAGTAATGAAAATTTGGTAAATTTGATAACTTATATGGAACGGCTCATCAAGAACTTATTTACTTTAGACTTGAACACAACCATATTGTAGTCAGCCGGAAAGCAGGAAAACGGAAGACAATTCCACATGCGTGCAGTTCTAAGAAAGAAGCTTTGTTCATGGAATCTACGTTTAGGTTTAGGCACAGATAAAGAGTGGGGGGAATTATTGATAGTGTTTACAGCTAGACGAGTGTTTCTTGTGAAAGTTTGGCGAGGGGGGACCATAGATTGAAGCTCAGTCGAACACTTTCCATGAAAATAACGATACATCAGAGACAAACTCACAACATCTCTTCTGTGAGATAGAGGTTGCAGCGAAGAGAAAAGGACATCTCCTATGAGGCTACGAAGTCTATTTTGAACTCTATCAAGGCAGGACAAGTCCTTTCTAGCAGCTCCTGCCCAGATGTGGCAACAGTATTCCATCTTTGTACCTACCTGGCTCTTATATATTTTTATAACGCGTTTCAAGCCTTGTTCAGCTCCCTTCAGATATTTTTATATAAAGGTGTTTCTTAAGTAAAAGTTTGAAATGTCTTTTTGAAAAACATTTTAACTCTGACAAAACTGATTGTGTTTTTCAGAGAAATGCCAATATCAGACTTTTTGTCAACAATAGTCGGTGTGTTGCTCTAGAGTTCAATCAGAGTTAAGTCCATTTAGTAGGCAAGGGGGCTTTTGGTCTATTTGGTGAAGATTTTTATGTTTTTTTATGATTTTCTTTCTTTTTTGATGTGTGTGTTAGTGTGTGTCTGTGTGTTAAGGAGAGAGTTATCTGTTGTGCGTGTGTGTGCGTGAATGTGTGTGGGTCAAGATCTGTCGATTCTAAATCCGAACACACATACATACATGTACTATGTCACTCAAACATAAGTACACGCACAAACAAAATGGAAAATAGATTACAGATGATATATATAAACACACATGCCCACACAATCACACACAAATATGCATACACACACACACACACACACATATATATGCATATGTATATATATACACACATACGCACGCATACGCATGTAGGCACATACACACATGCACACATATGCGCATATATGCAAAGACACATACAGGAGCACACATACATACACACGCCTACATATACACACATACACACACGCATACATCCACCCACCTATATATATATATATATATATATATATATATATATATATATATACACGCACCCCCTCCCCCCCCACACATATTGGTTAAAGTTGTCTTTGTCTCGAAAGATTTTCTTTTACTAAGTGTGAGCAGCGTAGTGTATTTTGTTTCTAATTGTTTGTTTAGTTTTGGAAATGGTATTATACTGGATACGGCTGCGCGTGCCCGTGAATGTGTATGCATGCTTTATCGTGCTTGTTTTGTTTCCTGTGTGAGGGTGCACATTTGCCTAAGTATGCATGCGTGTAAGTGTATTTTGTGTTTTGCCTATCTATGTGTATAATTATTGGGTTGAACTTTGCTATGAATTTTTTTTTCTTGTGTTAGTAAGCAGAAGTAGTTGTCAATTTTGAAAATGGGCATTATCTCGAATTTGCCTCTACTGCATGTGTATATGTGTTGTGACACATGTAGGTGTCTATTTTCTGCGATTTTGATGTTGGATCGATGTAAGGCTAATCTATTACTAAGGGTTTTAGTGTCGCCTATGTAAGATTTATCGCATGCTGCACATCTTATTACATAGACCACATTTTTTGAGGTGCAGTCTAGGTCTTTTTTTAAATTTCGAATGTTTGTATGGGGTTCATGTATGTGTATGTGTTTCCTTCTTATATATATATATATATATATATATATATATATATATATATATATATATATATATATGTACACTGCGTGTCACATTATTAACGAGATAACATTTTTTTACCAGTTTCAGAAACTTACCGGTAGTTTCGTATCAAAAACTTTGGAAACGTTGGCAATGCTGAGCTGCGCGTACTGTGCAATTTTCGAACTGTTCCGCGCAATGTAAATAACTTGCCATTGTAATTGCTGAATCCACGGTATTTGAGGTGTGTCAAATTATTAACAAGGCAGTTTGTTTCGTTAATAAAATCGGTCGTAAAGGTCTTTTGAGTAGTTATGTAAAAAAGTATTATTACAGAACAGCTAGCAAAAGATAAAACTACTCTCGAAATATCGAAAATGATAGGAAGGTACTATCAAACTGTGAAGACCTTGCCACAGGCCCCTACAAAGGTACGTAAGAGAGCTGATAAAGGTAAATCTAGAGTTGTTTCACGCCGTTCTCTACCCCAAATTAAACGTGAAGTTGTGAAGAACCCTGGGCAGACAAGTCGAGAAGTCTTTGACCAAGCCGGATTGAAGAATGTCTCAAAAAGTACTCGATATCGCCTTCTGAAAGAAGTGGCAAAGTCTGTTAAGCCTGTGTCATAGCCTTCATGAAAGCAACATCACATATGAAACCGATTAAAATGAGCAGAAGACAACATGAAAACGGATTTTTCCAAAGTTAGGTTCACGGATGAAGTGCGTGTCACTGTTGATAGCCCAGAGGGCTGGAGCAATGGATGGGTTCGAGATAGGTGACATCGTCATCAGCGTTTAAGGCGCCAACAAGGTGGTGGTGGGATAATGATTTGGGCTGGGATTATCGGAGGTACTCTAGTTGACCCATGGAGAGTCGCGGAAGGCGTAAAAATGATGTCAAATGCTTACATAGATTTTCTGAAGGAGCACTTTGAACCATGGCTGAAGAAGCAAAGGTTGACGTTCAGAAGAACCATTATTTTTATGTAGGATAATGCTCCCTCGCATGCAGCAAACAAAAGCAAAGAGTATTTGCAACAACTGGGGTCCTCTGGGTTACGGAAGATGGAGTGGTCTGCGAGTTCACCAGATTTGAACCCAGTTGAGAACCTTTGGAAACGACGCCTTTATCCAAGTGGCCGCCAATTTAAGAGCAAAGATGAGTTGTGGGATACTCTCCAAGAGGTATCGCGAGGAATAACTTGACGAAATCACAAATTTCACTGATTCTGTAGACCAACGTCTTTTACAAGTCATTCATAAAAAAGAATCGCATATCCCCTACTAATCATGTCAACGTAGAAATTAGTGTGTAGGATTTTTCCTAGTGCATTTAATGTTTGAAAATTATTTCAATAAACAAGTTATGGGTATATTGTTTTTTTTTTCTCAACCTCGTTAATAACTTGACACACTGAAATCAACAGATATTCCTATCTTCTGCCATAGTTTCGCTAATACTGCTTTAAATACTTTTATTTTCTGACTGGAGTAGCTGATTAGTATTGTAAGCACTTTCCTAAAGTTTCATCGATTTTTATTTACTCGTTCCATTAATATTTAAAAAAAAAATATATAAACGCGTTAATAATTTAATACGCAGTATATATATATATATATATATATATATATATATATATATGGTAACAGAGCTATTAAATAATATAAAACCTCTGGAATAATCAGATGACGTCACGCGTTATTAAGCGTATCATGAATACATACATTATGACACTTCTGGATGACAGTGGCATGAGGCGAATGTTTGTGTATTAGTTTCAAGACCGCCGAAAGATGTCGCTTGTCAGGGGGTCGATAACTCTTCCTTTTCTAAAAGTTCGTGCAACTTAAAATTATATTTTGATATATTTTTATACAATCTTTCTGTAAAAAATAAAACAAAAACAAATTATTCTTAATCCTTTAAAAATGTTTGATGCTTTTAAAATTATATTTTTCTAAACTTTTATACAACCTTACCGTAAAAATAATTCTAAAAACAATGTTTTGTGTTTTTATCATATTTATTATTTCATTTTAAGTTATGAATT
>NC_136522.1:47004179-47021679 GCF_053919585.1 Euprymna scolopes | reverse complement strand
AGAACAACACCCAAGATAAGTACAATAATTGGAATAATGTTCTTAGATCGACCATTTAACTTGGATGCCGAAATACCTATACACACATACAGACAACTTTATTGGATTACGTTTCGTAATTTTAGAGATGAGGATTGATCATTTTAATTATTTGGATCACTGTTCTCGTCTGGATGTTATTCACACAACGTTTCAGCCGATGTAACCTCTGGTTTTCTTCAGGTGTCCGCAATGGATATAAGTGCTAAGTTATAATCACTGCTAATTGACAATCTCTTGGAAGTTGAAATTTTAGTCATTGGATATCGACTGACACCTTACGGCTTAGTCTTCCGGTATTTATTAAGATTGGAATAGTCTGTTAGTGGGTAACCTAGGTTAGTTCCGACACAACACCCTCCCTCCCAAGCTGATAATTCCGGACGGTGTATCAGTATTTTTTCCTCTTTGGTGAACCGTGGACTGCTCCGTAATTTTCCTGTCCGAACCTCGTGATTTTGGTGTGATTTGGAGAGGTTCAATATCAAATGTGTTGTAGACAGTTTCAATAGCCTCTGTTTCTTAGGGCATTCATTGTTCAGGGCGTAATTTTTTCTTTTGACCCGCAAGAAAAACGTTTGTCATTTTGTCATGAATTAATCGCGAGAATGTAATAAAACAATTGATTTCTTGCGTGGGTAGATTCCACCACAATTAAGGGTCAATAAACCTCACCTCGCTTGTAATAATCCATCAGTTAAGGGGCGATATTGTCCCAAGGGGTTCCACTAGTGTTGTTGTTATGGGGTTAGTGGAAGTGACGTCATGAGATAATCCATTAATCCACTGGAGGGGCGTCTCCAACACCCCCTCCCAAGCTTTCTGTTCGTAAAAGCTGTCAGTACCTCTTCCTTTTAGGGTTTACCATCAATGGCTCGGTAAACTTTCTCTTACGGAACGACCGCCGTAGTTCAGGTGTTGGTTGAGGAGGTTCAAGATCAAAAGTTTCGAAGACAGTGTCTATCGGTTCATCTTCCAAAGGTGGACGGCATCTTCTTAGTTGGTTCTAGTGACGTTTGTGGGTATATGTTGGTCCTTGGATGATATATGCGATAGTCCATTAATCCCATGGAGAGGCGTCTCCAACAGTTGTTAACCTGTCTATTTTGGGTAAAACGGTCCGGCAGTTTTTCCATATTGTGGTAAAACAGTTTGAGTGTTATTATTTTGCTGCACGTAATATATTTGAGTGACGTTGACTCTCGGTAAATAATGTTCCAATACTGGGAAAAATAGAGTTGCGACTGGTACCTGTTGCAGTGTAGCTGAAGTTTTCGTATCCGGTTAAAAATCGCCTGCAGTCGCATAAACATTTACGACTGGCTCGGTTAGCGAGGGTGTCATCACTTTAAAACTAGCGATAGAGTACTCTGCCTGATGTTGGTTTCTTGGTTTGTGGTCAGGCGCTCTCCGGGTTAGGGGAGATCTACTTTTGTTCCGATTACAGTATTGGTTTGTTTGAGCCTTCTGTTTAGCTTTTCGTGGCCTAGAACAAGAAAAGTTTCCTTTTAATTTGTTTTTCAAGATATGGGCGTCTGTTATACTTTTTATTTTCGTTTTGCAAAAGTTATCGATTGGCTGGTTCTATAATTTAAATTCATGAATCCAGTCCGAATCCAGTAGATTAGTTGTATTCCTTAATATATAAGCTTGTAAGTTTTTCGTCTTTCCCAATAATGTGACTGCGCTAAAAATTAACATTCGAAGTTAATTTTCGTACCGTTAACAGCCTTTATTGTTTTGCGTGTTTTCAACATTTTGGGTTTATTCGATTTCTTTAGGTATTTAAATTTACTATTGAAAAGTCTGAACCCGAATCGAGTTGCAACTTTTATTTCTTTATCATGAATTTTTATAGTCACATATTTTCGTAACCCTTCTTCGTTAGTGTCAGTCTCCGATAAACACATTCGAGTTTTGTATTTAATTTTATTTCTACAATGAGTACTTTTGTCTCCTTTTTTTTTTTTTTTTACAAATTAAACATTTTCTTGATAAACATGGAGAGTCAATGCAAATTACTACATCGATTACACGGAGACCAGATTTTTCTTTCTTTAAATTCTTTCTTAGCTATATGTCGATATGTGTATCCTTTTTCCCTAACTTGTGTTTTATTTTTTTTTTTACATGTTTTTAAATTGCCTGTCTGTTTTTTTCATCTGCGCGATTCCAGCTTCGATATTTATCGAATATGTTTTAATAATTTATATTTTTTGGTAGTCTTCCGTTAACTTTCGTAGAGTTAGGTTTGGTTTATTTTCTAATTTTGTTAGAACACGCCTCCTAATTTCTGCATTCCGACCAGAGGCCAGTCCTTTCGTAAATACTAAACATTTAAAATTGTTTCACTGTGGTCCGCAAGTTTGAATTCGTCGCAATGTTTATTTACTAAGGCTGCGTACGTTGCGAAATCCTCTTGGTCATTCTTCTGCAAATTCAGACATGACCAACGCTTATGAAATAAAAAAAGACCGGGCTAAATAATTCTGTAAGAAGTTCCACCTTCTCGGCGAAAAATAATTCCGACGTTTTACGTGGTAAAATAAAATCCACAAACTTGTTCTGCTCAGCCGTCTCTAGTTTCCGCAATAGTAAACGAACCTTTTCTGATCCGACCACTGTTTGCAGTCGATACTAAAAAATCTTCATACCGACGAAAATAAGCTTCAAATGATTGACCTTCAAGTCCGTTGCAGAAATTTTCAATCGCATCATTCCATATCGTGTCTTGTGAAAATACGGTATTATTATTATTATTATTTTCGGCGTACGCATTAGTTTCGTGCGCTGTTGTTGTTGTTGTTGTTGTTGTATTTTATCTGAGTGTTTCTGATGTTCAACTGATTGTTGTTGCGTGCTTAACAATGTACTTTGTAAGGTGTCCATCATTGTATGATGGGTAAAATAAAGAATTTACGGAAATTTATCAAAACCATGTTTGGATAAACTAGGTTTTAGTGTTTTTAGAACAACTGGAGGAAAAAGGGAACTCGTTTTCTTCAATAGCTTTGCAAACGATCGTTTAGCACGCAGTTTGAAATTCCTTGGAAATAATATTTCTTTCAAAAAGTGTCTTTTTCATAGACGAGAAAAATATATATGATGATAGAAATATTTAATATTTTTTCAAACCAAATGTTGTTTTTCCATAGAACAGAAAAAAATGTTGCCGAAAACGCATTTTCTTTTTATTTTAGTAAGCCAAAAACATTCGCCCACATACTTATTTAATGATGCGAGAAAAACACGAATAATGCCTATTTCTTTTTATTTTGTATTTACGTGTGCGCCCAGATGATGTGACAATGCCGACAAAGAGAAGAAAAATATGGAAATTTTCGTACTTTTTATAAGTTTGCAATCCGAACTTTTATGTTCATGCACTTATTTGGTTTCATTTTTTTCCCTTGCATCAGTGTTTTCCGAATAGTTTCTTGGTTTAATTCAGCTTTAATTCGTGAGTCCTTTTTAATGTTGGTGATATTTTAAATTCGAGTGACTTCTGTAAGTTCGAAATCTTAAGTCGTCACTGTTATTGTCCTGTTAAAGATTGCCAAGAAAAAAAAGACCACGAAAATAAAGTAACAACATATCTTGCAAAGCATACAATAGGTGGGCTGTTCGTCGTAGCGGGAAACGATCTAGGTTGATGCACCGGATATCGACTGACACCTTACGGCTTAGTCTTCCGGTATTTATTGAGATTGGAATAGTCTAACATAGGTTAGTTCCGCCACGACACATAGCTAAAAAAAAAAAACAAGAATAAAACACCCTCGTAGATATAACAGGTTTCCTTTGGAATTGTGCGCAGATTCTTCAGTTTGATAAAAAGACACACCATGAGAAGAAAAGAGGTTACATTGGTCAAAACGTTGTGAGAACATTTTGAATAATACAAACTATCAGGACCCGGAGAAATTCTACGCAACGAAAAATGTCTAGCGAAAGAATGTGTAAAAACTAAAATAATGTGTAAAAACTAAAATAATGTGTAAAAACTAAAATAATCGTGATAATAAAACACCAGAGAAAAAATGTCGTTGGACCAGGAGGATTTTTTATGTTCAGTTTTTTTTTATGAATTTATTAAAAAATGTTTTATTAGTATGAAAACAAATCTAATGGAGACTAAAAAAAACATTGTGGATGTTTTTTCGACGAATATGTAAACTGTTTTGTTCCTGAGTCTTCATCTCCCGTTAGCAATATTTCTGACAAAGGGTGGGGGGAGAAATTCTGTTTCCCGGATACTGGAAATAAACGTTTGAAACTGGGCTAGCGTTACCCACCTGATAGTCAGAGACTCGAACGTTGGTGTAACTCCAAAAAGGGTGTCGTATCAGCAGCTGCAAAACACCGGAGTTACTGCATTGCCATTGGTGAATGGAGACTGGACTATGCAGTAGCTTTTAGTGTCACCTCTTGATGCCATATCAGTGGGAACTGTTACGACTTTCCCATAGTTATTGGCCAACAAAAAATTAAAAAAATCAATAAAAACATTTTCTTACTCTTTCTCTCCACACCCTTCTGCTATCCCTTTCCACAAAATTATCCCACGTCACCATGAACGGTAAAAACAATCTTAAAAAGACTAAACCAAGAACCCGAACCTCCGACGTAGACCCTTACTCTACCAGGTTTCTTTTTCTGACATCAGGGGTCTAGGTTCCAATTTTCTTTAGGTTGAAATCCAATTACGGGAGGTCAAACCAAACCTATTGTTCCTTGACGAAGCTGGTATTGGTTCAACTACTTTTGCCGAAAAAAGGTTATTCTAACAACCCCCCCAAACGTGATCCTCATGACCGCTACGGGCATGGAATATGTGCCTACCTTAAAGATGGCTTCTTCTGCGGTAGGGACATCTCCAAAGAAGATCTATATTACCCTACATGTGCATCCGAATAGCATTTACACACACCACCCTATTCCTATTTTCCTTATATCACCCCAACAACGATGCTGTTACCATTTTTGAGAGTATCGAACATCAAATTGACCACATCCTGTGCCCATTACTCAGCCAAAATCCGCGTATGTGGTGATTTCAACGTCCACAACGTTGAATAGCTGGTCAACTCTAATAAGACAAATTATGAAGGAAGGATCTGTCATAGTTTCTCTCTTGCCTATGATTTAAGTCAAATCGGTAATGAACCCACCCGTGTTCTCAATGTAAATGATCTTTTTCTGTCCTATTCTGAAGTGTGCTTATACTCTGTTACATCTCTAGTAGAGCCTTCAATCACTCAGTTGTCTCAATAAGGAAGAAAAAAAACCCAGCAAAAAGTCCTCGGATGTCCCTTTCTACCACACGATGTATCGTTACTTTATAGCCGACTGGTTATTTATTTGTTTTCCACGAAACAAAATGTGACACAAGGTCGGTTAATGTGGGAGATAATCAGCTCCCCTCAAAAGGGGACTATGCAAAAATAAAATTGCCTTAGTATAGAAGGGGTTCCTCCTCCATTGACTGAGGACAATTAATTTGAGTGCAGCATTTGTGCAGACACCACACTTCAGTGACCAACCCAGTACAAGTACCGAGTGTCGATTCTATGGCTGACTGGGACGCTTTCCGTACGTATATATCGGATATACCCCTTAGTTCTATGTTAAAAAGGATGTATTCTTTATAGCATCCGACTTGACAGAGAGACTGACTGTAGGTATTAATAACTATATACTAGTGCTGCGATGATTAATTTGAATCAGGAATCGGAAAAATCAAAACTTTTGGGGTATTGGAATCAGTATCGGAATCGGGAAAATTTGTACATATTTTCCGATGCCAAAACCGATTCCTTTGATTATCTTTTTATTCGATTTTGTTTAAAACAAAACCTTCTACTGCTGGTAGTAATAAAAAAATATTTATTGATTTTGAAATATTTATTGATTTTGAAATATTCATTGATTTTGAAATATTTATTGATTTTGAAATATTTATTGATTTTGAAATATTTATTGATTTTGAACTCCCAGTAAAGCTAAAATCTATAGATCATCTCCCACAAATGTGATTTTACGTTTTAGAAAATATATGCACATTTAACGAGTCTTTACAATAATCGGGAAAAATAACAACTTTATAGTTAAATATTTAAAGATTTATAAATAATCGGAATTGGAATCGATTATTGTATCGGAATCAGGAATACAGTATTGGATCTGTAATTGTATCGGAATCCGTAAAAATATTGACATCGTCCCATCAGTACTATTATATCCTCTAAAAACTCCAAATTAAACCAGATAGCCAACCGTGGTGCACGCCACAATATGTTGCTATTTTAATTGCTTTAAACAGATGCGTAACTTCTATCCCAACAATCATCAATCGCCCCGAGACCACGTCTCCAAGAATTTCGCATTAAAATCAATCTTGTGTGATAAATACCGCCTACCCCTGAATTTTCTCCTAGTACCGACAATACTCTGAATGACATCCATATATCTGTGCAAAATATCTCCAATCTTATCAAGAACCTTAATCCCAGCAAAGCAACTGGCCCTGACAGCATCCCAATCATTGTGTTAAAAAAGCTACAACACGAATACAATACTAACAAAGTTGTAGACTTAAGGAAAGATGCTTTCCAACACTTTGGAAAATCTCGACAGTGTGGCCAGTATTTAAAAACATGAGGAATCGGTTTTTTGCGTTTCAGTACACATGTGGCACTATTTCCTTGTGCCACTGTTTCTAACACACTCTGCAGCATGGACGGGTGGTAATTTGCCCATGAGCGTAGAGATACAAAGAAATCCCTTCCCATAATTCCCTTGCTATCTTTCTGTCTCTTTCCTGCACGACCACCGTGATGTGAGGACGCATAGTCTGTCTCTCCGTAAATGAGGGGGGCCACCCCCTCCCTCAACACTAGTTAGGGTAGGTTAGTTAGCTGTTGTTAAAACCTATTGTCCACTTTTAAATTGTTTTTTTTTGTAATATATATTGTATCTCTAATGTAAAATAAAATAGTTAGTTATACCTTATGTATATTACAATTGTGTCGCGTGTCGTTTTTTCTTGTGTCTGCCATGAATGCCTCCATAAATGTCTTGTCGAAAGGCGGCCCTGAGGACAAAGAAATGAAGATTCCCACCAGAATGCCACCAGGGTGAAGAGATCATCTTGAGAGAAGAAAGGAGCCACACCCAGATCCAACATCTCAGGTATGATTTTCTTCTTGCTACACAGACCCTAATGACTGGCTCATCTTCATATCTTCCCGAGACCGCTTTAAGACATTTACTATAACACGTCTGTCGGTCACACCTCAGTGACCGGCTGATACTGGTATACACACTGATCAGCCTCCTGTGTATCATGAGTAAATTGCTTGACTCTGTGATAAACAGAGAAGTTGTCAGCCACCTCAATAAGAAACAACCTATTCAGCAGCATGCAATATGATTTCCTTTTTTGACAGATCTATAGACAGCCTAATATCTAAAAAAAATGGCTACGGATGTGCTGACGGTAATATCATTTAGGATTAGTGAATCTATAGACAAAGGCTTTGTTTCTAGTGCAATAGCTCTTGACATATATAAGACATTTGATAGGGTCTTGTACAAAGGTCTATAGAATAGCTGGCAGTGTTTTATCAACTATAAAATCTTTTCTCGCTGAAAGGTTTTTCCAAGTGCTCAAGTGGACAGATATCTGAAGCTCATAGTATTAACACTGGGGTTTCCCAGGGATCCATCATGGACCCAACTTTTTCCCTGGTTTTCATTAACGACCTCTCAAATCACATACTTTGTTCATTCGTCGACATATAAGTAGACGGTACTGCTATCTATGGTAACACTTCAAAGGCAGATTCTCTCTTCTCCAACCTGGAATGTGTAATACAATGGGGTAAAAATGGTTAGTTAATCAAACTTTTGTCTTTCCACCACCAATGCTCAGATGCCTACTTTGCCCCAGTTGAAATGGATGGCACCTGTCTCGAAGAGGCACTTGGCCACGACAAACTTCTCGAACTGACCTTTAACTCTGATCTGAAATTGAAGACCTACGTCAGATCTGTTGACAAAATCACTGGAAAGATGATGGGATCGTTCTACCGATCCAGAAAGTATTTCACTCCTGACGCAATTCTCTACCCGTACAAGAATCAAAGACGACCGAAGATGGAGTACTGTTGCCACATCTGGGGTGGAGTCCCTACAAGTATCCCTTCCATTCTTTAACAGGATACAAAACCGACTTTTTAGAAGATTATATAGCGCCACTATTGGCTTGTTTTTTTTTATCTATCGCTTATCAATTCACCTTCATTTATGCATTAGGACCAAGTATTTTAGGTTAGTTAGGCACAAGGTTATTAAAGCTTTCGTTTTGTTTCTCTAAAACCACAATTTGCCAGTATATGGAGTATTGTTGACATATCAGGACTAGTATACTATTGTGACCTCAAAGGGCCGTAATAATTAAAAAAAGCACTGATATATTCAGAAAAGTGTATTTATAGAATTCCAAAAATGGTATGTTTTAGAAAGTTTGTGTTCGATACTGTTGCTATGACTGCCATCTATGACTGTCATGGCATTTTATCGTAACTCTATTAATAGTGTCTGGAAGAGTCCATCTATTCTCGAGGTAGGGTAGATAAACATCGCACTATTACATAGACCCTTCCTTTTGGTTAAAATGTACAGAAAGTATGTTAACCTGATAGGTTCCACACTGTCTGCTAAGTTCCAGCTTCTGGTGCGTCGCTGTAGTATTGCATCACTGTCTTGTTTTACAAGTACTTCAAGTAGCAAAATCCCACCTCTTCACTAAAGTGATCCCTAGATGCAGAAAGATTATCTATTCTACTAACTTTTACGGGCTGTTTGCCTTTGAAATTCCTTCCCAACCCCGTGTTTCCTCGACCATACTCACATGCAGAAATTTAAAGGTTATGTTTCTGTTCAACTTCCCACTAGGGTTGCTCATCTATAAATCTGGTCTCTATCACAGTAGCACCTTATGCTTCAGTGAGTGTATGCCTTCTTTAGAGTAAGCAAAATAAAAAAAAAAATGTATGAGAGATTAGAAGAGCCAAGAGCAATGCAGAAAACGGGTAATGTGAATGAAAAACAAAAACAGATGATATCGTGTTGTGTAGTATGGGTTCATATTAAGAAGATGACGGGGACATATAACGATGATAAGGGAGACATTTATATATGATATCGTATTGAGACGACGATAAGCAAGTATCTATTTTTATTTATCAAATATATTTTACATTCGTCAGTAAGCAAGACTACTGATATGACTGAACTAGTGTGAAGTCCTTAGATGGTAAAAGTAGTCCTGTCTCTCTATATATAAAAATAAAAATAAAATAAGAATAAATAAATAAAAAATAAATAAAACTAACGTTTAAAATGGCGGAAAAATCAGGCACGCAGAAACAGCAGAGTAAAGAAAAAATAAAAAATAAAAACCTATAGAATTTACAAGTTCATTCTAAAATTGGAGGGTTTCATGGGTAATGCCGAGATATTAGATTCCTGGATGAAGACATAGTTGGAAAAGGAATAATAATTAAATGCAAAAAAAAAAAAAAAAGATGAAATAAAAAATATTTTGGAGAGGAATTGGAAATTGGATCCAATTGACTTACCGGAACTTTTCGATCTTGCAAGAAGTGAATATTATTGGCTTCTGCTTTTGCTGAAGAGAAAATTAAAAAAAATATTTAGAAAAGGAATTGGAAATTAGATCCGGTTGGCTTATGGGAACGTTTCGATCTTACAAGCATTATTGGTCTCTGGTTTTGTGAAGAATATTTTGGATCTGTTTAAAGAAAATAAAAGTGCAATTTAACAAGTGATTGAAACGGTTTTTGAAATTGTTGGAAGACGCGAAAATTCCTAAGATATATATATTTTTTTCAACCAGTTTACGGTATTTGGTCTTGTGATGCCTTGATTAGCCCAAGATTTCTTCTTGCATTTCTGTACACATCTCATGTTCAGATATTGTTTCCTCGTTTTAATTATTTATCTCTCCTTTTAGTTGCGACTAAACTACAAAATAAAGAGTTTAGAAATAAAAGAGTTCTTTGAGTTTTTGAGAACATAAATAAATAAACAAATAAATAAAAATAAACAAATAAATAAAAATAAATAAATAAATAAATAAATAAAAAGAATCCCTTTCCCCATTTCAATCAAAATTCGTCTATTTTTGTCCTCTATTACCTGAAATTAGAAAGATTACGGTGGTTCAGAGGTTAACGCCACGGACTGAAAGTCTGAGTGTTCCATGTTCGAATCCAATTTGTTCCACAAAATCATTTTTACTTAGGATGTTGGTAATCGCCATGTAGCCCCTCCCGTAATTACCCGATGTATTTCCAGAAATAATTCTGACAAAAAAAATATCTGGTTAACAATAGATTCTTCGGATTTATACAAAACTAGCCTGGGTGCCCGGCGTTGCCAGAGTGTTTGGAGGTGTGTGTTGAGCAAAAAAAAAAAAAAAAAAAAAGAAAAGAAAAAAAAAGTACTAGTAGGCAGGCTCAAACTCGTACTGCGAAGGAGGAAAAGAACGTGAAAAAAGTGACGTCTTTGCAGTTACGCTCATCGCCAAATCGGAAGTGACGTAAGTTTAAATTAAGGCTGGACATTCGAAAAGAGGCGATGACTTTCGAAAATATCGGCGAAAAAAGCGACCCCACCCTGTAGAAAAGTACCCAGTTTAGGGCAAAGAAATTAATGTTTTTGGCTAATATTTCGATATTTGTCGTCCAAAACGATACCAATCTTGTGAAAATCCGCCACTTCCATCGAAAGTTTTAGGCAGACATACAAACATACATACATTTAAACAGACAGGTGAGATTTATAATATAGAAGATGATGGTTACCTATAAATAAATGGCACTTAACAGTTAAGCACATTGTCAGCCTCTAGTGATTAGAACAGTTTTCTAAAGAAGGAAAGACAGGAAAATTCCTAGCTAAGATATTTTCGATTTTATTTCTTGCTTTTTATTTTATTTCGTCTTTACTTTGTTTGCTTGTTTGTTTGTTTATTTATTTTTTCCTTTCTTCTTTTATATTTTTACCATAATGACACACCGAACCCCAATTTCTTTTACGTGTCTTTACACACCTCATGTCGAAATATTTTCTTATCGTGTTGCTTCTTTCTCATACTGCTTGCCTTCTTACTGCCGTGGACACTGCGTTGAAAAAAAGAAAGAAAATTAACATACTTCCTATTTCAATAAACTTAGTCAACTAAAATAAAGGGGCAACCTATCTCCAACTTTATTCTTGCGGAACGAAACGAAAAACCTTATTTTAACTTAACTTAATTTTTTATTTTTACGTGCGGGGGCTTAGAAATTGTTGTCATTATATCTAGACTAGGGATTACTTCTCTCGCATAGATAGACTGTAACAGAGCTCGGACGCGCGTATCGCATCTGTATGCAAATGATTGAGCAGTGTGCGGGGTGACGTCATAACAAGGAAGTAGGACAAAGATTATAAAGTAAAGAACGTGTTCGCAGACCGATGCTCACGTTAGAGAGGGCAGATATATACATGTTACACACATGGGCCGAAAGCGACAGGTATAAACAAGAGACACGACCTTATTCTGGAAAGTACTTGGAAATAAATGTCTGTTGCTTCAAGGGAAAAAGAGTGGAATTCTTTCCTAGTCTTGGTTTCCTTGCAAATGTTTACATACAACGTGTGGGTACCGAATATGGAACCAGAAGATCTTGTTATATCATCGATCTAGGAGAAGGAAAATTCTTATATAAAATCAATAAGGAAAGTAGGCCTCCTTCGCCCTGGTCGACAACCTTTCTACAACTGGAATCTTAAACAAAAATATACGGTTTACGAACCCAAAATTGTTTAAGGAATAGATAGGTTGTGTCTATCGCTTAGATTCGCACACCTTAAACTAGACTCCAAAATCTCTAACCATATTGACATGACTGGATACCTCTGCTGTATGAATGAACTCATATTCGTGACACGCTTCCCTTGTTTAGAGAACATAGTTTGGAATAAACATCTATATCCGGCTTCAGATTAACTTTACAACACAGTGTTAGCTACTTATATTTCCGTTACCATTCTCGACTGACCTAGAACAATACTCAATTCGGCTCTGTCTCTGATAATATAGGTGCAGCATTCTCTGTAGATTCAAGCGCCGAAATCCATGTACGAGGGGCGTGCAATAAGTAATGCCCCTGACCCACTTCCCATAGCAGTAGAGCAACGAAACTTGGCATAGCTATTAGTCTTTCTCTACATAGGAAGCACCCAGAGTTATGCATTTCTCCCATCGTTTGATGCAGCTCTAGAGACCGTTTATGTAGAACACCCCAGGTTGGTCCTCCACCCACGACATTACTTCAGAAATCAAGACTGCATCATCTGGGAACCGCTTCCCTTTCAAAAACAACTTCATGGCTGGGAAAAGGTGAAAGTCAGAGGGTGCAAGGTCAGGAAAGTAGGGAGGATGGGGAAGGATTTCATAACCGCACGCCCGTGCTTCTAATCTGGCGACATGCGAGTTGTGGACCGGAGCGTTGTCCTGCAGTAGGAGGGTAGCTTTGCTGATCTTACCCCGCCTCTTGATTTTTATAGCTTCACTTAATTTCCTCAAAAAGGAAGCATAATAGGCTCCTGTAATTGTGGTACCCATTGCCAGGAAATCTGTCATCACTACTCCGTCCTGGTCCCAGAAGACTATGAGCATGACCTTGCCAGCAAAGGGCTGCACCCTTGCCTTCTTTGGAGGTGGTGAGTCCAAGTACTTCCACTGCATTGACTGGTCTTTGGTTTCTGGATCATAGTGATGGACTCAGGTTTTATCCTGTGTAATCAGACTTTTGAAAAACTCATCTTCTTGGCACATCTCCAAATTCATCCTCGAGCACTCGACGCGTTCTCGCTTCTGGAATGGTGTGAGCAACATGGGAATCCATCGGGCTATTTGGCGAATAGTAATGCGCCGATCTTTCAAAATGGCAGCCTCAACTTGACGAACAGATGCCTCATCAATGGCAGAAGGAGGGCGACCAGGTCTGGGAGCTGTTTTCACAGACTTCCGGTCATGTTTGAATTCACGATGCCAGCGTTTTACAAGGTCATATGATGGGGCATTATCACCATAAGTTTCTTTCATTTCATCAAAAGTCTCCTGTGGTGTGCGTCCTTTCAAATACAAAACCCGCATCACTGCTCGACATACAACAGACTCCATTTCACATCTGACTCAGTTCAAACACCTGTAAAAAAACACAATTAGTTCAGAGCTGTAATTTGCCACATAACCCGTAGAGGTATAAATCATTGCACATACACAATTTCAGCTAGATAAGACAACTGAAAGTGGGTCAGGGGCATTACTTATTGTACGCCCCTTGTATCTGGCGATTTTAATGTTCACCACAGTAACTGGCTTGGTTTTTCAAAAGGCTGTTGTGAAGAGCACACATAGTTTTTTCTATTGCGCATTCTTTTTCATAGTTCCATTCTTTTCCGACCGGCATGAGCATCAGGAGGCCTCACTTCTGATTCTTGACTTATCGAGGTTTTGATGATGAATGTCTATATCCCAATCGGGAATTCAGATCACCTTGATAATACTTTCAACCGCGAGATCCTTGCTAAAATCGACCAGGTACTACAAACTTACATTTTCTCTTCCTTTGCTCTTTTTGACCTTTCAGCCTACCGGATAATATGTATTTTTATTAGAAAATTAACCAATTATCAAATCAAAAGCCACTCGAGGATAAGAGTTGATGATATGGAATAATTGTGAAATAAGATTGAGAACGGTAGATGGGATGGACTGAGTTCAAATACTTGTGAGGGGGGTTTGTAACTGACATCTGTTGATATTTGATTTAAAGATTACCATGCTGTAATCTGCAGGGAAGCAGGCTCGTGGCAATGAGTTACAAAGTTGGGAGTTATTGCGAAGAAGCTTGATTTGTTGAACTTGGCCAAATAAATCATACATTATTCTGATTATTCAATGTTATTCTCACAACGTTTTAGCAAACCTAACCTCTGATCTCTTTCAATCGCATCTTGTCGAACTCAGCAATCTTGATGTCGAACTCGGGAATCTTCAAGGAATTTTAAATGGGACCGTTTATTTAAAATATTCTGAACAATCCAGATGATACAAAAGAGTAATCATCATTTAAAAAATTCTTAAACATGTTTAAATTTTTTCTCATCTATGGCTCCCCTTTTTACCAACCAACAGCACCTGGTGTAGTATTAGCTCTGGGCAGGGTAAGCCGACTTCTTCTAAAGGAGGGACTTTACAAGAAATATCAACTTCAAAAGCGGTCGCCAGTCGCATGTATATCCTAATCATACGAAGATGACATACAGCATTCATAAATGGTCACCCATATGGTACTGGACAGACTCTACGTTGCTTAACTTCAATGATCGAATGAGAGCCGATGTATCAACTGGTTGTAATCGCCGCAGTAATAGTAAAAGTAACGCCGTTTAGGAAGATGACACACAACGTCTGTCATTCACAAATCGATACTGGCTCACATTAATTTTCGTAAATGTCCGGCAGAATTCTATCGGAAACTTACCCAAACCGCTGGAATATGCCGAGCGCTGATCAAGTTGATCAACCAATCAGAAAGTTACAACAAACGCGATTAGCCAATAAGAAGCCAATAAGATGACTTTCGATAAGTTAAAAGCGCTGGACCAATTACGACTACTGTAAACAAACTTTCACAAGAAACACTCGTCTAGTTGAAAACACTATCAATAATTCCCTCACTCTTTATCTGTGCCTAAACCTAAACGTAGATTCCAAGAACAAAGTTTCTTTCTTAGAACTGCACGCCTGTGGAATTGTCTTTCGTTTTCCTGCTTTCCAGCTAACTACAATATGGTTGTCTTCAAGTCAAACGTAAACAAGTTCTTGATGAGCCGTTCCACTTAAGTTAACAAATTTACCAAATTTCCATTACTAACGATTACTATATTGTCCAATTGACTACTGTACACTCTTAACCCTTATCCTCGAGTGGTCTCTGGGCCTTGATAAGTGGTTATGCCTATGTAAAAAAAATCCCCAAATCCCAAATTAATAGCATCGGAAATGAAGTGCAGGACATGTGACAGGAAATTCGTCCTAAGAAAACGAACTTCTCTTGGTTTTGATTGGAAGTGCACAAATACGCAATGCAAAAAGTAGACCTCCTTGCATCGTGGGACCTTCTTTGCACAAGTGCGACTGGAAATCACAAAAAATCAAGATCATTTACCCATTAAAAGATCATTATACGCCATTAAAAGATCACATTTACAGGGATTATTTCTTTAGGAATTCCCGGCAGATTAGAGGCACAAGGAATATGGTGGAGGTTGACAAGTTTATCTTTAACAGAAGAAAATATAAGGTCATGAGACTCCTCCCACAGCTCTGGATCTTCGGTGGATATGACCTCTTTGAGAAAGAGGATTTCTTGGTTACTGTAATAAATTACAACGCCGAAACCCTCATTCTGCCGGCGACCACGATCGTATCAGACTGTTGAAAAGTGTACAGCAACGTGAGCGGAGAAAGGTTTCACTACCTAGCGGTGGACCACAGCTTGCATTTTGTAGATCTCGAGACTAAGGCTACTCCGAATCATTTAGAGAGGATGTGAAAGGAGGACAAACAATGCAACAAAAAAGAATGTGGAACCAGCCGGGAGTTTTTCGTCAACTATTTATTGGAGTTCAGGTGGAAACAAAAATTCGCAAATAGTCCATTTGTCTTCAGCACAAAGCAAATTGCGAAAAGTTACCCGGTTAGGGAGCTTCCTTTCATTTCTTCTAGTTATCATCCTTCTTTGCCATTGTCTACTGTCCTAAAGCTGACAAAAATATTCCTAAGGGAATATTCTGGCCTCCTCTAACAGTTTTCTTCCCAACGAACCCCCTTCCCAAAATAACAAAAAACCAAAAAACAAAAACAAAAAAACAAACAAACAAAACAAACACTTTTATAGTCCCTTCAAAATAATTCTTACAGCTTTTCTTGAAAAACAAAAACAAAATAAAACAAACATTAACAATTTATATAAAAAAAACGTCTTACTTAAATGCAATTGAAAAATGTTGCTATCTATTAGAAAAAGCAGAGACAAATTCATGAAACTTCAATTCTTAAAACTTTTCTTGAAAAATAACATTAACAACTTAAAAGTAATCCCCAAAAATAACAAAATGTTTTCCTTGAATTATATAATGAGAACTGTTGAATTACTCGATTTGTAATCGCTTCAGTGAGAGTAAAAGTAACAGGGCTTAGGGTGCATAAAATGACATAAAGAAGGAAAGAGAAACGGAGATGTGGGGGGGGGAGAAAGACAGAAAGTTAGAGAGAATGAACAAACCTACATAGTATTATTACATAATTACTAGAGCTATGACAACAGCATCTTCTTTTCATTGTTTTGACTCTTGAGTGTGTATCCGTTGATATCTTATATGCTTTTATATAGAGTGATGTGGTTCTCGGTTGATTAACTGTTTCTAACTGTGTCGGATATACACTCGAGAGTGAAAACAATGAAAAGAATATGCTCTGGTTATAGCCCTAGAGAGTTAGAGAGAATGGTAAAACCTGGATATTATTACATTATTGCCTACAAATAAACGACCCTTAAAATTTAATTACATGATTTGAACGGTTTTTCAAAACATGGAAGATTTTCTTATTTCTTTCATTTCTTACTTTCTTCTTTTTCTTTATTTTCTTTTTGTATTTCTTTTTTACCGCATGTTTCTCCACCATATCCCATGTAAAAATCTTTTTTCCTCTTGTTGATTCATAATTGCTCACCCCCCTCTCTTTAATTGCTATTAAACCACGAAGGTAATGTTGTGGCGTCCACCCTACGGAGAACAATGAACTTTCCACTAACAATGAATACTAGGAGAATATGTTCTCTCGGCACTTTGCAGGATCATGCAAACTTAGCAGTCGGACTGACGTATAACCACACTCTTTATTTGTTGTATTTGTCTTTCTGTCCAATATATATTGTTTCCAATAAATGCAGAGTTCTATCTTTCTCGCAGTCCCTTACAGAACCGTAACAGTAGGAAAATGACGATGGCTCACTGATTAACGACACCGACTGACAACCTTGGTGTGCCAAGTTTGAATCCAGTTCATTCCAGGGAAATATTTTCACTTAGGGACGTTGGCAACCTTTACTTGGTTCCTCCCGAAAGTACCCGATATCCTTCTATAAAGAATTCTAGATAAAAAGACATCGGGAAAACGAATGCCAACAACAATAATCATCATAATAAACGATACTTAACAAAACAGGCAACAATCACAACAGTAAAGAAAGGTGGGGTTTTAAGAGTTCTCTACGCTTTATGGTAAAATAAACAGAAGTCGCCTCGAGAA
>NC_136522.1:46886679-47001679 GCF_053919585.1 Euprymna scolopes | reverse complement strand
AGACATGCAGGAAGCGTTCAAATCAGTTTTGGGGTGAAAATTTGGCTGCCAAGATGTTTAAGTTGAAAAAGTTGACCATTGCAGACTCTACCAAACTCCACCGCCAATTTTGGATCTAAACAGTTGAAATTTTAGATGGTGGCTATCTGGACATGGGTAAAAATTATATATATATATATATATATATATATATATATATATATATATATATATAAAGCTATGAAACTCGAGCAAAGTCTAGTATTGAAATTAAAGTTTTCCTTTTAACTGCCGAATACTGTTAAATGTTCATGCAAAAAAAAGAGGTTTTTCTTCTTCAGCTTGCAACGCTCTCGGTACATACAAAAAAAAAGCGACAATCCTTTTTCTCTTCCATTTCGACGTTCGTAGAAAATCCGTCTTTCTTTCTTCCCACTGACACGCAAATTAACCGTACGTTCGAATGACGTCGAGTGAACAAATTTTCCAACTTTTATATCCTATCTAGAAAAAAAAAAGGAAGAGATAGGAAAAAAAATAGCTTCTCCCATCATGCCCTGCCTTCCCAAGATGCCATTCGTGTATATAAATGAGCTAGCCATCCTTTCCTTCTTCTTTCCCAAAGAGTGATGCAGATTCGCCCGGTACGTTTTTTTTTCTTTCTAACCATATACCCCACACAAAGCCGGGCTGAACTGTTAGTTATCAACTACATTTGTTAGCCATAAAAGTCTCTTTTCCACAAAAGGTGGAATGGTATAAATCTTACAAATAAAGACGACGAATATGGCACTACTTTCTCTAGTGTCATTGAAAAATAAGTTGCCCCCATGTTTTGGTTGCGAGTAATTGGTACAAAGAGTGTCCGTATAAAAGTGCTTCAATTGCGCTACGTATAAGACACAACACAATGCAGACTTAAAAATAACATAAAAAAGTCTAATAAACTACTAAATGTGGTGAAGCTGGAAATATTAAGAACTTTGTGGTTGGTTGGTTGTTTTTGTTTTACGGCATATCAACCCTTTTCGGGTTATTTAATGCCGAATCCAAAGATTTTGAAGAAAATTTTTTTTAATAGAATATATTTGTTGTTTTCACGTCGGTTTCTATTTAACCCATAGTTGGGACCCTAACAGGTACTACCACTCCGGGTCAGAGTGGACCTGGGAGCAATGGTAATTAAAGGGTGGCTCCACACTCCTCAAAGCCCACAAGCTGGGGCCTCACCACTGGATATAGTTTAAGGTCATATCCAGGACCCCCATTGAGAGACTTTTACCCTCTGCAGAGGGGCAGTCGGCGTATTCTAATGCCCCACCGACAGGGCCGAACTTTGTGCAAGTAAAAATCTATATAAATAAAATAGTAGATGTATGTGTGTGTGTAAATATTTAACCGATAAACTCTTAAACTACTGAAATTAACAGGAAGTAGTAATCATGCACCAATGAGTAAAATCTTTTTGGATGATAAATAAGAAATATATTGGCAAGTTGAAATTCAAAATGTTCATTTCAACTGGCCGACATGTTTTTACTTTTTCTGCGCATGCTTACATAAAATTCATTTCTTCAAGTTAATCTTTAGACTTTATTAGGTTTCTCTCGATAATAGCGTCGATAGATAACAGCATCGGTAGAAAACGTGACTGTAATACTAAATGTTTTGGTTTCGATTCCAGCTGATGGCATTAAGTCATTTTTTAAAAACTTTTGCCATCATGTTTTTTGTAATAATAAATGCGAATATCTGCATGATTTTAAATATATTTACACGTATTTTACGGCAAGCGTAATCAAAATATTTATTTGCAGGCTTGGAAAATAACATTTTATTTTTAATTTCTTACAGATTTTTTTACTGTTTGTGCTCAAATCAAGTTATTAAGTTAGATCCATGTCCAAGGAACCTATATCTAAACTTTCAAGTGTTTAGACCCAAAATTGTCGGAGGAGTTTGGTAGAGTTCTCAAAGGTGAAATCGTTGAACTTTAACCCCTTAACAGCCAAATTTCTGGCCGAAAACAGATCACATAGATTTTCCCAAATATCAGTACTCTGTATATCAAATTTTGAGTCTGTAGACTTAAAAATTGACAGAGTTATTTCGTAGGAAAATGTACACAGACAGACAGACAGACGGACAGACACACAAACAGATACACAGACACGTTCACTTTTATAGATATACTAGCGGGTGTTTGGAAGTGTATGCTGAGAAAAAAAAGGTCAATTTTTTAAACTTTGACCCCTATTATGACCCCTTAACATTTATTGTTTCGAGCTCTAATCGAGTTATTAGGTTAAATCCATGTCCAAGAAACCTATATCTAAAATTACCGGCGTTTAGACCGAAAATTCTCGAGTTATTAGGTTAAATCCATGTCCAAGAAACCTATATCTAAAATTACCAGCGTTTAGACCCAAAATTCTCAAAGGTCAAATCGTTGGACGTTGACCCCTTAACAGCAAAATTTCTGGCCGAAAACTAATCACATAGATTTTCCCAAATCTCAATACCCTGTAAATAGTTTTTGACAATTATTTTTTTACCGAAAATCTCTCAGGAACGAAGACAAAATTCAATGAAAAAATTCATACTTTTCTTAAGTAAATCTTCCACGAGAGGAGATAAATTTAAAGTACAGTTTTGATAGACAAGCTTACTTGGGCTAATGTCAGGTTTCTGCGTTTCTTTTCTTCTTTCTAAATTTTTCCAAGTAAATATTGCTCGAGATTCTGAAATTGGAAATATTTATAGCCTATCCTAACTTTAATAATGTTATTTTTCTTTAAAATTCAATTTTTACTCCTGTTCCCTTTTGATAAATTTCTCTTCTCTAGATAGCTTTTCCTTTACTTTAAATAACTTCTCTCTTTTTCTATAAAAAATTTCCCCTTTTCTTTTTTGTAAAGAACTAAGCCGAAGACATCCCTATGTATATTTTGTATTCATTCATCGATTAGATAAACAAATATTAATATCAAACCAAAATGCGAAAGTTTTCGAACGCGTGTGTTTTTTTAGAAAGTTTTCCTAACATATTTGCTGAATTAAAATATTTTAAAGAAAATTATGACAATATAAAATAAAAATTTATTTTAACACAACTTTCGTAACAAATAAAATATAAATAATCATTAAATTTTGAGAAAACAAATATTAATTTCAATGACACTTTTTATATTATAAATATAAAATACACACTTTTTAGTATTTCTTTTTACATAAACTACAACTCACCGTTCGCATTCAAAATGTCGACTTTTGTAGGTTTTCCGTCGGCTGACAACGAGTATTACAGTTAAATTTGGGACTGATAAGTAGTTTATCAGATATGAAAACATTTGTTATCCAACATAAAAGCTAATCTGTCAGCCATTTTTTCAAAACCGTAACGGCTTTTTCAATAAACACTTCCAACTTCCTCATGTCAAGAACGGCTTTCGGAATAAACACCCTCAACCTCCTTATGTTTAGACCGGCTTTCGGAATGAACATCCCCTAACGCCTCCATGTTAAGAAAGGCTTTCGGAATAAACACCATAAACCCTTATGTTAAGAACAGCTTTCGAAATAAACACCATTTTTTCCATTGGGTAAGAATGAAAAATATTTGCTTTGTCATCTGCTTCTGTTAAATGTATGCGCATTACTAACTACTCGATTGTGAAAACAAAATGGCTGCCAGGGATTATATTAGCTTTTACGTGGGATATCACATGTTTTCATATCTGGTAAATCAGCCTCAAATTTAACTGTGATATTCATTGTCAACATACTTGAAAACCTTTAAAAGTCGACATTTACAATAAAAAACGCCATAAAACTGAAATCAACCAAGGAAAGGTTGACACGAAAGTAATCATTCAAACATAAACTATTTTTAAACGAAATTCAATAAAATTTGAATTTGATCAAAAACAATAAATTGTATAAATTGTATAATTGTATAAAGTTTATGCCGGGAGAAGTGCCAAGCGGCAGTTGCCAAGTCATTACAATATTGTACGTTTAATTCTACTCTTTTTAGACCGTATTCTGAAATCATCTTACACCAGAAGTTTAAATTATTAATATCTAATTATGATATTACTATAAATTGCCCTTAGAATGGTAAAAAGAGAGATAGGCCTACCAAAACGAAGAAGTGGGTTATGTACAAAATGCCCCTGTCGTTGGGAACTGAACGTTCGATTCGGTCCTGAATTCTTTCTTTCCATTTAAAATGTGATATGAAAATTCGGCACGTCTGCAATACTGCGTGGTAACAACGGTTCTCCAAAATTAATGCTACAGATACATTTATCAGTGTTCATATATGCACTGTTTTAAACTAAATTTTAATATATAATATATAATTATTTCATTAGTTCATTAACCGAATAGATTACTGATGTCATCTTTATATATATTATACATTAAATAGCTAAAACAAAAGGAGATTTAACAGTTTTCAGATATGCACTATGATATAAAATGATAATTGCAATTCTTACATCATATTTTGAAAGACGAAGGACTAAAAGATAAAAGATTAAACTAGAAAAAAGGATTAGGGCTACTGGCGATAATAATGAAACGCACCTATAGCTCCTACCTCATGTAGGAAAAAAAGCTGTTATGAATTAATGTTTCATTTCAATTGGAAAAAAGCCGTTATGAATTAATGTTTCATTTTTCAATAATATTCAATATATGAAATACAACCTGGCAACGTCGAGTACTTCAGCTAGTATTAAATAAATATATGAAGCTACAACTTTATTCTGTTGCGGATCTGTTAATAATAAATCTTAAAAGTCAAAGGTTGAAAAACAAATGCTGATGAGAACGTATAAAATAACTAAAAGCATTACTGATGAACAATTACAAGTTGTGAGCTAATATCCAACGTTATACTTAAAGAACAGACTTTGAAATTAAGACTGTTCGTAATAAACAACTAAAAAAACTCTTGAGCACGGATCGGGTGGAAAAATGTTAACCATGAAATGCAAAAGAGGAAAAATGAGATTTTCTCATGAAAAAATATCTCGGTAAAATTATAGACAAGATCGTAGAAAACCAAACTTAGAGCAAGCGAGTGCATTAACAATATGTCGTCCACGTAAAACGTATCGGTACTATAATGTTTTTTGAGGTGAGCAAATTAGTATTCTGTGTTTATTCAAAACTTGCACATTTTACGAGCGCCTCTTAATGAGCTATTAAGGACAAAGAAAAAGGGAATAGGCTTTGACGAAGAAGGGAAGGAGGAATTGAAAATAAAAGTATCTTCACATCAGAATTATTTTATGCACTACAATCCAAATCTCGAAATCATTGTGGCTAATGATGTTCGTACGTTATTAGAATCTGCATAAAATGAAAGACAAATCTCTAAAGCGTATCGCTCACACATCCAGTGAGTTACTCATTGCAGAAAAGAAGTTACTCACAAATCAAGAGGTATGTGACGGGCATGTGTGGAAGCATTCAAGGCTTGTGTGTAAGTGTCTAGTCGGGCTCACCAACGAAGAAAATGAGTTCGTCCAAGGACTACAAAGAGACGATGCCAGAATCGTTCAGGGAGTAACTGCTGAGGTTCCTCTGATTATGCGTCGAGTCGTGTTGATAGAGTTAATCAAGATCATCTCGACGGAATCGTGCTGAGTCGTATAGGCGGAATTGTTCGCATATTGTAGGGTCGTGTCGACGGAGTTGTTCGGGATCGTGTTGGGTTGTCCGATCGAATCGGCGATATTGTTCGTGTTGACAGAAGCGTTCGGTTTACGTCTGTTGTTCAGTTGATGTATATATATATATATATATATATATATATATATATATATATATATATATATATATATATATATTTAGTTAAGCCAGCGATGAAAGATAGCACGTTGTTTTTCTGTCCATTGTATTTCTCGAATCCAGTCAACTGGGGATCAACCTTCTTTGGACTACTGCACTATTCGAAAAAAAAAAAAAAAAATTCCATAATTTCAGCTACGTTGAAAACTTCCCAACCGGACTAATTATATTCAACTGGATTAAAATTTGGATGTAATTCTTTCTAAAGAATTCTTTTCACCTTTCGGATTTCATTGAAAGAATATTCATTCAAGCCGAAATGTTATACCCGGTTTGTTTTTATTATTTTAAAAATTTCCCATATTTTTTCACTCGTTGTTTTTAAAGGACATGTACTTCTTTGCAATTTATTACTATAATAAATTGTGGTTTCACTTAATGCCATAACCAAAAAATTCTAGCATTGCTACAAATATAATTTGCTGATTTCTTTCTGTCCTTTGATGAGAAGAATAGCAAAAACAGCATTCTTTAAAACTCTGCGGAATAAGGACTTTGTAAATTGTTTTTTTTAAATAACGAACAATAAATTTTGATTATAAATTTTAATTTACAGTTTTAATTGTCACACACACACACACACACACACACACACACACACACACACACACACACACACACACATATATATATATTGAATTGGGTTCGTCTTTCTTCTCTCGTGAAGTTACAAGTTACAAACAATTTCGGTCAATATGACCTTCGATCCGAAGCTTATACCAAAGTTTGATGGCAGTGACTCCGAACACATGAGGTACTATTCATAACCCTTTTAATTTCTGTGCAAGACTTAAAACGGTCCTTTAATGACATATGCTACATTATTCGATCTTCTCTGGCCGAAATTTTCCGGGTCTGCCGGTTTTAAAAGCACTAAATATTTTGCCAGTATCATTGTAGAATTTAACAATCCTGCCTACAACACTCTTGGAAGTTTCACTTTCTCTGAAATCTCTCTAATGTTGTGCTTTTCCTTGTGTAGCTTCACAATAGCTTGTCTCACAGAGTAATCAAGTTTTTGGTATTTCGCCATGGTGCCGGCTGATGCAACGTTTATAAATGACTAAGTAAAACTTATTCTTTAGTGGAAATCAAAAAGTTTGAATATAGCATACTGTTTACATGGTTTTTCACAATTTTGTCCCTTACTTTTGGACGTTCCTATTTTGAAAATAAATAAATAATTGTTATAATTCTTTTTCTATCCTTTGCAAATGATTCAAATTTTAGTATGTTATTATGGATGATAACGACTACCAGTATTCAAAATTTCAGCTTTTCACAGTTGTTATTTCTAACAAATATTAGGGTTTAAAATTTCGTCCCTTAATTTTGGACGCCCCCCCTCTCTCTCTCTGTATATATATATATATATATATATATATATATATATATATATATATATATATATATGTTAGAGAATAGCCGTCCCAGCACGGGTAAAATGAATTGATCGACCAGAACAGTTTTGCACTACATTTATGGCATTACTATTATTTCTTAAAAATATTATTTTTTTTCTTCTTCTGGATTTATTATTTATCTGCCCCCTGAGAGGCTCTCATTTGTGAGTGCCGACGAGACTATATGCGTTTATTATTATTTATACTCATAAGGAGTTCTTACACAGGTCATCAAAAGAGATTACTCTTGAGTCTGATTTACAACAAGTCTCTCCAGATTTTCTAGTACTCTCAACCTCTTTCGATAACTGTTACCAATGGATTTGCGTTAGCACAAGAGCCGTTTGCCATTGAATTCTCGCTAGCAATGACCATTTGTCTTCACTAGAATTGGGATGGCAATAAGCTTGCGCAATGTCCTAGTCTTCTTCGTACTAATCAAAAGGAGGTCTGGTTAGTGATTTCTCTTTTCTTCTTTCCGTCATTCTTAACCGTTCTCGACTATCTGGTGCGGTGCCTGTCGAAGTGAGCATTACACCACCACCACCACTACCATCATCATCATCATCATCATCATCATCATCATCATCTCCTCAATTCCAATTTAAATGTTCGAACACTTGTTATTTATATCATATTGATGTGCTATTCACAGCAGACGTTCCCATGTGTTTATTCTTTTTTTACAAATTAAATTTTGTGCCAAGTCCAATCTGTCTCTTTTAGGGGAAGCTAACATTGAGTTTTACGCTGCCCCAATAAGGAAACAAGTAAACAAAAACAAGTTCCCTCTTCCCACATCTCTTTCGACAGAATTCGTCCAAATTTGGATTCCTTAATACCTCACTCAACGTGAAATTGCAGAGGAAAAACGTGCCATGTCCTTCCAGCTTGCCTAGATGAAACGGCTGCAATAATGTTGTATACTGGTGTGTATATAACGCGTGTGTATATAACGCGTGTGTATATAACGCGTGTGTATATAACGCGTGTGTGTATAACGCGTGTGTATATAACGCGTGTGTATATGTAATCTCTACATAATGTAGATGCATGCATATTTATGAGTATTTTTTGTCGTTGTGATCTATATATTTATAACAGTTTAATCTGTGATCGTTTCTCGTGTTTGTGTGCATATACGTGTTTTTTTTTATTTTCTTCCTTTGAAGATTATAACGCTGGGTATGGGGCAGTTAACCAGCTGTCAACATTGCCCTGCTTTTTTATTGAAACTAACCGAGAGCTCGTTTTAGTATCCTCGTTGTTCTCTTAAGTGCAATTGTCTAGATCTCTTTTGCACTTGGTTCACCAGGAATATTAGTTAGGTAGGACTTCATGATCTTCTTCATAAGCCCTGTAGCAACTGTAATAACTGGAATGATTGATATCTCCCTAAGATTCCAGTTTCTTTTCATATCCCACATTGATATTTGGTCTGTTTTTCCCTTTCAGCTCTGTTTAGACCTCCATCATAGATACACTCACTTTGACTTATTCCATATAACTATGTACGGTTTCACAGCAGCATTTTCAAGCTTCTTTCTTAGAACTGCACACCTGTGGAAATCTGTTCCGTCTGCCTGCTTCCCACCTGATTACAACTTGGATGTCTTTAAGTCCAACGTTAACAAATTCCTAATGAACCGGTCTCTTAAGTAAACACTTCATTAAATCTCCACACTAACGTACTGTACTTGCAATAACCCTTATCCCTGAGTGGCTTCCGGGCCTTGATAAGTGGTGACCACCGTGTAAAAAAAAAAAGAAAAAGAAAAAGGTGGCTGTAGGGATTACATGGTCGTAATGTATGGTATATAAATCATTTCCAACTCTTCTTCTTCTTCTTCTTCTTCTTCTTCTTCTTCTTCTTCTTCTTCTTCTTCTTCTTCTTCTTCTGGATTTATTATTTTTCTGTCCCCTGAGAGGCTCTCATTTGTGAGTGCCGACAAGACTATATGCGTTTATTATTATTTATACTCATTAGGAGTTGATGTCCCCATGTTGTTCTGCTACATTGGATGTTTAATTTTTTACAGATCGTCCAGTGGAGGTACTTACATACTCCATCATGTCTCGTTGTGTAGTAGCCGTACCCCAAAAGAACCTTGCAACTTGATACCAGATGACTCACACTGTCCAATTCCGTGCGGCAGAATCTGCATCTGTTGTCATTAGTGATACCTGTCATCTTCTTGAATGCATTAGTCATCAATCCCTGGTCTTGAGCAGCCATTCAGTATAAAGGTTTTTGTGTACATTAAGAACATTTAAAATAATTTCTGACGCGACAATAACATAGAAACAGTTCCTTAACAGGCCACATAAAATTGTATGTGGGGACACCAGCAGAAGAAACACATACATTTTTTCTTCGTCCTTTCTTGTTTGGTTGCAGCGCTACAAACGAATACATCTTCCTGCGAAGAAAACACCAAGACGCGAATTATAGTTTTTTTTTTTTAATAAGCCTTTTATTCTCATCTGGATCCTCGTCCGGAGTTATGCAACGCTTTTTGGAGTTTACATTTTGCTTTATCTTGCACCCGATAGTTTTCTCCGGGAGTCCAGAGATCATCTAATGCCACTCCCAACTCTGTGACTGAAACTCTGTGTCTGAAACACTAACTCTACGCTGGTCTACGTATATAAATGAAACCCGTTCTTCGTTTAATTCCCTGACGTCACGAATCTTATTGTTCTTCTAAATTAACTTTTGTTTTGTTAAAACCCACATTCCAATCTTCATTATACAAACAAATCCTGCAACATTTTATTTATTTAAATATCTGTCCGGCTTAAATATCTATTATATTAAATTATTTTTTTTAACATTTCTTTTTCTCTAATGTATATTTATTTTAATATCAATTGACAATCGCAGTGCCTCGCTAGGTTACTCGATGATGCACGGGAATTCAAAATAGAACAATAAGATGTCGCCAAAATAGTGTGTAACATTTTAATAACAAACATTAAACAAACGTTTCGCACATGTCGTTTCCAACAAACGCGTAGGATGCACATGTGCTTTATCGCCAGTGAGTGACTAAGAAAAAAAAAGTATTTTTTACATACACGTGCGTGTTGTTTACGGGAGAAAAGACCAATCTAATTCTGATTACTAGTTAACCTGTTTGTATTTCTTAGGAACAGAGTCCATACGGAAGACATCAAAATGACATTCGCTTAGATTCTCTCTACATTTTCAGACGCATGTCGCTTGCCTCGTTTCTCGAGTCCGAGTAAAAACATTTCGGTCCTCCAAACAAGTGATGCCATTTCTATGTAATATCGTTTCTTACATGCATTTCTACCACGTTTTTGTCAAGGGAAGCAATCCCTAACACCCCTGCTCCAATCCCGCTAGCAGCATTGGGTTTATTTCCGTTTGCTGTCAGGTTATCTTGACATGTACAATGTAACTCCTGCCGAATTCATACTAGTTAGCATGATTTCTACTTAACAGCGTATGGTTCCAATATATAACATTTCAAAAACATTAGTTTTCGTTATAAGACAAATAGATCATTCTACTGTTCCCAAAACAATCGCATTCCTGATGCAATTCTATACCTATTTTCTATATAAATAAAACAGTAAACGTATATGTGTGTAAATATCTAACAGGTAAACTCTTTAACTACTGGCCACATAGCACTGAAATCCTCTGAAAATAATATTCATGTACCACGGGTGGTTTATAGCGAATAATATCTTTGCTTACATGCATGTATATCGCATACAGATATCGGCAAATTTACATATAAAATGTGCATTAAACATTAGCTGACATTTTGGTTTTGTATGCGCATGCGCGTACATTCGGTTTTTCTCAGGCTGGAACGCTCGTTTTTTAAAATTTTTTTGTTATTTCAATATTAACTGATGACACTAACTTATTTTTTATGTTTTTTTATTAAAAAGAATGTAATCATACGTAAATTTTACTCACGATTTGAAATTTGTAAATATGAAAACAAACCTATATATCTTTTTTACGATCTCATATTTACTTTATTTCATACATATTTTAAGACGAGAGGGATGACATACGGAATACGGATAGTGTTGAAATAATACCGTTATTATTTAGAAAGCCATCTTAATATGGAGAGGGGAAGGTATTATTTAAACTATTCTATACTTTCACCTAACAATTTATTACATAAGAAACTGACATGTATTATCTCTATTTTTGTTTAGTATTAGTTAACATTAAGTATCCGTTTCTCAATCCAATTTCTTGATTCGTTTATTGTAAAGCAAGTGTTGCATAATTACTAACTGCACTTTGAAATATTTATTTTTTGAGTAGCATGAATTTTAAATAAGTTAAAAAATACAAACAATTTATAATGAAATCATGTATTTCGAAAAACTGCCGAGTCATTTTCCGGAAGTGGCGTCATGATATTGGAGAGGGACAAGCACGATTATGTTGCTTTTAAAAGTACTCTGGAGGCCGCCAGGGATTACCAAACCTTCTTTTTTTAGGTGAGGTTGGTGTGTGGTGAATTAGTGCCTGTTCATTCTCCCAAACATTACCTCCACTTTTCTGTTTATGGAGAGGGGGCCAGTAGACGATTTCGCTAAAATGCTGCGTCAGAACAGATACTACACTTTGATCCTAGCGAAAAGGCCAAGTATGCGTAATATAGTTTTCTATCAGGCATTACCTCCTTCTTAAAAGAAATACAAAATAACTGACACAGCATATATTTTAAGTGGTGGGGAGAGGAATATGGAGTAAGTCTCGGAAATGGCTGAAGCTTATGATCTCAAAAATACTTTATTTCATATATATTTTTAAAAGAAGTGGGGATACGGAGTCAGGCCCGGAAACGACTGAAGCAGTTTACGATCTCAAAATGACTTTATTTCATATATATTTTTAACAGTGAGGAGGGGGGTATGGTGTCAGTCTGGGAAATTGCTGAAACAGTTTACGATCTCAAAATTACTTTATTTCATGCATATTATAAGAGACAGGGGGATATGAAGTCAGTCCCAGGAATGGCTGAGGCAGTTTAGGATGTTAAATTTCCTTTATTCCATATCTATTTTTAAGAGAGAGGAACGACATGGAGTCGGTCCCGGAAATGGCTGAGGCAGCTTACGATCTACAAAGTTTATTTATTTTTATCTATTTTTAAGAGAGATGGGATGATATGGAATCAGTTCCGTAAATGGTTGTACAACTTTACGTTCTCATATTTACTTTATTTCATATATATTTTTTAAGACAGGGGGGAGGGAAAACTGCCATACGGAATACGGAGTATGCTGAAATAATAACATTATTTAGAAAGCCATTCTTAATATGGGGGTATTTTGTACTATTCTGTAATTTAACCTAACAATTTAATAAATAAAAACTGACATATGAAATACAGATCTTGCTGAAATAATAACGTTATCATTTAGAAAGCCATTCTTAATATAGGGAGGGGAGGGTATTTTTTATAAACTATTCTCTACTTTCACTTAACAATCTATTAAATAAGAAACTGACATACAGAATACGGACTGTGCTGAAATAATATTTTCATATATTTTTGGAAAATCTGCTGAGTTCTATTCTAGAAATTATATACTTTCGCTAAAAATTATAGTTGCGGTGGTGTTTGTGATGGGAAAAGAAACGCAGTAATGACGAATTTTCTGTTGAAGCAAACGTTATCTAATCACTAAAAAAGACAATATATTTATGTATTTATTTGGAAATTATAATGATTCATCTTTTAACAGTGAATTCATTTTCCGTAAAAGTATGATGGCCTTAGTGGGAGAGAAATTAGTTTATATATGTTGTACAATACCTATCGAGGGTATGTTAAATTGTTTCAGATATATATTACAATTACTTGTCAAAGGGTAAGGAAATTATTTAATATATGTATTATACATTATCCGTCCTATGAATTGTAAAATTATTTAATATATGTGTTGTACATTATCCGTCCTAGGAATTGAAAAATTATTTAATATATGTGTTGTAGATAATCCGTCCTATGAATAGTAAAATTATTTAATATATGTGTTGTACATTATCTGGTCTATGAATAGTAAAATTATCTAATATATGTGTTGTACATTATCTGTCCTAGGAATTGTAAAATTATTTAATATATGTGTTGTACATTATCCGTCCTATGAATTGAAAAATTATTTAATATATGTGTTTACATTATCCGTCCTATGAATTGTAAAATTATTTAATATATGTGTTGTACATTATCCGTCCTATGAATTGTAAAATTATTTAATATATGTGTTGTACATTATCCGTCCTATGAATTGTAAAATTATTTAATATATGTGTTGTACATTATCTGTCCTATGAATTGAAAAATTATTTAATATATGTGTTGTACATGATCCGTCCTATGAATTGTAAAATTATTTAATATATGTGTTGTACATTATCCGTCCTATGAATTGTAAAATTATTTAATATATGTGTTGTACATTATCCGTCCTATGAATTGAAAAATTATTTAATATATGTGTTGTACATTATCCGTCCTATGAATTGAAAAATTATTTAATATATGTGTTGTACATTATCCGTCCTATGAATTGAAAAATTATTTAATATATGTGTTGTACATTATCCGTGCTATGAATTGTAAAATTATTTAATATATGTGTTGTACATTATCCGTCCTAGGAATTGTAAAATTATTTAATATATGTGTTGTACATTATCTGTCCTAGGAATTGTAAAATTATTTAATATATGTGTTGTACATTATCCGTCCTATGAATTGTAAAATTATTTAATATATGTGTTGTACATTATCCGTCCTATGAATAGTAAAATTATTTAATATATGTGTTGTACATTATCCGTCCTATGAATTGTAAAATTATTTAATATATGTGTTGTACATTATCCGTCCTATGAATTGAAAAATTATTTAATATATGTGTTGTACATTATCCGTCCTAGGAATTGAAAAATTATTTAATATATGTGTTGTAGATAATCCGTCCTATGAATAGTAAAATTATTTAATATATGTGTTGTACATTATCTGGTCTATGAATAGTAAAATTATCTAATATATGTGTTGTACATTATCTGTCCTAGGAATTGTAAAATTATTTAATATATGTGTTGTACATTATCCGTCCTATGAATTGAAAAATTATTTAATATATGTGTTTACATTATCCGTCCTATGAATAGTAAAATTATTTAATATATGTGTTGTACATTATCCGTCCTATGAATTGTAAAATTATTTAATATATGTGTTGTACATTATCCGTCCTATGAATTGAAAAATTATTTAATATATGTGTTGTACATGATCCGTCCTATGAATTGTAAAATTATTTAATATATGTGTTGTACATTATCCGTCCTATGAATTGTAAAATTATTTAATATATGTGTTGTACATTATCCGTCCTATGAATTGAAAAATTATTTAATATATGTGTTGTACATTATCCGTCCTATGAATTGAAAAATTATTTAATATATGTGTTGTACATTATCCGTCCTATGAATTGAAAAATTATTTAATATATGTGTTGTACATTATCCGTGCTATGAATTGTAAAATTATTTAATATATGTGTTGTACATTATCCGTCCTAGGAATTGTAAAATTATTTAATATATGTGTTGTACATTATCCGTCCTATGAATTGAAAAATTATTTTGTATATGTGTTGTACATTATCCGTCCTATGAATTGTATAATTTTTTAATATATGTGTTGTACATTATCCGTCCTATGAATTGAAAAATTATTTAATATATGTGTTGTACATTATCCGTCCTATGAATTGTAAAATTATTTAATATATGTGTTGTACATTATCCGTCCTATGAATTGTAAAATTATTTAATATGTGTTGTAAATTATCTGTCCTATGAATTGTAAAATTATTTAATATATGTGTTGTACATTATCTGTCCTATGAATTGTAAAATTATTTAATATATGTGTCGTACATTATCCGTCCTATTAATAGTAAAATTATTTAATATATGTGTTGTACATTATCTGGTCTATGAATAGTAAAATTATTTAATATATGTGTTGTACATTATCTGTCCTAGGAAGTGTAAAATTATTTAATAGATGTGTTGTACATTATCCGTCCTATGAATTGTAAAATTATTTAATATATGTGTTGTACATTATCCGTCCTATGAATAGTAAAATTATTTAGTATATGTGTTGTACATTATCCGTCCTAGGAATTGTAAAATTATTTAATATATGTGTTGTACATTATCCGTCCTATGAATTGTAAAATTATTTAATATATGTGTTGTACATTATCTGGTCTATAAATAGTAAAATTATTTAATATATGTGTTGTTCATTATCTGTCCTATGAATAGTAAAATTATTTAATATATGTGTTGTAAATTATCCGTCCTATGAATTGTAAAATTATTTAATATATGTGTTGTACATTATCCGTCCTATGAATTGAAAAACTATTTAACATATGTGTTGTACATTATTGGTCCTATGAATTGAAAAATTATTTAATATATGTGTTGTACATTATCCGTCCTATGAATAGTAAAATTATTTAATGTATGTGTTCTACATTATCCGTCCTATGAATTGTAAAATTATTTAATATATGTGTTGTACATTATCGGTCCTATGAATTTAAAAATTATTTAATATATGTGTTGTACATTATCCGTACTATGAATTGTAAAATTATTTAATATATGTGTTGTACATTATCCGTCCTATGAATTGTAAAATTATTTAATATATGTGTTGTACATTATCCGTCCTATGAATTGCAAAATTATTTAATATATGTGTTGTACATTATTCGTCCTATGAATTGAAAAATTATTTAATATATGTGTTGTACATTATCCGTCCTATGAATTGTAAAATTATTTCATATATGTGTTGTACATTATCCGTCCTATGAATTGTAAAATTATTTAATATATGTGTTGTACATTATCCGTCCTATGAATTGTAAAATTATTTAATATATGTGTTGTACATTATCCGTCCTATGAATTGTAAAATTATTTAATATGTGTTGTAAATTATCTGTCCTATGAATTGTAAAATTATTTAATATATGTGTTGTACATTATCTGTCCTATGAATTGTAAAATTATTTAATATATGTGTCGTACATTATCCGTCCTATGAATTGTAAAATTATTTAATATATGTGTTGTACATTATCTGGTCTTTGAATAGTAAAATTATATAATATATGTGTTGTTACATTATCTGTCCTAGGAATTGTAAAATTATTTAATATATGTGTGGTACAATTTCCGTCCTATGAATTGTAAAATTATTTAATATATGTGTTGTACATGATCCGTCCTATGAATAGTAAAATTATTTAATATATGTGTTGTACATTATCCGTCCTATGAATTGTAAAATTATTTAATATATGTGTTGTACATTATCGGTCCTATGAATTGAAAAATTATTTAATATATGTGTTGTACATTATCCGTCCTAGGAATTGAAAAATTATTTAATATATGTGTTGTACATTATCTGTCCTATGAATAGTAAAATTATTTAATATATGTGTTGTACATTATCCGTCCTATGAATTGTAAAATTATTTAATATATGTGTTGTACATTATCCGTCCTATGAATTGTAAAATTATTTAATATGTGTTGTAAATTATCTGTCCTATGAATTGTAAAATTATTTAATATATGTGTCGTACATTATCCGTCCTATGAATTGTAAAATTATTTAATATATGTGTTGTACATTATCTGGTCTTTGAATAGTAAAATTATATAATATATGTGTTGTTACATTATCTGTCCTAGGAATTGTAAAATTATTTAATATATGTGTGGTACAATTTCCGTCCTATGAATTGTAAAATTATTTAATATATGTGTTGTACATGATCCGTCCTATGAATAGTAAAATTATTTAATATATGTGTTGTACATTATCCGTCCTATGAATTGTAAAATTATTTAATATATGTGTTGTACATTATCGGTCCTATGAATTGAAAAATTATTTAATATATGTGTTGTACATTATCCGTCCTAGGAATTGAAAAATTATTTAATATATGTGTTGTACATTATCCGTCCTATGAATTGAAAAAATATTTAATATATGTGTTGTACATTATCTGTCCTAGGAATTGTAAAATTATTTAATATATGTGTTGTACATTATCCGTCCTATGAATTGTAAAATTATTTTATATATGTGTTGTACATTATCCGTCCTATGAATTGAAAAATTATTTAATATATGTGTTGTACATTATCCGTCTTAGGAATTGTAAAATTATTTAATATATGTTTTGTACATTATCCGTCCTATGAATTGAAAATTATTTAATATATGTGCTGTACATTATCCGTCCTATGAATAGTAAAATTATTTAATATATGTGTTGTACATTATCCGTCCTATGAATTGCAAAATTATTTAATATTCGAGCTGTTAATCACATGTCCTATATAAGTTAAAATTATTTCATACATAATTTATGTAATTCACGTCCTAGGTTAGGTAAAATATTCTTTTGCTCGAGATAGCAAATGATATATAGATATAAAAAATTACTCTCTTCTAAGAATAACAGATATGTTCAAACTTCATTTTTCTCATTGTTTTATTATACGGTCATGAGCAACACCGGTGGGCCTGCTATTAAAAGAATAAAATTGGACCAAAGATGGAGTATTGTTTCCTGTCTGAGAGATTACAAAATTGAATTCATAATCCACTGGTAAATGATACTCGTCCTTTGCTTTATCGCAGAAGAGGCGTTGCTTGCCTTTCTCTACTCTGTCAATATTTCTATCGTGGGTACTCGACTGAGCTTCAATCCCCGGTTAATCACCATAAACTCTTCTTTGCAAGAACTTGATTTTACTAACATTGAAAAAGAACTGATATTTATTTCCTTTGTTTACTTAAAATCGAACTGACCTTCCATTAACAAAATTTGTTTACAAGGATCTTCCCTACATGCTCCAAGATGGTCGTCTTCACGTTCAATGTCAACAAATATCCCTCGAAGCATCATTCACAATCCTTTCATAGTACTGTTCCTTCAGTCGACAATCGCATTAACTCTTATCCTCGAGTGATTGCCTGGCCTTCGGGCAAAGATCAAAGTTCAAAGTGTAGTATCTGTTCCGGCAGATACTGCAATCAAAGACCATTTGTGGGAAATCCCCACATATCAGACCATTGCTCTTGTAGCAATCAGTTTTTGGTCAATGTAGAGGAAACCCTTCATACCAATTGTTATTATCGAGTTCCCCCTCGAGGGAGCTGGTTCTCCATCCCCTCTCTCCACATTAAATAGCGGCCTTGTGCCTAATTTGCCCAGTGGGGAAGCAAATAATACAAACTCTTATCCTCGAGTGCATTTTGGTCTTGCTACGTGATAAACCATTAGTTTATAAAACGCAACAGATGTGAATATAACCTATCATGATAACAAAAATCATAAAAGTTATAGGCAATGAAAAGCAATGAAAACCTATGCCATAATTCTTGGAGGACGCGTAAGCTATTACGTAAAGAAAATAGAATTCTAACAGCAATTGCTTCTTACTATTTTCAGATCTCCAATCATAAGTAGTTATGACCGGTGTGGCAGTCATCGGTTGCGCTCAGTCAGTGTGATTGACTAGAAAAGAGGTCAATGAGTGTATCCTTAAGCCAGATGTAACTGGAGCCCACTCGTAAAATTCAGTTGATTAAGGAGCCAAAATCGCGCTCTGGAGTCAATTTTTTAATATAATTTCAGAACATATCAATGATAAGTCTTCAGATCTTTGAACGACGAGAATAACGTAATAAATTGATCAGAACTAGATCCAGAAAAAGAAACACACACACACACACACACACACACACACACACACACACACACACACACACACACACACACACACACACACACACACACACACACACACACACACACATGCGCGTGCGTGTGTAATTAATTTCCACAGACAACGTCGCAGCCTACAAACTTAATTATATAATTTCTCACATTTTGAAAAAAAAAATTATATATATATGTATGTATATATATATATATATATATATATATATATAAGTAAATATGAAATATATATATATATATATGTCTACTTTTTCAAAGTATTCTTTAACATGTTTTTATTAACTGTTTGCTCGTATTATAAGCTCTATCTCCGATTTCGTTTTATCGAGCTTTTACATCTGGCTGAGATAACTTCATAAATATTAATTCTTTAATATTTATAATATACTTTAGTTTTACCATCTTGGATCATTTTGGTAAATTTATATTGTAATTTTTATTTTATATATGTATGTATGTATATATATATATATATATATATATATATATATATATATATATATATATATATATATGTGTGTGTGTGTGTGTGTGTGCGTGCGTGTGTGTGTGTGTGTGTGCATTATACCTCAGTAGAATACCAAATTCCTGAGAGAATTAATATTATTTTACTTTGTTTTTTGGGGGTTTACGACATGTAAACTCATTGGATCATTTTATGCCGCGTATCATAAAGGTTCAGGGAACTTTTATTTCCTACCATAGCTGACAAGTGCCAATTTACTTTGTTTTTTTTTTTTTTAAATGAAGGCCACCCTTTTAAAGTATAAAAGTATAATGTGGGGATTGTTTTTATAAAATAAATCCTTAATATTTTTTTCTTTATGGAATTGTGAGTGGGGTTCGACTAGAAACTCTGACCGTCCCTCGCTATTTTAAGACTAAAAAAAAACAATTTAAAAAGTAATTAGAATTAGATATTGGTCTCTCTTATTATCGACAGCCTCTCTCTTTATAAACCCTTTAAAAGCTCAACAAATCTTCATTATGTTTTCATGCATGAGTAGATTCGTCTTGAGTCAAACAGAAGATGAACAATCACAATGTAATCACGACCCACGCATGAAAAAGCGACAATCGGATAATAAAGACCAGCAACCGCGCACGTATGTAAAATGCCTTTGTAATGTTGATTTGTTTTCTTGATAGCTTACTGGCAGAATACGTATATGTGCAAAAGTGCAAGTTTGCATAAAGACCATGTACGAACAGTTTAAAAAAAACAAACTTACTGTTGCAATGTTTCTAGTATCCCTATAAGGGTATAGTTAAGAAAATTTGGAAGGTTCTCTGACAGGGGTGATAAGAACAAACCAATTAGATGGAACAGCACTCTGCTATCAAACAATCAGAAACCGGAATCACTACAGAAAATATACTGAGTCTTTTAGAATTTCTGCATGTGGATCGGAACCACGCTCTGCTACCATGAATGGGAAATTGCCATGAAAAAAGAAATAGATGCCTTAACCGAAAATGATACCTATACGGTAGTGCCTCTCCCAAGAGAAAAACATGTTATTTCTTGGGAGAGGCACTATCGTATAGGTATCATTTTCGGTTAAGGCATCTATTTCTTTTTTTCATGGCAATTTTCCATTCATCACAATGTTCTGAATTAATTGCTTCGTTGAAGCTTTTTGGCGCATTTTCGATTGAATAGCAATAGGCGATTTGATAATCCTTTATATTGTCAACCACAAAAAATCGGGTCGTCTTCTATTTCTTTTGGGATATCTTTCGACTTTATCATCATCATCATCATCATCATCATCATCATCATCATCATCATCATGGACACTCTCGTCTCCGTCATTTTTATTGTTTTCGTTTGTTCTAATTATTTGAGGTAATATAATTTCATCCTCTTCATATGACGGTGTTTCGTCTGTAAAATTAAACGTGTCTGTGAATTTTACGCACCAGATTCTTTTTATTTTATTTTTTTCGGGAAAAAATATTAAATTGGCTAGACTGTTTTTATCGTATCCAAGAAATATACCTCTGTCGGCTTTAATATTCAATTTACTCTTTTTCTCTATATATGCGAAGCAAGTGGAACCAAATATGTGCATTCTGCTTAAATTTGTTTTTTTTTTTACCGCAGAAAGATTCATATGGGGTTTTAGATCGTGTTTTGTTAAAGCACCTGTTGCGTATATAGGCTGCCGCCATAAGTGCATACGTCCAGAGGTTTTTTTTTTTTTTTTTTTTGATTCAATGAGTAGGCATCTTGCCATTTCAAAAAGTGTCCGCCACGCACGTTCAGCAGTCCTGTTTTGGTGTGGCGATCTAGGAGCTGATGTTTCATGCCTGATATGATGGTTAATTAGTAAAAGTTCAAAGTCTTTATTGGTGAATTCCGTACCGTTGTCAGAGCGAATACACTTGATTTCACCGTAGGTGGCCATGTCGGCTAGATATTTCTTAGTTGCTAGCAGGGTGTCAGATTTGTTCTTTAAAAAGTAAACCACTATTAAACCTGAATGGTCATCTACGAAATTCAACACATATCTATAATGTTCTCTGGCGTCGGTTCTACGAGACCGTTCAAGTCACAATGCACCATTGATAGGATTTTTTTTCCTTTTTGTCTGGTATCTTGTTTTGATAGTTTGTCATTTTCCCTTGCGTACAGACGTCGTAGTTGAAGGTTTTTGATGTTTGTATTTGCATTCCATCAACTTTTTGATATCAGGAATATTGCAGTGTCCAAGAATTTTATGCCATGTCTGTAGATCATAGCAGGCGGTTTTTGATGGGACTACGCTATTTAAATAATATAGTCTTCCATTTTCTTTAATGTCGAATACAGTTCCATTCGGGTATACCAGTTTTGATTTATTGGGGCTAAAGTTTATATTTGCACCTTGTTTTGTGGCACCTTGTACAGAAAATATATTTTGTTTAAATTTTGGGATTAGAAGAGCGTTTTCTAGAATACAGAAACACAGTTCACCTTTAATGTTCTTTAGCGAGATTTTCGCATTGCCTCTTTTCAAAACGATATCATTGACTCGACTCCCGTCAGCTAGTTCTACAAAATGATTTTGTGGCTTAAAGTTGGGTTCAAAATTGATAAAATCAGATTCCTTTGTAATCATATGTGTCGTGGCCCCACAATCGACAAGAAAATTATTATTGTTTGTTGAAGCATCAAATGTACACGAAAATAAAAATGTATGTTCGCTAACAGAGCTCTCTACATTTTTAATGTAGTCGCCATGTTGAGTCCTGTATCTACATTGGAAACTCTTGTGATTAGGTCGTCCACAATTATAGCAAATAATTTTTGTACTTTTCTTAGGAAAAAACCTGCTTTTGGCAAAGTTGCGTTTTTTTATTCCTGGCATGGGTATAATTCGATTTTGGTGTTTTTATGTGTGTATTTTTAAATTTCATGATATTTGTGGATTCGTTTTTTTCTGTGATCATTTTTTCAGTTTCTTCGTAACTTCTGAGTGCTACCTTGAATTGGCTAAAAGTCACGGTTTTTCTGTCTGAGTTATCACGGTGGTAAATGGCTTGAAATCACTCGGTAATCCCTTAAGGATCATGGAAATTAACAGACTGTCACTTATAACTTCACCAGACATTTTTAAAGAATTTGCAGTTGTCTCGGCTCTTATAATATAATCAGTAATAGTTTCGGCTTCCATTCGTTTTAGAGAGGTCAGTTCAGTGTATAAAGAAATAATTTTGGGTTTTCCTTTCGATAAATAATGCTCTCTCAATATGTTGAATGCTTTGCAGCCATCGTCCAGGGCTTCTCTCATTACTAGTGATAGACTTCGGTCATCTAAACACTGTATTAATTCCGCAAAGATAGTTGCGTTCTTTTCAATGAAATCGGGGTCATTTCTGTTTTCAGGTTGTGTTTGTAGTACTTTGTGTAGCTTTTGGATTCGTAGATATCCCAGAAATTTAACTTGCCACAATTCGAATTTTGATTCGGATCCATCGAAATAAAGACGCACGCTGGGCCAATAACCTCTAGAAGTGTAAGCCATTTTGAGTTTCAGAACAGTTTCAGATGGTTCGCTGTTACACACAAGTCCTGGGAGGTGACTTGTTTGTAGTAGACAGTTCCACAGAACAAAATACTCTTACCGTGTCGAAACCCGGGAAAAGAACATGTGAAATTGCTCCAGAAAAGGTTTAATATTTATGAAGCAATTCTGGTTTCTGATTGGTTGGTAGCAGAACGTGAATTAATTTGATTCGTCAGTTCTTAGCAGCATCGTTTATAAATAGAATCGTCCGACTGTGTGGGATCATACTTCATTACAGACTCTTGTGATGGGATGTGTCTCCTAGCGGCTTCGGCTGCAGGGAGACAGGATAGTACCAGTCAAGGATTCGTCACTTGACACTCAGCCCAACAGGTGAGGGGCCGGGAACCGGCACAGCACCTGTTGGACTGAGGTACACAGCCCGGGTAATACCTAGGAGGTCCACCCTCCCAGGCCTTGCCACCGGGCTTTCCGGTAGGGCAAGTTTATTGCTTGCTGTCTGAGGCGCCCCGACCGGGGAATGCCGACGGGGTTACTCAGGCAATTTTTAGAATTGCAGGAGTGCCCCTCCTTTAGGGGAGCCTGCGGGTATCCCACTTTCCAGGCCTTGTTCCAAATATTGCCGATGTGGGCGGCAATTAAATATATACCCCATTATAGAACCAAAATATTGCAATACTCTTCACACGGGAAGGAACCTTGCTGCTGTTCGTCTGCAAGCTTCACAATCTGAGACGTTTTAGGATTTTTGCTGATTGTCTTCATCTGCAAGATTTTACAATTTACAGCTTCGCTTGATTGATACTGCCATTTTGTTTGGAACACCATTCTTCTTTTCTAAAACAAAACTGACTTACAACGCAGCGCAATAATTAAAAAATCAACGGGATATAACTTTTTCTGGTTTTAAACAAGCTAAAACGTCATTAATCAAATTTTTATTGAAATCAAAACTGCAATTGCATAGAGTAATATGATTAAAACGTTCTTTAATTATGAAATACACCCAAATGCATTTCGATTGATTTTGGTTGCCAATTCTCTCTGGGGCTAATCCTAGGGTATGTTCGAGCTAGCCTAGACGTCGTTTGCAGATTATTGATGATACAACCTGCTGGTTATACGATTTCTAACTTCTTAGTTGGTAATTAACTCACTTCATTTGATTCCTAGAATCTTTCTAAGGCACTTGGGATAAAACGCGTCCAATTTCTTCTTTTAATCAGACTCGAGTGCGACGTAGTTACAATTGAAAAAAAGTACAAAACATGCACAGGCGTCTGTTTTTATCAAGTTCCGAACCATAATCATCATAAGCGATGAGCAGCAGCTATAATGATGACGGCGATAAATAATTAATAATAATAATAATAATAATAATTATAATAATAAATAATTAATAATAATAAATAATTAATAATAAATAATTATTAATAATAATAATAATAATTATAATAATTATAATTATAATCATAATTAATAATAATAATAATAATTATAATAATAAATAATTAATAATAATAAATAATTAATAATAATAAATAATTAATAATAATAAATAATTAATAATAATAATAATAATAATAATTATAATAATTATAATTATAACCATAATTAATAATAATAATAATAATAATAATTATAATAATAATAATTAATAATAATAAATAATTAATAATAATAAATAATTAATAATAATAAATAATTATTAATAATTTATAATAATAATAATAATAATTATAATAATAAATAATTAATAATAATAAATAATAATAATAATAAATAATTAATAATGATAAATAATTAATAATAATAATTAATTAATAATAATAATAATAATAAATAATTAATAATAAATAAATAATAATAAATAATAATAAATAATAAATAATAATAAATAATTAATAATAATAATAATAATAATAATAATAATAATAATAATAATAATAATTATAATTATTTATAATAATAATTATTTTTTTTTTTATTTTTTTTTTTTTTTTACATGGAGTTCACCACTTATAAAGGCCCAATGGCCACTCGATGATAAGGGTTATTGTGTGTACAGTAATACAAAGGGATAGTGTAGCAATAGTATTGGAGAATTGGTAAAGTGTCATTACTTGGGGGGGGGGCGCGGTTCATCAGGAATTTGTTTGTGTTAGACTTGAAGACATCCAGGTTGAAGTCGGGAAGGAAACAGTCAAGCAGAACAGAGTTCCACAGGCGTGCAGTTCTAAGAAAGAAGCTTTGTTCATGGTATCTACGTTTTGATTTAGGCACAGATAGGGAGTGGGGAAAATTATTGACAGTGGTTTCAGCTAGTCGGGTGTTTTTTGGGAAAGATTGGCGAGGGGGTACCAGAGAATGGAGCTCAGACGAGTACCTGCCATTGAAATAACAATAAAACAATGACAAGCTCGCTACGTCTCTTCTGTGGGAAAGAGGTTGCAGGGTAGAGAAAAGGGCATCCCCCCACCAAGCCATGGAGTCTATTTTGCACTCTGTCAAGGCAGGATAGGCTGTTTTTAGCAGCCCCCCGCCCAGATGTGGCAGCAGTACTCCATCTTTGGACATACTTGGCTCTTATATAGATTTTTTTCTTTTTTTTTTTACACAGTGATCACCACTTATCAAGGCCCGGAAGCCACTCAGGGATAAGGGTTATTGCAAGTACATTACCTTAGTGTGGAGCTTTGATGAAGTGTTTACTTACGGGGGCGGTTCATTAGGAATTTGTTAACATTGGACTTGAAGACATCCAAGTTGTAGTCCGGAGGTAAGCAGGCAGACGGAACAGAGTTCCACAGGCGTGCAGTTCTAAGAAAGAAGCTTTGTTCATGGAATCTGCGTTTTGATTTAGGCACAGATATAGAGTGGGGGAAATTTTTCACAGTGGATTCAGCTAGACGGGTGTTTTTCGTGAAAGATTGGCGAGGGGGGACCAGAGATTGGAGTTCAGACGAGCATCTGCCATGGAAATAACGATAAAACAAGGATAGGCTCGCAACGTCTCTTCTGCGGGAGAGAGGTTGCAGGGAAGAGAAAAGGGCACCCCCCACTAAGCCACGAAGTCTATTTTGTACTCTGTCAAGGCAGGATAGGCTGTTTTTAGCAGCTCCTGCCCAGATATGGTAACAGTATTCCATCCTTGGACGTACTTGGCTTTTATATAGATAGAGAATTGCATCAGTAGTGAGATATCTTCTGGAGCGGTAGAAGGATCCCACCATCTTTCCAGCGACCTTGGCAACAGACTTGATGTACGTGTTCCATTTCAGATCAGGAGTAAAGGTCAAACCCAGAAGCTTGTTAAAACACGGGGCATCACCCAGAAATTAATAATAATAAATAATTAATAATAATTAATAATAATAATAATAATAATAATTATAATAATAAATAAATAATAATAATAAATAAATAATAATAAATAATTAATAATGATAAATAATTAATAATAATTAATTATTAATAATAATAAAAAATAATTAATAATAAATAAATAATAATAATAAATAATAATAAATAATTAATAATAATAATAATAATAATATTAAATAATAATAAATAATTAAAAAAATAATAATTAATAATAATAATAATTAAAAATTATAAATAATTATTAATAATAATAATAATAAATAATAATAATAATGATGAATAATAAATAATTATTATAATAATTAGTAAAAATAATAATTAATAATAATAAATAATTAATAGTTTGTCATACTGAATTGGTTGCACAATTCTTCCATATTAAAAAACACGATAAATGTCGATAATCTAATAAATTCTATTTTTACTTGTAATCGTTTTCCTACTGGATCACTTTTCGTAATTTTTTCAATTTATACTAATTTCGACATGATATATACGTAGGTAATACTTTCACCTGAAATGCGTTGGCGGAAAAGATGAATGATTTACACAGGCACCATACATTTTATCATTAAAAAAATATCATTATGAGCATTTTTTTTTCATGTTAGATCAGTAAAAATTCTCAATTTTACATCCACGTGACACCAAGTCACGTGTGGCAGTATAAATTCATATGGTCGCTGTGACATTTAATTTTCTCAGGGTTCTTATGTCGTTCTCGGAAGTGAACAATGGATGCGGTCCGAATCTACGGATGGCGCCAATTATGGCATCCGACAAGGAATATGTCGGTACCATTGAAAACTAAAGGCAGTTTGGCGACCCCGAGCGAAAAACTGAAAAAAGAAAGAAAGCATATATTTGAATGCCTACGACACAACAAACTCTTCTTAGAAACTAATTTATATCTATCTATTCATCTTTGTCTTTTTCCTTCTTTATATATATATATATATATATATATATATATATATATATATATATATATATATATATATATATATATATAGTATTAATCGTAATCCACTTTTTAGGAGCAAGGAGAAAATGAAATTCAAAATATGAAGTTAAAAAGAACGACCACGTGCGTATTTATATATCTTTTAAAAATTAAACAAATATTTATTTATTTAAAGTTTCAATTTTTCGGCTTATAACAAAGCCCTCATCAGATTTTGTTTAAAACAATACAATACATTTTCTTTTCTTTTTTTTTCTTACTTGCCATGATATTGTTTGGCAGAGTTTGTTTGTCGAAGATGGTGATTGTGTATTGTCAGTGCAGCGGGTAGCATCGTTCACGCACAAATGTGTAGTATTAGTAATAATCCACTTTTTAGAAGCACGGAGAAAATGAAATGTAAAATATGAGGTTAGAAAGAACGACCACGTGCGTATTTATACTTTTTTTTAAACAAACAAATATTTATTTATTTATAGTTTCAAATTTTTTGGCTTATAACAAATTTATGTCTTCTTATGAAGATTGAATCAAGATATAATGATATTAAACGTTATATCTTGAATCCTTAATCCAATTTTGATTAAAATCTATGTCATGTCATATTGACTTTAAAGAAATGTCTTAAATTTAAAGCTGAAGCTAATAATGTCATCGTCCTAATCTTGGATGTAATTTTTAATAAAATGCATGAAAAAACATTTAACAGCTGTTCTTAATAGTCGGGTATTTCGCTTAATCCTAAGCTAGTTTTCTAAGAATCTTTAATAATGTAGAATAATGTATACTATTTTGCATTAAATACTCATGAAAGTTCATGTAAGATATATTTAAGTGAACTACATTTTTTGCCAATACTCATATTATGAAAAACATGAAGAAATCACAAATACACACAAAAAACATATCGTTTGCCATTTATATTTGTAATGTAGTATAGATTACAGGCAATACTGAAATATGAAAGGGAAATAGTTACGAGGCCTAAATTATATGTATCTCTATTAAGAAAATTATCCGGTGTGTGTAAGTGAAGTATGAGTATATTATTAATAGAAAGTGAATCTTGGAGATGAGCAGTTTGATCGTAATAAATGTAAAAATATGCGCAATGAGACGAAATGTGTTCATATTTTATGAAAACACGCATCAGTTAATTCCTTTTCCAAATTATCAACGTTCTAAAAAATACAAAGTTACGATTGTCTGAGTAATGATCTGAAGTAGTCGTCCTTAGAGGTATGTTTTCTTATGTTATCTGCAACTATCTATGGTAAATTAATAAAATCGTCGGTGCCATGGAAGATGAAGATGAATGTCATTGAAGATATAGCCTTGCTAAAATTTGATGAAAATAAACTAGTAATATATATATATATATATATATATATATATATATATATATATATATATATATATATATATCCTGCCTTGACAGAGTACAAAATAGATTTCGTGGCTTAGTGGGGGGGATGCTCGTTTCTCTTCCCAGCAGCCTCTCTCCCACAGAAGAAACGTTGCGAGCCTGTCTTTGTTTTATCGTTATTTCCATGGCGAGTGCTCGTCTGAGCTCCAATTTCTGCCCCCCCCGCCAATCGTTCACGACAAACACACGTCTAGCTGAAACTACTGTCATTAATTTTCCCCACTCTTTATCTGTGCCTAAATCTAAACGTAGATTCCATAAGCAGAGCTTCTTTCTTAGAAGTGCACGACTGTGGAACTCGCTTCCGTTTGCCTGTTGCCCACCTGACTACAACTTGGATGTCTTCAAGTCCATCATAAACAAATTCCTGACAAACGGCTCTCTTAAGTAAGACACCCTATCAAATATCCAATACTAATGATTACTACGATACTATCTCATTGATTACTGTATACGCAATAACCCTTATCCCGAGTGGCTTCGGACCTTGATAAGTGGTGACTTCCATGTAAATATATATATATATATATATATATATATATATATATATAAATCAGATCGCACGGCATTGCCCGTTCGTAAAATACGCGTAAATATGAAATTTTGATTAATGCGTATGTCGTATTTATTATTATATATATATATACTAGCTTAATTACCCGGCGTTACCAGCTTGTATTTGATATATTTGAATATTCCGTCTGCATATTGATTAAACGAAATATTAATTCATAATGGCTTCTTTTTCGACATCTCCATGAAGTAAGGTCAGTAGGTGCGTTTTATTTTATATAAATCTCGCCAGTAGCCCTAATCCTCTTTTCTAGTTTCATCTTTTTTAGTTTATTCCTTCTTCTTTCAAAATATAATGTAATAATTACAACTATTATTTTATATTAAAGTGTATACCTGAAAACTGCTGAATCCCTTTTTGTTTTAATTATTTAATGTACAATATATATATATATATATATATATATATATATATATATATATATATATATATATATATATGTGTGTGTGTGTGTGTGTGTGTGTGTGTATTTATATATATATAAAGCTTGTTTTTGAAATATGGTTACTTTCAATGTATACCGTTTTCGTTTAACGGGTCTAGATTGTTATTTTTAAACCAGCTTCCGTTAATTTTGAGTTAAGCTCAATGTATCTATTTAATAGGTGTAGAGCATATATAGCGCAAAATTTTGTTGAAAATTTAATGATTATTTATATTTTATTAGTTACGAAAATTTTACGGAATTTTCGTATTAAAATGAACCTCTATTTTGTTTTGTCATAACTTTCTAAAAATATTTGAATTCAGTAAATGTGTACGGAAAATTTTCTAAAATGCACAAGACACGCATTCGAAAACTTTCGAATTTTGGTTTGAAATTAATATTTGTTTAACTAATCGATGAATGAATAAAAAACGAAAGACGTTTGGGATGTCTTCATCTTATTTCTTTACAAAAAAACGAAGATAAGAAATTATTTATAGAAAAAGAGAGAAGTTATTTAAAGTAAAGGAAAACGTATTAGAGAAAATAAAATTTTCTAAAAGGAAGTGGAGTAATAATTTGATTTAAAGAAAAATAACATTATTAAAGTTAGGCTAAACTATAAATATTTTCAATTTCACAATCTCGAGCAGTATTTACGTATTACTTGGAAAAATTTAGAAAGAAGAAAAAAACAAACAAAAAAAAACGCAGCAACCTTACATTAGCCCTAGTAACCTTTTATCTCAAAACTATGCTGAATTTGTCCTCTATCGATAAACATTTACTTACGAAAAATGTAAATTTTTTCATTGAATTTTGTCGTTTGTGAGGGATTACCGGGGGAAAATTATTGTCAAAATATATTTATCATCTTAAAAGACTGTAAGAAATTAAAAAGAAAAAGTTTTATTTTCCAAGCATGTAAATAATTTCTTTGATTCCGCTTATTTAAATTCATGCAGACATTGACATTTATTAAGACATGATGGCAACAGTAAAAAAAAATACCCGTTGCCATCAGCTAGAATAAAAACCAAAGCATTCAGCGTTCCAGCCGCGTTCTCTATTAATGTTTTTTTTATCGAGAGAAACATAACAAAGACTAAACATTCAAAAACCTGAACAAATGCATTTTATGTGAGCATGCGCAGAAAGATGTAAAAATATGTCAGACAGTTGAAATGAACATTTCTGATTTCAACTTGTGGATATATGTCTGTACGCGTTATTTTATCAACCTAAACAAAGATTTTACTCGTTATAAACCATCCTTGATGTATAATTACTATTTTCTGTAAATTTCACTGTGATGTGACGAGTATTTTATTTAGATAAAATAGATTGGACCCAATATATAGTAATGATTTAAAAAGTTAAAAAATTGACTCATGCGCCACCATCGAAAATCGAAACCAAAATGTTTAAAGACATGCTTCCTGCAAGGCTAAAAATAAAAACATGAAACAATAGCTATTACGTTACGCATACATATTCGTAATGCCGTCGCCCCACCTTCACCTAGCAAATTTCATTTTTATAATTTTCACACTTTTGCACCGATTTTCCCCTGCTAAAACCCAAGTTTCATGTCTGTAGACCAGAGTTGGAAGGCAAAATCTTTTAAACAAATATATATATATATATATATATATATATATATATATATATATATATATATAGAGAGAGAGAGAGAGAGAGAGAGAGAGAGAGAGAAAGAGAAAGAGAGAGGGAGAGGAGAGAGAGTAAGAGGGAGAGAATTCTTTTACTACAACCTTTTTACGCAAGTATTACGCAAGTATAAATCATTAGACTATCTGCATGAATGTAGTTAACTAAAAATGATCAGGCCACCAGAAAACCGGAAAAAACTAAAAGGGAATTATTAAAATAAGTGTTTAAAAGAATATGCAAATTAGCTTGATATTTTGCAAATGAAGGCAATTCCACGACCCATATATAACTAAGTTGTATTTTCTTTTTAAATACATAGAAAATCGGAGTTTAATATAAATATGAATACACAAAAAACAAATTGATAGGTGTATACATACATACATACATACATACATACATACATGCATATATACATACATACATACATACATACATGCACACACACACACACACACACACACACACACACACACACATATATATATATATACATGTTTTATTTTTTATTACCGTTTTATCTGTTTGGTTACATATGTTTCGGATGTCAAACCGTGTTTACGATCTAACAGCCTTGTCAGACCTTACAGAAAAACCGTAAGGTCTGACGAGGCTGTTAAATCGTAAACACGGTCCAACATCCGAAACATATGTAACCAAATAGATAAAACGGTAATAAAAAAATAAAACACATATTTGCTCTGCAATAGTATTGAGCACTCTCTTCAGGTTTTTACTAATTACCAGTTTTACCAACTATATATACATATATATATATATGCCCTCAAATGCGTTATATATATATATATGTATATATATACCTATGAATTTGTTTTATATATACATGTATATATATACCTATAAATCTGTTTTATATATATATATATATATATATATATATATATATATATATATATATATATATATATATATATATATATATATATATGGTATCATGGCAACAAAACGAACACTACTCTTCCCTCTCCCTCTTCAAAAAAATGGCGATAATCCATGATGTGTATAGTTTCATCACCGCAAAACACTTAAGAAATAATCACTACTACCAAAAACGAAAGTAATAATGTCTGGGAGGATAAATAATGCAATTTCTGGAAGATTGCAAATAATGACTCAGCGGGTTTTCCAAATAAATGCATGAATGCATTTTCTTTTTAAATTATTGTATAACATTAAAAACTGGCCCAGTCGACCCTCACAGTATGAACATGTTTTTCTAAAGATAAGTATTATATATCCGGAGAATAACAGCGAAGACAATACCAAATTTATGGCAATCCGTTTTGTATTTTTCTAATTTTCGCTTGACATACGTACATACATACATAATTTCCCCTTTATATAATAGAGTATATATACACTATTCTATATATGTATTATATATATATATATATATATAGCATATTTAATATTTATTTCTATATATATATACACTACATGTACTATATATATAATGTATATAGCATATATATAGTAACGATGGAGAAAATGGAGGGGTTAATTGCTTACTCAAATTTGGAAATATCACAACATGCAAATCGATCACTTCAAACATCTTAAGCCATAATTTTCCTCATCTATATATATATATATATATATATATATATATATATATATATAGAGAGAGAGAGAGAGAGAGAGAGAGAGAGAGAGAAAGAGAGAGAAAGAAAGAGAGAGAGAGAGAGAGAGGGTAGAAACGATTCAATTGTCGCGCTTAAAAGAAGAGATGATTCCATTTCCGTTTGATGAAAACCGGTGTCTTTTTTTTTAAGTGGGCCAGTTGTGTACAAATCCTAAGAGCAATAGGAGCCTTTTTATTATGTCTATACATGACACAATGTTCAACGTGCGTTATGGGAGCTGCGTTTCTGTACAACCAATTCTGTCTGCCGATCCAAGTAATGACAACCGGACCCTCAAAATGCATCGCTGGATTGCCACGAATAACAGGGATGAGACCAGTGTAATGAAAACAATGTTTCCAGTTACGGTTATGGTCTTTGGTGTGGTTTCATGTGAGATCAACATCATGCCACCTCACATCTTCGAAGTTGGCTTGAAAGTCAATACAAAGGTGTACCTAAGTGTGCTGAAGAGTGTGTTGATCCCCTGGTGCAATCTAGTGGCGCTGGCAGACTCTGGGTGTGGCAGCAGGACTCAAGCCCAAAGAGACCCAGGCTTGGCTTTAAAAAGCGTGCTACGACTTTGTACCCTTCTCTCAATGGCCCTCTCCTCTCCCTACCTCAACTGGCTGGACTATTTCGTTTAATACTTATGTCGAGAACATCACCAACATGACCTCTCACAACACCAAAGCCTGCCTGATGAGTGTTCACCAAGCTCCTGCCAGCGCTTGTGGAGAAGTAATGCTCCCAGTTCTGGACCCGGATCGAGGCGGTGATTGGAGCGAGCTGAGGCAGCTGCAGTAAATAGAATCAAGTTATCTGAATTGATTTTTTCAATAAAAGTTTAAAAATAAAGCCCTAGTGTTGTTTTCTTAAGGGCGACACTTTTAGTGTTCCACCCTGCAAACACACACACACACACACACACACACACACACACACACACACACACACACACACACACACACACACATATATGAAAATTAAGATAAAAGTATAATATTTAGTAGAGTATAATTGGACAATAGACAAAAGTCACTTCCAGCTGATATAAAATATTGATATTCAACATTCCAATGTTGCATTTATTAAAATTGAATCAATTTTGTAGAAACATAATCGATATAATGCTTATGAAGCTATTACTTTACTTGATTAGTATTTTTCTCATCAGAAAATAATGCTTTATAAATACAAGGAATTCAGTCTTTTCCGTTGTTTTGGAAAGTTACAACAGCAGATTCCCTTAAATAACTAATTTATAAACTGATAATCTGATTGGGCACAAATTTTGACAAATACCATTTGAAGGTTAGTACTTTATAAAAATCATGTACATCTTTTATTATCTTTATAAATACCTTTATATCAAGCGTGGAATTTATTGGGTTGTGTGGATAAGGGCTTAGCATTTCTTTTATTACGAACTATTTATGTTTTAGTTGTAATTTAGATGTAGACTTGTTCAAAGAATTCAGTTTTTTTTTTTCCTGATGAAGGCTGCACTGTTTTGATCGGAGAGTTCAGTATCGAAGATAAAGTTCCAAGGATTCCAAGCGAAATTTGCAGTCACTCTGTATGGGATAAGAAAAATAATTTTATATTAGAATTCGATATATTTATCATGTGTTTTATTCAGAGAACTATTTTTCATATTAGAAACGAAGAATGAAAAAAAAAATGAATGAACCAAAATTCAAAGAAATATAAAATAAACATGCTCTACTGTTATTCATCAAACATGCCCCCCCCCAGTTCGTCTTCCATCTTTTCTCCTAAATTAAAACTGCCTTGGTTGGGCGCTATTTTGCAACTGAGAATGATATAATAGCTGCAGTTGAGGAATTCCAAATGACCAGCTCTTGAGGGAAAATAAATTACCAGAAAGTATCTCACCCATTCTTAATTTTTCTTATGCTTAAACTTTTCATTAAAATGCAAAAGAAGAATGACGTATGTTGTAAACTGAGGTGATTCTGATAAATGCTAAAACGTTGAGATTTATTTTCCTCATCACTCTCCAAAGCAATGAATTTTTTTACAGAAATGAGAATTCAACATATTTTAGAACCAATAAAAACCAGTTCAAACTCCAAAAGTAACACGTACATGTGCAAGTAATAAACTAACGAGGAGTTAGAAACGTCTATAAAGAATACAGCAACAATCTTATCGAAGTTCGTTACTTAAAATACACGAAAGAAGCATTTTATTCATAACTCGTGGATCAATGTTTATTAAGGCCCAAGAACCACTCGAGGATTAAAAGTTAATGAGTGTCGGGAGGACTGTGAGACAACACCGTGATGATCAGTTGTAGTGGAACTTAGGTAGGGTTTGATTATTAAAAAGGACGGCTCAGCAAGAACTTATTTACATTAAACGTGAAAACGACCATGTTATATTCAGGTAGAAAGCAGCCCCGCAATATTGTGTTCCATAGATAGGCACTTCTAGGAAAGAATGTTTGCTCATGAAATTTTTGTTTAATTTTAGGTACTTATAAAGAGTAAGGGAAAGTATTTACGATTGTTGCAGCTAGATGTGTATTTGTTGCGAATATTTTGCAGGGGGATAAATTGAAGTTCAGTCGAGTACCTGCCACGAAAATAACGACAGAACAACGTCTCTTCTGTGAGAATGAGGAAGTAAAAGGCGAAAAGTGCATTTCCCACTAGATTTCGAAGACGGTTTTGTACTTTGTAAGATAGGAAAAAGTACCGTTAGAAACTCCCGCAGATATTGCAACTGTACGTACTCCATATTAAGACGCATTTTTTTTATTTTTTATTTTTTTTTTATTACATTTTCACCCCAAACAAGGCAAATTGCCACTTTGGTGTAGGGGGCTACTATCAGGGGCAACAACTACTGGGGTACTATGTAGGGATTTGGGCAGCAAGGTGTCGGTTCACGTTACACTTGAACTTCTGCACGTCAGTACTGTTGGGGAAGCAGGGACCTGGAATGGAATTCCAGAGTCTTGCGGTTCTGGGGAAGAAACTATTGGAGTAAAAAGATCTTTTACATCTAGGGACCTCTACAGTGTGGGGGTGGGATCTAGTAGCCTGTCGGGTTTGTCGAGGGTGCTCGCGTCGTGGGGGCACAAGTGATTGCAGTTCGTCAGAGCATTCACCACTAAAATACTTGTAGAAAAGGCAGAGGGATGCAACATTTCGTCGATGGGACAGAGGCTGAAGCTTAGATGCCAGTTCAGGGCCTATCAGGTTTGCGACTCTCTTTTGAACCTTGTCAAGGAGCGAGAGACTAGTAGCAGATGCACCAGCCCAGATGTGGCAGCAATACTCCATACATGGGCGAATGGTGGCCTTATAGAGGTACAGGATACTTTCGGGTGTTAGTAGTTTTCTAGCACGGTAGAGAGAGCCTACCTTTCTTGCAGCGGCCCTGGCAATGCCTTCAATGTAATTGTTCCAACTCATGTTTCCTGTGAACGTTAGGCCAAGGAGTTTGAAAGATGGACTCTCAGATAAAGAGTCGTTGGCCATTGCTATGGGTGGTAGAGAGGGTTTCTTGTAATTATTGAATGAAACTAGTTTAGTCTTGGCAGCATTGAACGCGACCAACCACTTTTGTCCCCATTCCACTACAGATTGGAGGTCTTCTTCTAGTGTTTCTGCCATTTCTTTAGAAATGTGTTCATTCGTCTTCCTGTCGTGTCTGCCATAGAGTGTAGTGTCATCAGCATATATACCCATCTCAGAGGCAATGTTGTCGGGGAGGTCATTTATGAATATCAGGAACAATAGAGGTCCAAGGATAGAACCCTGGGGCACTCCCGCATTTATATCATATTGTTTAGATGTGCGACCGTCGAGGACTACCTGGATTTTTCTCTTATCTAAGAAGGATTTAATTATGTTAAGTATTCTACCAGTGATACCGTATGATCTGATTTTACTGAGGAGACCCTCATGCCATACCCTGTCAAAAGCCTTAGATATATCTAGAGCTACCGCTCTGCCTTCCCCCGCTTTGTCCAGTGAATGGTATATACGTTCAGAGATCACAGTGAGGATGTCTGCTGTGGAACGGGCTTGTCTAAATCCATATTGTTTGTCAGTCAGTAGTTTAGCATCTGTAAGATGATGGACTAGAGCATGGTTAATTATGGTCTCAAATATTTTGGCAAAAAGTGGGAGGAGGCTAATGGGGCGATAATTTGATGGGTCCGTCCTTTCGCCAGAATTCTTGAATACTGGTACAACAGAAGCAGTTTTCCAGCAGGCAGGAATACAAGATTCATTAAGACATTTGTTGTAGAGTTTGGAGAGAACTGGAGCTACTTCGGCTGAGCACTTTTTTAATAGCACAGCTGGGATAAGATCGGGTCCACATGCTTTTGAGGTGTCAAGGTTTTTTATGATAGCATGCACCTGAGCAGGGGTGGTTTTCAGATCGTCTAGTGTGGCGTCTGTCCGCATAGGAAAATCAGGTAGGGGGTGGTTGGAAGGGTCCAGTGTGGAGTTTGAGGCAAACCGACTGGCAAGCATGTTAGCCTTGTCGGTTGCTGAGGAGACAACCTCGTGATTGTTGGTTAGTGGGGGAATTGTTGATTGCCCATTATTTACTACACTGTTGTAGATTTTCCAGAAGTCTCGAGTTCCTAGTTTTTGTGCTTCGATGCGCTTTTTAGTGGTTTCCGTAAATTCTCTCTTAGCTGTCGCTATTTCTTTCTTAACGTTATTTCTAGCTTCTATATACTTCACTCTGTTTGAACTGGACTTATGTCGGTTAAACCTACGGTATGCATGCTGCTTTTGAGTAATGGCAGTTGCACAAGTCGACGTAAACCATTGGGGAGAGTGGGGCTTACTATAAAATTTCCGCATGGGAACATGCGCTTCGATTGCAGTTTTGAACCAGTCAGTGGTCTCGTTTGCACATTGTTCAGCAGGGAGAGAGAAAATATTTTTCCATGGAGCATCTCTAATTAGTTCCCTGATGGCTTCCCAGTCAGCCTTATTATAATATCTCGTTGTTTTGAGCACTGGCTCTTCAGTTTTGGGTCTAGAGTTTAGGGCGATTTCAACCATTATCACTGCATGATCAGCGTTCCCGAGTGGGCTGTGGGCCTTCGCTATGCAGTCATCGGGAACTGTGGTCAAAAACAGATCTAGAAGTGATGCGTGTTGTTCTTCCTGGTCAGGGAAACGGGTTGGAAACGTAACAATTTGTGATAGGGAGTGAGATATAGCGAAGCTATGGGTTGTGCTGCCCGCTGCATCTGTGTGAGTAGAGAATCCAAGCCAGTTTTTGTGGTGGACATTTGGTTGTTATATAAATAAAGGATTGCGTCAGAAGTAAAATACTTCCTAAAACGGTAACATTATTTATTTAAATATTGCTGAAAAGAAAATGGTAAGAAAAGAAAACACCGATTTGCCTGTGCCTGGGAGCAAATTAAAGATAGAACATAAATTGTTGAAGGGATATTTCAACACAATTGTTTAATATTTTTCCATGAAATAAAACAATATGACTAAAAAGAACTATTTTTCTATATTGAAATCACAACATTCGTAAAATATAAAAATAATAACAAAACATACATAATTAATACTTTCTACATAATCAGTAGGGTTATGACAACAGCATATTCCTTTCATTTGTTTTGATCCTCATGTATATATCCATTGATATCTTATATGTTTTTATGTAAAGTAATGTGGTTCTCGGTTGATTAATTGTGTAATGTGGTTCTCGGTTGATTAATTGTGTAAAGTAATGTGGTTCTCGGTTGATTAATTGTGTAAAGTAATGTGTTTCTCGGTTGATTAATTGTGTAAAGTAATGTGGTTCTCGGTTGATTAATTGTGTAAAGTAATGTGGTTCTCGGTTGATTAATTGTGTAATGTGGTTCTCGGTTGATTAATTGTGTAAAGTAATGTGGTTCTCGGTTGATTAATTGTGTAAAGTAATGTGGTTCTCGGTTGATTAATTGTGTCTTACGCGAGAGTCAAAACAATGAAAAAATTATGCTGTTGTCATAGGTCTAATAATCAGTATATAAATGTTGTGTAAAGCTGAATTAACTTGAAAAAGAGCGTTTTAATTTCAACATTAGCGCGATAAATAGGTCCAACTTTTGCATTTATTTACTCAGAAGAATGCTTATCTTATTTTTATAAAATACTAGCTGACCCGTTTTCCGGCGTTTCCTAAGATAGTATATTAACTCCCAAAAATGTGATGTTCCAAATTTGAGCCATTGAATTATTTGCTGCATATAGTTGTCCGGCACAAACACAGACTCGACGATTTTAATATAAATCAGTAATAAAAAAAAAAAGGAAAAAAAAGTAACAAAATATCTTTCGCTCTGTGTGTTTTGTGGAGACTTTGTGTTTTCGTTAGGACATCAACCACATATAAACTTTTATAGAAAATCGCACCAGGAATTGGCCTAGGCGTCTGACAGAACAGATCAGAATATGAAGGTTTTACTTCTAAAGCTATACTGGCCAATGAAATAGGAGAAATATGATTTTATTATAGCGATTATAATACGTTAATTTTGAGATTTGTGTTTTAAGCGATCGTCATGGAAACGAGTTGAGCGATAGGTCTCGCCACAGGAGACTTTATTAAAAGTCGTAGTCTACCATGAACTGATTTTAATAGCGCTTCTCTGTCGCCACTATTCGAGAAACGCCTTGAGCTTATTTCCGACCTGTCAAGTCAGCACTACATGCGGCGAAACTTCTTGACATTTGCATAATCGTTTTGAAAAAATTGTATTTTATTAACTATTATTTGTCGTTGTCGAATAAATTAAAATATTTTGTTTGAAGAATTAAAAGAATGAAAAATATATATCTGCCCTAGCTTTACACCTTTATACTAGCTGGACGCTCAGCGTTGCCCAGTCATAAAATACGCTTAAACATGATATTTTAATTTACGCAGATTGCGTATGTATTATTATAGAATCAGAACATAAAATAAAAAAAAATGATAATGATAATATCATTCATCAAATTCCGTCTGTGTTTGTTCACAATACTACGTTAGCTAATATTTGGGCTTGACGATAAATGCCATGGAAAAGTAACTTTTGATAAATGCTTAGTTTTTAAATATGCACGCGACGAAAGTATTTGTAGGGATTTTAAATGGTACTTCTTCTTTCATTGTAAATTGAACTCATTAATAGGAGAAAAATTGAAATAAAATGGTGAGATACACTCGGGCTTGAAACGATGAACCGTTCGATCTGTAGTCGAATGCTCTACCACTGAGCTATTTCTACAGATGACAGTAGTTCTGTTTTTCTTTTCTTTTTTTTTAGAAGAAACGATTTGCTAAGAATTGAATCTCTCTGGATTTGCTGAAAATTATCTCCCTTGGCCAGGGTAACTGAAAAATATTCACCTCTATTTTGTTTATCTATAAAAAAGAAAGACTATTTTTAGGATCGGATTATTTCGATTTTTGATACGTATCGGATGAATTGTTTACAACGCATATCTACTAAGTTATTGCAATACATTGGCTCAGCTGTTTCAGAACATATGAGGAACTCACACACACAGTGACTTTTATATAATAGTACAAATTATTGTTGTGTAGCGGTGAGTATATATATATATATATATATATATATAATATGTTTATTTATATAGACAGATATTACGTAGTCGCTACAGTAAAAATGCTAATGCTCCGGAACAATTAGTTTATTTGAAAAAAAAAAATCACCCCATTAGGCTACAGAAATTAAGCTTGTCTCCTATTCAAAATAGCTGGTTCTTAAATGAAAGGAGAGAAATAAAAATATATTGTTTTTAATTAAAAACTTAAGATATTTAAACGCTAACTTGAAGTGACATTCTACAGAAGGGAAAAGAGGTTTAAGCTAAAAAGAAAAAAAAAATTAAAAGCAGAAAAGATTTATTTCTGCCGCCTGATGAGGTCCTTTTATTTGTTTTATTTTAAAACAATTGTTCTGAAACATTAGCATGTTCAGTGTAGCGACTATGCAACATTTGTCTATATAAATAAAAATATTATACTTTGCTCTTTTTATTGAGCACAATGGTTTTTAATTCATAGATTTTATCTCCTGAATATCTTTAATTTGGTATATATATATATATATATATATATATATATATATATATATATATATATATATATATATATATATTAATGCATCTAAAATGGATGGCTCTCGTCTTGGGGAGGCTCCATGTTTTGACAAGCTTCTGGGTTTGACCTTTACTCCTGATCTGACATGGAACACGTACATCAAGTCTGTTGCAAAGGTCGCTGGGAAAATGGTTGGATCCTTCTACCGCTCCAGAAGATATCTCACTACTGATGCAATTCTCTATCTATATAAAAACCAAGTACGTCTAAGGATGGAGTACTTCTGCCACATCTGGGCAGGAGCTGCTAAAACAGCCTATCCTGCCTTGACTGAGTACAAAATAGACTTCGTGACTTAGTGGCGGATGCCCTTTTCTCTTCCTTACAACCTCTCTCCCACAGAAGAGACGTAGCGAGCCTGTCTTTATTCTATCGTTATTTCCATGGCAAGTGCTCGTCTGAGCGCCAATCTCTAGTCCCCCTACACCAATTTTTCATGATAAATACCTGTCTAGCTGAAACCAGTCAATAATTTCCCTCACTCTTTATCTTTACCCAAATCAAAACGTAGATTCCATGAACAAAGCTTCTTTCTTAGAACTGCACGCCTATGGCTCTCTCTTCCGCTTGCCTGTTTCCCATCTGACTACAACTTGAGTGTAAGTCCAACATAAACAAATTCCTGATGAACCGCCCCTTAAGTAAGACATTTTATCAAATCTCCAATACTAACGATTACTACGACACTATCCCATTGATTAGTGTACACGCAATAACTCTTATCCTCGAGTGGCTTCCGGGTTTTGATAAGTGGTGAGCTCCATGTAAAAAATATACATGTTTATTGTATATGCATACGTGTCTGAATTCGTGTATCGTCTAGTGGTATTACGTTGGTGTATATGTATTATGTGTTTAATGACGTGTATATGTTGATGATAGTCTTGATATTTTGTGCCTATTGATCGTTTAAACAGGACATATAACAATTATAACATTAAAGGACAACTAACCGTCTCTGGGGTTTTACAACTGCCAATAGGGAAACATACCTTGTTAATCTTTGGTCTTGATTTGACGGATCGTCGGAAAAGCTGTAAATGAAGATTCGTACAACTCAAAATCTTGGTAGTGTTTACAGCAGCTTTATTCCGGATGTTTCCCCCATTGGAAAGCTATAAGACTGATCCTAGCTTTTTACTATCGGCATTTTCGCCTACTCGAAGCCATTGATATCCACGACCATCTTCCTCCTCTTACTCCGACCGAGACTGCCAACTCTGATTCCCAACTCTCGACTAACTGATACGTTACTTTCAAGCTCTCTTGTTACGTCATTAGTATACGTTACTAAGATAATCACCTGATGTTTTTACATGTCATTATTCTAAGTTGTCAACTAAATTGTTATGATAACATTTACAAGTTAACATTCCTAAATTAATGTAAAAAAATATGTATTCTAAATATTTTTTTTATTCTAAAACATATTTTAGCTGACAAAACTTTTTGGCTTAAATAATCATAATAATCGCCGACTAGCACACTTTCGGTGTTGCCCCGGCATGCTAATATACTACATTATATAAACATGCTTATCTCCCCTTTCTTATTTTTATACTTTTATATTGTTATGGAATACGCTGATCTATCCAGTTTAGGAATAATAACTTTTATATAGACTTTAATATAGTGACATCTAACACAGGTGAGTACGCGTGGTAGTTATGGCCTCCAGCATCATGACGTGTATTTATCTTACACAGTTGGACTAATGCACATTTTGGGAACCATACCAATGCGTTTATCCTTATTATTACTGATCTGCAAGATTACAAATGCTATCGTTTTCCTTCCCTTCTTTCCTTTCTTTCTCTTATTCCTCTCTCTCTTCTTTCCTTCCTCTTTTCCTTTTTTCTTTTAATCATCTTTTCTGCCGCCTCTCCACTTTTTTCCTTAACTTATTTCCTCCTCCTCCTTTTCTACTGTTATCCCCCCAATCACAGACTCTTCCCTGCATTTCTTTAGTGAAACTTAAAAACACAGGAAGATTTCAACTGTATAAAGGTCTTCTACTCATCCTCACCTTTAAATAAGTTCATTTACTTAAAAAAAACTTATTACACTTGTAATACCAATTAAAAAAAAACGTGTGACGCAGTTATAGTAATTATATGAAAAAGTGATTTACTGCCGAGTAGTGACCAGTCCAGTGTGATCATCTGCATTTTGATGGTCGGCATGGGTGTTGTCCAGCCTAATAATTTTCCTGCATGACGGCTGACAAAAGAACTGTTGAGTCAATCAATGGTCCGTTCTATTTGTCTGGCATTATAATCTATGGTATTAGGTGGATGCTAAAATAATGTCGTTTTTATATATATAGTTTAATGTCTTTTATATATATAGTTTAACGCCAAAAAATAATGTTTTTTGACGTTAAACTATATATATACAAACGACATTATTTGTGCAAAAATGTATATAATTGAACTTAAAAAAAACGACATTATTTTTGTACCAACCTAATACCATAAGTTTTGAGAGCGTCTTGGAGCTGTCTTGGATTATCTTTGGTAAATCAGCAACAGCGCTAGTTCCATAGAAAACAAAGCTCACCTTCATTGAAGATGAGTCTTTGCTGACTATTAAAAAACAATGAGGAAGTGATTGAGACATTTATTTATTAGTGAGGTTTCCGTGGCATTCCATACTGCTTTCTACATCAATCTATCTATCTATATATTTTTTACAAAGGGATCACTATATGTCAAGGCCGGAGGCCGCTAGAAGATGAAGGTTAATGTGTGTACGATAATCATTCGGACAATAGCGTAATAATCGTTAGTAGTGGAAATTTGATATAATTAGATAATTTAAGAAGACGGTTCAATAAGAACTTGTTTAGATTGGTCTTGAAGACAATATTGTAGTCATCTGGAAACAGACCAGCGGAACAGAGTTCCACAGGCGGGCAGTTCTAGGAAAGAAGCTTTGTTTATGGAATCCACAAATGTTTAGGCACTGACAGAGAATAAATTATTTTGGCTAGACGAGGTTTTTTATGAAAGATTGTCAAGAGGGGACCATAGATTGGTGTTCAATCCCGGGTGTACCACACCGTTTTCTATTAATTTTTTCTTATCAATGAGTTCAATTTACGATAAAAGAAAGTTACCACTTAAAATCGCCGCAAATCATTTCTTCCTTTGCATATTTTAAAAATGAACATTAATCAGAAGTGACATTTCCAGGGCATTCACCATCAAGCCCAAATATCAGCTGACGTGATATTTTAAACAAACCCAGACGGAATTCGATGAACAACATTATCATTATTAAAAATAAAATGCGAATTAGTCCACAGAGAAAATTATTCTTTGTAATATATAATATTCAATAGAGGATTAATTTTATAACAATACATGCACAATCTGAATAAATTAAAACATCATGCTGAATCGTATTGTACCACCGGGCACAGGAGAGGGAGAGAGAGAGAGAGAGAGAGAGAGAGAGAGAGAGAGAGAGAGAGAGAGATGAAAGACATCAGTTGAGACAAATGCCACTTTATTTAGGTATGACAATAATTTTCGACACCAATAAAAAAAATACAAGTAAAAACAAGTAAAATGGAATCAATTAATCGTAATTGAAGAGAAAAGATCAGGGTTTAAATCACATATAAACATTATTTTACACAGAATAAAACGGATGAAATTTGATTTGGATGTTACAAAATAACCAAAACATAAAAAAAAAATGAAAAATTAATATGGCGTCGCAGATATATGAAAAACAGGTCGTATAAAACAAGAATATAGGAAAAAAACTTCGTACAAATATATATATCTTTTAAAAGTTATTGTTTAACCATTATTTAAGTAAAATATTACAGTAAATGTGTTACCTTTTGCTTGAAATATTATGAAAAAGACATATGAATTATGATACCCAGAAAAAAAAATATTTTAAGCAGTCAACATCTGAAATAACTAACTTCCTGTTTGATATAGAACCTGCTAAATTACAGAATTTCCTTTAATATTAATTTTCAGTATCGTCATTTGTAACCCAAAAGGATAATTAAATTATTTTTTATTAAATTCCTCTTTATTCTAGGAAATATCATTAAGTTTTTTTAAAATTTTAACGCAATTGATTTTATTGGAAACTTATTTTCCATACAAAATGTTTGTATGGACTGAAAGTCACATTTTTATTTAATATTAACAAAAATTAAAATATGCCACGCACAAAGAAATTTAATAACACTTAAATCATAATTATTTCAATTACCTGCACACATTATACCAGAATATTAATAATTCTTTTTAACCAATGAGAATAAAGACAAATTCCCCCAAAACCAGTAAAAAAAAACCAACAAAAAAACAAAACAATTATTTTATTGGTTTATTTTTATTTGTTCATTTATTTGTTTATTTTTATTTTTATTTATTTATTTATTTTTCTTTCCTTTTCTCAAGTCAAACCGAAAATTAAATCTGAAAGGATTTTCCATTATATAAAAAAGGGGTGGGGTGAAATGTTTTTGACTCTTGATGGGGGGGGGGTATGAGACCAATGATTTCGACGATCGTTTTTATAACCACCGGCTGTGCTAACCAACCAATGGAAATCTTCCAAAGTTACTATAAAAATTGTCGAATTTTGGATTTAATCTGTTCGCCGTTAACTACGTCATGGACCGCATTTGATTCTTGGCCGCCATCTTTGTTACTAGTAATTACTTTACACTCATTCTCGGGACTGCACTGCTTCTCCACCGCCATCTTTGTTCAACAGGATGTCTCAACACTTAACAGTTTCGAAATTATATTTTTGTTCTAACAGAAGAAACTAGTAACGCTACGATTTTTATTAGCGATGTGCGAACAGATTACTGCGTCATTGGTCTTCCGTAGAAAAAATTATTCACGTTTGATTTCTAAATATATTTTTTTTTAATTATTCACTATTAAAAAACGGCATTGATTAAAACATATTATTAGCTGTAAGATTGTTTGTTTATTCATAATAAGTTTTAAAAGGCAATCTTCAACATAAAAATTCAAGCATTAAAAAAAAATAATTTCAGAAATCATTTAACATAGAAATCAGAAACCGTTGACATAGAAATTGGAACACTTGGGTGCATAACAGGTAAAAACTGTCAAATGTAAATAAATAATTATTAAAATTTTTGAAACTTAATTTTAATAGATTTTCCAACTTCTTTATTTCAGAAAAATCGATAAAAATCGTATAAATCAGCAACATTTGTGACACAAAATTAAGTGTTAATTTATTTCATCATTCCATTATATTTTAATATGTAAAAAACCTAAGATGTAACTCACCCCCCTCCCACACACCGAAATTCTGATAAGATCGCATTAGGACAAAATATGAGAATATTTTTTGTATATTATTTTATTTCAGTTTATACATAAATATGTAAAAAAAAAAATAACGAAATTGATCAATTATTTGATTTTTTATAGAATTTGAAAAATCACGTCATTTTCATTGTTTACGTCAAAATATGTAGAAATAACATGCAGTTCCAATTTTCCCGTTTTTAACATTTTGGGGATTTTGTTTTAGAATCTTTCTTCTTGTTGCAATATCTTTTAGCTAATGAGTGTGGGTATAGTCTTGACAGTCGGGAGATTCTATTTATAAACGCTGTTGATAGGAACTGACGAATCAAATTAATTTACGTTCTGCTACCAACCAATCAGAAACCAGAATTGCTTCATAACAATTAAACCTTTTCTGTAGCAACCCGCATGTGCTTCCTCGTGACAACACGGGAAAAATATTTTGTTCTGTGGCTTCCAACTCAAGAACTATCTACTGAGAACCAGTCAACTCCAGGACTTGTATAGAACAACTAACCAGCGGAAACTATTCTGAAAATAAACATGGCTTTCAACTCAAAATACTGCAAAAATTACAATGAATTAATTTTATTTAACAAGTCTTTACTGTTATTATTTGTTATTAAGGCTGAATATTCAGCCTTTATTATGGTCATACCTAACTTTATTTTTACCAGTCACTAGAATTCAAACTCGGCTAATATTTAGAATATTTGATACTTTTGAGGATTTTTCAGTGCCCCTCAAACAATAACAAATAAACACTCAAATTTTACTACTTTTTAAAAAGAAATATATGTAATTATAATAGGATACAAAACGTCCATGTACATAATTTTATATAGCCAATTTGTATCATCATCATTATTAACAACAACAACAACAACAACAACAACAACAATAACAACAAAAAAAAAAAAAAAAAAAAAAAAAACAATTGTGGACTACTCCTTGAGGAACAGAAAGGATGCCGAAAATGAAACAGGAACACGTAATCTATACATAGAAAAATAGTGTGAGATATTCCACATTGTTTATAGGTTGAACCAAAGAAAAAAAATGAGGCATCTCAACCTAAAGACCAGGAAACTCATGACCATGCACGATACACTACACTCAAAGGGTGATGCTGACCGATTCTATGTGAAAAAGAAAAGACTGAGAGAGAGGACTGGTTTGTACAGAAGACTGGTTTGTAAATGATACGAAAAAAGAATCAGAATGTACATACAGCAGAACACGGAAAACATAATTACCACAGCAAGAGACGCTGAAAAATGAATAAGACAGAAAACAGAGAGGCAAGGGATAAGACGAAGAAAGAAAAATGGGAAGAGAAACGACTACATGAACGATTTAAAAGGATGACAAACGATAAGACTAACGAAAACACTTAGACATGACTACGAAAAAGAAACCTAAACAGAGAAACTGAATCACTAATAACAGCCGCACAAGATAACGCGATTAAAACCAACCACATCAAAGCAATGGGTGACAAGACGTAAGAAAACAGTAAATGCAGACTGTGACAAAGAGATGAAATAATAAACTACATAATAAGCGGATGCAGCAAACTAGCGCAAAAAATCAATATAAGAATAAACAGGGTCAAGTGAGCAAAGCAGTACACGGGAATTATTCAGGCAGCTGCATCTTGAACATCCAGACAAATGGTACAAGCAAAACCCGGCAGCAGTACACGAAAATGAAAGTTACAAAATTTTATGGAACATAGACGTACAAACAGATAAACTCATACAAGCCAAAATACCGGATGTCATGATAGTTAATAAGAAGGAAAAGTTATACCAAATCGTAGATTTCGCTGTCCCAGCAGTCTACAGAGTGAATATCAATATTCAGCTGAGTAAATATATAGAACTGACTGGAGAGCTGAAAATGATATGCAAGGTGAAGAAAATCAAGATTATGAGAATAATAACAGGAGCACTAGGGACAATCACAAAAAATTATGGAAAAAAAAATTTGGAGAGATTGGAATAGGAGGGATTGTTAAGAAGATCTAACGGATAACAATAATGAAAATTGCTGGAATATTAAGAAAAGCCCTTGAGTGCGGATGTAACATATGAACTACGGGAACTATCCGTACATATAGAAATTGCTACAGATTAAAAAAAAATGCACATACACACAAACACCACATGGGAGCAAGAAAACCGAGCTGTTTAACACTTCTCCACCTCAAAAAAAATAATAAATAAATAAAAAATAAATAAATAAATAAAAGAAATAAAACGAAAGAAGAAAGATCGGCATAAACTGGCACTACACCAAATAGTTGAAGAGAGTCAAGGAGGATGGAAAGACTGAAGGGAAAAACCACTAGCACCGAAAGTGAGGCTTTCTGCCATCCAAATTCCAGTGAAGATTACTTGTCGCTGTCAACGAGAAATCAATGGTAAACGGCTGTTGGGTAACGCAAATTGAATTGCAAAGGTTATCGAAAATGGTGAAGAGTACTGGAAATTTTGAGAGATTCAGGCTACCAGGGAACACCACATGTTGTCAAAGAGAAATCTCTAATAATGGCCTGTATGTAAACTTCTAGTGAGTAATAATAATAATAATAATAATAATAATAATGATGATGATGATGATGATGATGATGATGATGATGATGATGATGATAATAATAATAATGAGAAGAAGGAGAAGAAGGAGAAGAAGAAGATGATGAGTATAAACCAGAAGTGGCACAGAAAATCTACAATGTCGAATTCTTTGAGACATACTCATACAAACTGATAAGGTCCTTGAACATTCCAAACCTGACATAAGTTTCCTAAACAAAAACAAGAGAACTTGATTAATCATTGACATATAGATTAGAACGCTTGGGGCACAACGGAAAAGCACATGAATGGCTTATTGAGAATAACGAGACAATCCCTTTTCCAATTTTGCAAAAGGATTGCCTGTTAGGAACGGTGAAAATGTTAAGGTACAGCTTTAAAGTCAAAGGAATTGATCTGATGTTCAAGAAAATAAAATCTTACTAAATACATCCAAAAGTTAAAACTACTACTACTACTACTACTACTACTACTACTACTACTACTACTACTACTACTACAGTCTAAAATAATGATAAATTAAAATAATTTGAAATACATATATATTAGTTTGTCTATATGCCCGTTCCAGGATTCTGGACATAAAGTTTAATATCATTATATATTGATTTTTAATCGTTATAAGGGGATATAAAAGTAATACAAAACTGTTCTGCCCGCGGAATTTATTTCACTTGTCCTAGGACGGGTATTCTCAAGGTTATTTTGTGTAATAGCATTTTCACTGCATTCTCATCGACTTCCCGACGCCGTTGCAACGATTGAAATATTGATATTTCTGTTTATGATGATCTGTCTTTATCAAAACTAACGTGTGTCACAATTTGCGTATTTTTATTGTCACTTTGAAAATTTATACAAGTATACACTGTACGTGAAATATGACGAAAATTATGCTTCGCTAGTGTTCGCGTTACTATTCATATTCATGTAAACGACAAGTTATGATAGAAATGTCAAAGAAAACATCTTAGATTGGAAAGTTTAAAAAAAAAAAACGAAAGAAAAACGTATCAATCGGTATAGAAAGAAGAAATAAAAAAGACAATTAAGTGTCATTATGGAAACAGAGTGAATGCTTTCTTTTCGAATTCGTTTTAGACGGCGGAAGGGGAGTGTCCGACTTGCTACTCGAGTTTTTCTTGCACCTAATTACTTGAAATAGTTTTGTCTAGCAGTTTTTTTACTCGATAAATGTTGTGTGACGGGCCATATATATACGCACATACACATACTAATTTTCTAAATTAGCCACGATTTATGTACTGCTGCTAATGATGACAATCATACGCTATTCTAGATAAATATGCTGGATCCGTCAGTGCTAAATATCGTAAAAGCTTGCGGTATTATTAAAACACACACACACACACACACACACACACACACACACACACACACACACACACACACACACACACACACACACACACACACACACACACATGTAATCAACGAAGATTTGATCTAAAGTCTTGAAATTTGGTATATAGGGTAATCAGACATGTAGAAACCTTTTTAATCGATTTTAATCCGGGAAAATATGCTGCTAAGGAGTCAAAATTTAAAAATTAGTATTGGAGGGAGGTAATCGGATTTTTATCTGTTTATTAATTCTTTCACAACTGCGCATGCGAGAATCGTTCACATGACAGCGTCTTTATGTCAATAAGTAGGTTTGAAAACACTTTTGAAAGAACGTGGCAAGTTGGCTTAATGGTTATCAAACTTGACTCGCTGCCTTTAGGTTTTATTGTCGATCTTAGTTTGAGTATTTTTTTTTACTTACAAGAAATGAACTCTTTAGAAAAGACATACTCGCATGCACATGTCCAGTTTCTTTCTATTTTTTTTTTTACTTCATTTTTTTAAACCAATTTAATGTTGCGTTTAGTACCGGGAAACGTCGGGTACATCTTCTAATAAACAATAAAACGAATTTGTTTACAACTTTCAGTCGAGCGTTATTTTTTGGCAAATATCTTTTTAGGCCCATATCTCAAAAGATATTCACAAAAAGTAAACTCGATTAAAATATATTTTCTCTCAAGCCTGAAAAAACAAAAACAAAAAAAAAACAAAAAAAAAAACAAAGACAAAAACAAAAAACAAAACAAAACAAAAAAGAAACAACAAAAAAATAAAAACCAAATAATCTTATGAGTAATATTTGTCTTCAAAATTAGATTTTTTTACACAGTAACAAATCTACCTAACGTAAAATTAGAAAACTTTGTAAAAAGTAAACAATGTCAAGGAAACAAGTATTTGTATAAATATGAAACCATTTTACAAGCATTCTCTCTTAAGCGTGAAAGTAAACAAAGAATATGAAAACGTATATATATATATATATATATATATATATATATATATATATATATATATATATATGCACGAAATCCTTAAAGACGAGGACGATTATTTATTTTATTATGCATCACTTTTGGGAGAAATGAACTTTACCCATATTTAAAACCGATCCTGTGTCTAACGCTGCCCTCGTGGCGAATCAAGTAAATAAATATTTTTCTTAATTAATTGATGTTTGAAAACAAAATCATAAAATAAAATCTCGATACTTTTAATTATCTAATAGTAAACTGCATTCATTCCGTCTTCGCAAAAACGCTATATTGATTTAAATGTTTGATATATCTGTTTACGATATTCTCTGTCAATTAAGATTAACACGTGACATAGTTTGATAATTTTTATTTTTTGAATAGTTTGGTTGTTTTGATTGATTGCATGTCAATCTTTTTCGTCATATTTTATGCTGAACCCAGTAATAGACACACGCTCTCTCTCTCTCTCTCTCTCTCTCTCACACACACACACACACACACACACACACACACACACACACACACACACACACACACACACACACACATACGCACAAACACGCACACACGCACACACACACACACACGCGCGCACACACACGCACACACACACATATATTTTATAAATTGAGAAAAAAAAAGCGGTCAATTAGCGTACACGATTCATTCCAAACTTCTGTTTGTTGAATACTCTGATGGCTGTTTATTATGACATCCCGCGAACATGGTTTTATAAATATCTAAATTTACTTCATATAAAGGTTAATTACCGGTAGCCCTAAGGGAATACACTAGCCCACAAAACCAAGGTTGGCTGTGTTGACTGGGTTCGAATCTCTTGACCACTTATTGCACTGATTATTGCATAAGCTCGAAACACTAGTGTCCGTGTATATAAATATTAATATTTATTGGAAAAAAAGTTTTTTTTCAATAAAATAATATGTATGTGTAATCATTTTTTTTTTTTTGCGAACTGTTATCTAAATCTTCATAGTTATTGTTGTTTCACTTCCATATTTTAGCCAACTAATTTTCTGGTCTGCTTTGGATAGGATTGAAACCGCTATTTTCAGACAATGCTCACGTACTGAAGTTTCAGAATATATTTGATTGTTGAGGTCTATCTCCTAAACCCTTGTAGGAGTTTGTGACATATTTCAAATATATGCACGCCCGACGCGTACGCAAAGCCCATAGTATTATTGCATCAACTCTGAACAGACAATGTCAACACTTTGATCCTAGAAAATACATTTTAGTTCGAGTCTTAAGTTCGATACCAGTGACATCAGTTAAAAATGTTAAAATGACTGTTTTGGCATTGAATTTTTCAGGATTGCCGATCTTATTATTATTTTTTTAAAGTGTAAAGGTGACACACGAATCGTACTGTTATATAATTGTTTTAAGAAAGTAATACACGAGCAAATCTACTAATGAAGCAGCAACTTACGTTTTCACAGAATTCTTACGTTTTCCTGATGAATGCTGGGTTGTTTATGGCGAAGAGTTCATGATCAAATATAACGTTCTAAAGATTGAATGTGAAATTTATAGCCAAGCATGACTATTTTTTATTTTATAATATCACTAGCATTAATTTTCTAGCCACATACTTTTTTTTCATATACCAGAGTCATTAAAGATAGATGATCGTAGTTTTATATTAAAGCAGTGGAATCTGTGCACAAGCGTTGCACACAAAAAAAACAGAGACACGAAACAAGATGACTTGCCTCTATCGCGCTAAGAAAATTACTCACACAAGACAGTATCCTGTATCTCTACAAAGCCACAATTCGCCCACGCACGAAATATTGGTGCAACTATCGCTAGTCTATTCCTATTAGACAGTCTCCAATCTTATAGATCTGGCACTATCAAGTATCTGTTCCGGCAGATGCGGCAAACAAAAACCATTGCCCTTGTGACAATCAGTTTCTGGTCCATGTAGGGGCAACCCTATATACCAGCAGGCGTCTCTACCAGCTCCACCTTCCCTCCTTCGAGGGAGCTGGTCCCCCCTTCTCTTCCCTCTCCCCCCTCTCTCCACATTAAAAAATGGCCTTCTGCTTAATTTGCTCAGTGGAGAAGCAAATAAATACAAGATCTGGCACTATCAACCAAGCCCCAACTCCTGTCCCATCGCTGCAATGTAGCATCCCTATGTTTGTTTTAGATGTATTTTAATGAGCACTGATGAACTCGTAACACAAGAGAAACTTAGTCGTAAATGACCCTGATTAAAGTCACAAATATGCTTCCTTTTCTAAAAAAAAAAAAAAAAAAAATTTAACAGCATGCCTTTTAAGTTTTCTTCCCTTACCTCTGTTTCCCCAATTGTACCAACATGCAGGAATTTAAATGTAATGTAGACAAACATATTGTTGCACAACTTCCAGCCCAGGTTGGTTTTATAAATCTGGCTCCTAATAAAACTAGCCCACAATATACCAGAAACAATATGCCATATAAAATATTAAAAAAATAAGATAGCTTATTTTATTTTGTAAACTATTTTATTCTTAAATACCATATTATGAAAGCTGACAAGAATGTTGGATAGAAGGCTGCACACAAACGCTGGGTAATGAAAAATCACGCCCTGTTATAACCCTATCACTCATACTAAATCCAAAAGAAAAGGGTAATAAAAAAGAAAACGATGTAAACATGCACAGTTTGTGTAACAAAAGTGTGGAAATTCACAGGCAACATGAATTGGAACAAATACATAGATGATACTGTCAAGTCTGCTGCAAAGAAGTTGATCTCTCTCTACCTCCTTAGGAAGTATATCACACAAAAATATGTAAATATATTCACCCATATATTGCGTATTGTTGCTACACCTAGCCTCGTTCATCTACTACTAGTTTACCGACCAGCCGGTCTTTATTATACCAATGGCAGTATTTTTCTTAACACATAAAATTATTGCTTTTTCTATACAAATAATTCATTAAAGAGACTGGATAGTAATTTTATAATATACCAGTAGGGCCACCCGGCGTTGCTCGGGACCATATAAAATAATGAGAAAATTGAAATTGATTTTTAACATACCTGTTATTCTTAGTATAAAGGATTTTTTTTGATATCTGTGTATCATTAGCTATCGCGAGAAAAATAATATTTTACCGACCCTAGGATGGGTATTACACAACATTTATATGAAATAATTGTACCTTTCCTAGGACAGGAAATTTACAGCACGTATATGAAAAAAAATCCTTTCCTAGGAAGGGTAATGTACAGCACATATTTAAAAATAATTTTACCTATCCTCAGACGGGTAATGTAAATACATATATGAATCCCTGGAGGCGCCCAGAGCACTTTTAAAAGCAAAATAATCATACTTCTACTCACCACCACCACCACCACCACCACCCCTCTTAAAAATATATCTGAGATATAAACTGTTTCAGTCATTTCGGGGACAGACTATATTCCCTCACACTCTTAAAAATATATATGAAATTAGGTAATTTTGACATCGTAATCTGCTTGAGCTATTTCCAGGACTGACTCCATACACCCACGCCTCTTGAAAATATAGTAATATTTTCTACTCCACATCCCTCTCCCACTCTTTTAAATATATATGAAATAAAGCAATATTGTGATCGTAAATTGCTTCAACCATTTTCGAGATTGATGCCACATTCCTCCCCTTTAAAATATATATGAGCAAGTACATTTTTTGTTAAGAATTTCAAATTCGAATAAACCTCACGAATCGAGTTATCTCCAATTACGTTTTATAAAGAAAATGACAAAAATAACAGTAAGTGTCAAATATCAGCGTTATTCATATTTTAATTATGAGTTATTATGTAAATCACAAATATGTAAAACAAAAAAACAACAAAAATGATTTTCTGAAAAAAAATAAAAGAAAATAACCACTTGATCAAATTACGTGACTTTTTGGATATGACGTCTTAGTTCCGTGCCGGGAATGTACATTGTACATAGTAAAGATTTTTCTAAATTTTTCTAATTTGTTTTTACTGTTAATTACGCTGAACTTTGGATTCTCACAACAAATATTATAATTGCAACGCATGAATTGTAAAAATGTAAAGTTGTTATTGAGATGACAAGTATAGAAAGTATCTACACAAAGCCTGAGAAAGAAAATTTGATATCAGTTGTATTTTTAATAAATTATTTGTATATGTTGCTACCAGAAATATGAAAAAGCATAAAAATATTTTTAATCCTGTTACTACGTAAAAACTCTGATTTTAAACCTTAATCGCTCTCTCTCTATCTCTCTCCCTTTTTAAAAGCAATGGGAAGATGTTTGATGGTGGCAGTCACGAAAGTCATCGTGTTATCGTCCGCCGCCGCTTCGCCTCCCTTTAAAACTGCGGTTGACGCTTGAAAGGCAATTTATAGCCATACTACTGCTACTATTACTATTATTATTACTACTACTACAATCAAGTAGTATTACAACTGTACGACGACGATCGTGGCTGCTGCTACTACTGCTTCCAAGAGTGATTCTTTTTCCAGCTGACAGAGAGAGGGGGGAGGGTAACGAAAAAAGGGAAAAAAAGAAGAACCTTATTCTCTCTCCTTTTCTTTGCATTATTATATTTTGTTTTTTACAAGTATACACAAAATCTCGTGAGAAATTTCTATATAAATTGTATTTTTTAATAAATTATTCCTCTAAATTCTTACCAGAAAGACGGAAATCTATAAAAACAATATATATATATATATATATATATATATATATATATATATATATATTATAACACCGAATGGAAATAACATCTGAAGAATATATGAGAAAGAAAATTTCTATGAAAACATAAAATCATAAAATTGCCATCCCATTAACGAAACGGTTGTAATGAAGAAATCCAAGATGAAATAAACAAAAGTTACAAAAAATAAAAAATGTAAGTTTTTGAATTTCAACAAAGTTTTGTACTATATATATATATATATATATATATATATATATATATATATATATATATATATATATATATATATATATATATATATATATTTATATATATATATATATATATTGCGGGATACAAAATTTTATTATGGATATGTAAAGACCAAATTTAAACTTGTTCGAAAACATTCGTTATTTTAGATTGTGAAATTAAAAAATAAAACTGAATGCGTCAGCTGACCGGTTTCGAAGCTCGCTCAACAGAGCTAAAATCGAGCTTAATTATGTTTTAAAAAGAAAAGGGGGGAACAATGAATCGGAGATGAAAAAGTAGGAGGGGATATATATGTATAATAAAAAAAAGTAAGGGGGAGATTAATTATTAAATAGAAACTAGATTAAGCCCTAAGAGATTATCTTTTTGTTTGCAAAGAGAAGGTCTCAGAGTCTTAATATATATAGTTTCTAGAATTTTGAGATGGTAAGGAGAGTGCGACTTGCTCAGGATTGAAAAAAAAGTCCGCACTAAAATTTGAAGCGCAAATACGATTATTTATAAAGTGCTCTCCTATAGATGAGCCATGGGTATTGTTCAAAACGTCCGAAGGTAGGTAGTTTCCATTTCGAATTTTGGATGGAACATGTTGTTTTACTATTATTATCTAATCTTTGAGACGTTCGCCCGACGTAGCGCACACCGCATCTACATTTGAATAAATAAATAATGGAATTGTTATGGTGGGGCGGGGGTGGAGAACGTCTTTACAAATTCAAGACAAAATGGGTTTACAATAAAAAACAATATGGGTATTTGATGCAAAGTAACATTGTTGTACGACAGAAGAAATTTGCTTGGCAAATCTTTCACTAATATTACCTAGCCAAGGTAGGCGTAGGTAGATAGGCCATTTGTCGACGGATGCCTGTTTAATTTTATTGAAATTAGAAATTTTATTTCTAATTGTAGATTCCACGATTTGCAATGGAAAACCATTATTACAAGGAGTCTTGGTAATAAATTTGACTTCATTATTTAATTTGGTCTCTGAACATATCATACAAGCTCTATGGATAAGGGTGTTGATAAGATTATATTTTTGTTTGGTGGGGCAAAAAGAGTCCCAACGTCTGTAAAGACCAGTGAACATCGGTTTACGGTAGATGGAAGTCAAGAAAACGGAAGGTGTTTTACACACCAGTACATCTAGAAAAGGAAGGGAAGAATTACTTTCCTTTTCTATAGTAAATTTTAGAACTGGGTGAATATTATTAAGGGATGCAAAAAAGATATCCGCTTCCGTTTCATTGTTGAACAGACAAAAAGTATCGTCTACGTAACAAAAATAAATATCTGGTTTTTGAAAGCCAGATAAAAGACCCTTTTCATGGAAAACTATAAAAATATTTGCCAGAGCCGGTCCCAGGGGAGAACCCATCGAAACACTATCTATCTTCCTGTACATAATGTTATTAAAACTGAATTCGAACGACATGGTGGCGAATTCCATGAGTTCCACAAAAATATTCTCAGGAATAGGGGGAGTTGGGAGCTGACTGCGATAAAGGGCATCGGCACATATATCAATAGTCTCTGAGAGTGGAACGCAGGTAAATAGGCTTTCAATATCAAAAGAACACATAAATTTGTCAATTTGAGTATAATTCTGCATAAATTTAGCAAAAGAAAAAGAATCTTTCATGCAGAAAGAACTATATTCTTCCAAAACTGGTTCTAAAATATTAGTAAACCATTTGGCTATTTTATGTTGGGCAGAACCTATCATGGATAATATCGGTCAAAGATACCCCACTTATGAGTTTTAGGTAAACCATAGAGACGGGGACGTAGTGAACCAGTCAGTTTGATTAAATCAGAAATGGAGGAAGAAAGAGCTCCTCTCTTCACCCATTTAACCAGACGTCTTTGGAATCTAGATTCAATAGATACAGTAGAGTCATGTGTCTCTACCGGACCTAGCTGTTCAAATTTAGAGGTGTCATTGAGAATTGTCATCATTTTATTGATATAATCCTGGTACTCAAGTATAACACAACACCAGAGCATTTGTCTGGTTTAGTGATAGTAAGTGATTTATTCTGGCGTAGTGTTTTGATAACACGAAAATATTCATTTCGCCATTTGGATTCACTAAACGAGACTGGTGGACCTGCATATGAATGAGAAATATCATTCAATTTCGCCTTAAGGTCACTAACTTTACTGTCGGAAACAGGGGAAAGTCTTGCTAATTGAGCAAAAAAGACTTCGAATTAAGAATAAATCTCTTCACGTTTAGGGTTAGAAGGGGGAATGCAACCCATGTGAATGTATATTCAATTCGAGTTGGGACAATTGCGAGGAAGAGATATTGTTCCCCTCCTCTCTCTACCATCTCAAAATTCTAGAAACTATATATATACTAGCGGGGGTACCCGGCGTTGCCCGGGTGTTTGTAGGTGTGTGTGGTGTTAAATAAAAAAGAACCCGAGGGGGGTAGGATCGAACCCGAAGCCCTGAGGCGAAGTTTGAACATAAAATTGGCCAGCCAGAATGAGTTAGTGAAAGATGTTTGAATTTATTTAAGAACCAAATTGACAGGTTCGCGGTCGGAAGTCGTCTAGCGTTACGACGACGACGACGACGACGACGACGACGACGACGACGACGACGACGACGACGACGACGACGACGACGACGACGACGACGATGACGTAGGTTTGTTTGTTATAAGCGAAGTAAAAAAGGAAAACAACGTTAATACTTAAGCAGGGAAAAACACACAAAAAACTAACGTAAAGCAAACGAACGATGAAAACAGAAAAAAACGAACATGTGAAAAATGGCTTCAATAAGCCTGTTTCGATATTAAAATTTAAAAAATCGGTGGATACCCGGGTGTTTTTGGGTGTCGCTAATAATAAGCGAAGTAAAAAAAAAAGCAGAAAAACGAAACACTGGTTCAATATTTAAATTTAAAAAATCGCAAAAGACAAAAACATCTCACACCACGATTCGAACCCAAAATGTTTCGATAATGAACCACGGACTTAAGCAACTGAGCTAACGCGACGTACATGATCTTTGTTTGTTTTTTCAACTATTTAAAGTAAATCAGGTCACGAAGTCATCTGACGCATGCGTAGACTCGGTCATTGTTACGAGAGGACCGTTTTTGTTGACCCCCCGCTGTCGAAAATTGTCGATTTCGGGATGAAAAAGTTAACGTTTTTGGCCAATTTTTCGATATTTTTCGAGTAAAGGATGGAGCTTCGACGTGATACTGAGTTTGTGAATTTTCGTCGCGTCTGTCGAAAGCTTTTAGCAGACATCCAAACATACATACATACATACATACATACATACATTCTCGCTTTTATATATATAGATTATAACTCCGAGACCTTCTCTTTGCAAACAAAAAGATAATCTCTTAGGGCTTAATCTAGTTTCTATTTAATAATTAACCCCCTTGCTTTTTTTTATTATACATATATATTCCCTCCCTACTTTTTCATCTCCGATTCATTGTTCTCCCCTTTTCTTTTTAAAACGTAATTAAGCTCGATTTTAGTTCTAATGATAAATGCTCTTCCATAGAATCTTATTAAGAAAATTAATATTAATGCTGATGACACCCATCTCTATTTTAGTATTACTTTTCACCCATTTGAAATTGATGTGCATTTTGTTATGGATTGGAAAAAGAAATGGCTTGTTTCGTTTTATCCTTAAGACGCAGCTGTTATTTTCAATTATAGGTGTGTCTCTTATCGTTATAAGATTTTTATAGACGGCGCTGTCGTCGATAAGAAATCCACTCTAAAACGTCTTGCTCTTTCTTTCTCAGCAAACCGTTTTGGAGTCGATATATTTAATCCATTGTTCGTTCTGCTTCTCATAAAATCGGTTCTCTCTATCGCTGTAAACACTTTCTCACATCCGAGGCTATTTTCTACCTCTATAAATTTACTATCAGACCATGTGTGGAGTACTGTTATCATATTTTGTCTGGTGAATCTGTGTCCCATTCGAAGGTTCTTGATAAATTACTGAAAATGTAATTTGATTGGCCACACAGTTTCTTCTTCATCGCAACCGCTCTATCACAAACGTGATGTTGTTAGTCTAAGTCTTTTCTACAGATACTATAATCGCGTGTGATCCTCAGAATTGTCTGATCTGTTCTCTGCTTCCTTTGTTCAAGCTCGTTAGTCTAGATGTCTTCATTAATTCACTGTTATAATATCTCATTGTAATACAGCTTCCTATTCCAGTAGCTTCTTTCCAAAGATTACAAGGTTGTGGAACTCCCTTGCTGCTCACTGTTTTCCTTCTACTTTTCTACTTACAGCCTTGGTATTTTCAAGATTAAGGTCAATAGGCATCTCCTGTCTTTACAATAATCAGCTTCCGTTCTTATTAGATTCTTACATTTAGTAGCTTCGTGCTTTATCTTGAGCGATTTCCAAAAAAAAAAAAAAAAAAAAAAAGAACAGGCGGCAAAGTCATACTCCTTCAGCGTTCTACTTTAACAGTTTCTACTCTCAAACCATTAGATTTTGGAATGGTTTTAGTGCTTGCCACAGTCAACTAACTCTCCCTACTGAGAGTGTTCCTGTAAGCTGATTAACAGCATCTCCTTACCTGTTAACGACAATGTGTTTTGTTTAGGATGAGTAAGGACATAAATTCATATTCTGAGGGACTATTAAAAAAAATAACCCTAAAATATCCTGACAATCCTTCCAGGAAAAGAACCTTGCAGACAACAAAAAATAACCTCGCCCTATTTACTTACCCTCGAGTAACGACCAATCCGATGTGGTCATCTTTATTGTGGTGTTTGGCATAGGTGTGGTATTGTCTGATAGTATACTGCACGAAAACTGGCCAAAGAATTGTTGAGCCAAATAATGGTCTGTCCTATTTGTCTTCCGTTGCCATCTTTGGTCGCATTGGTTCTGGAGCCGTATTGTATGATGATGTCTTGGATCATTTGCGGTAACTCTGTAGCATTGTTGATGGCACGGAAGGTGAAGATTGCTGTTACTGAAGACGTGTCCTTGCTGGGAATTACAAAGAAAGAAGTTTGTGATTATTATGACAGACAAACAAACAACCAGATGCTTTATACAGGATAGATCATAAGTCACTGAGTGATTAATGACGAAGACAATGGAGATGTGTTTGCAAAAAAGTACAAAAATGAAATAACATTTTACATCATTTTCATTTTCATCTTCGCAAATTCGAGCCCTTTCGAAAACATTACGATCACTTGATTAATATTTAATTGCTCGACGTTATTTTTGACGTTCTCTTTCTATTCCTGTAGAGTTTCAGGTTTGCGAACATTAGCCTTTTGAGATACCCCAAGTAAAAGTTAAGAGACTGAAAATGAAAACCATTTGAAAAATGTCATTTTTATAAATAAACTAGACGACCCGTGACCCGTTTGGTCAGTATGTTATATTAGCTATGAAATTAATGTATGAGCGTGACACTTGTGACATAACAGAAACATTTCTATGAGAGTATATTAAAAGGAAAAAAAATATAGATAGATTTTTATGAGTCGTTCTGTTTATAATTGTTTATTTTTTAACAAAAAACTTACAACCATTGAATTATAAGTGGTTTGCTATACTTATAGGTAAATGTGCACTGAACAGATACCATAATACTTAAAGTTAAATTCAAATTTTGATATATCGTTTTTAAATGAAATTATTAATTGAAAGTACAGAATAGTTAAAAACTCCCCACCTCATGTTAAGAATGGCTTTTTAAATAGAAAATGAAAATAAAATGTAACTTTTTCTTCATTATTTTTAAACAAACATTCATGACCCATTGGGTCAAATATTTAATTATATGTTAATAATAAGGACAATAAAACTAATTAAGACAATGCGGAAATGAGCGATGTAAAAAAAGCAGAAAGTATTAAGAATTGTTTATTTGGATAATTTAAACGCGAACAAAAAAAAAACGCACCCAGTAAAACAATACGTTTTATTGTCACGTTGATTATTTATTTGTAACGCCAGTTAGAATAAAATATATTTTCGGGGTTATTTGTTTATGTTGGTAGTGTAGGAGAAAATGTATGAATGTTTTTTAGAAAGGCATATTTTAAAATGGAGAATAAATTAAAAAAAAAAGGAAAGCGATGAGTAAATCACCATTGTAAAATGCTCTTATGATTTTCATGTTGTTTATGCACGCATGTGCAACCGGAATTCGTAAACCAGATGTGTGGTTACAACGCCCGTCACAAGGTCATTTGAATTTTATAATTATATAGATTGTTTTTCTTTTATATATTGTAACCCTACGCCACTAAGTATCGATTATGTTCACTAGTATGAATTTTTGAAAGGGTTACATAAATACATGTAAGATTAATGATGACAAACGGAAACAGACTCAGCTGCAGATAGCGTGATTGAAGCAGGGGGAACGAAAGGTTACCACCCTATATATAACGCACTAGAAATGCAGGTATCGAAATATAGGAGAACAGAACATAGTTTCTAGTCAGTCGAAGTCGTGAAGCGAGGTATGCGACATTCGTCTGAAAATGTTGACAGATTCTAAACGAATGTCACCTTGATGCCTGCCGTTTGTCTCTCAATCCGCCAAATAGAACAGGAAAAAAGGTATTACGTTTAGCCCAGATAGGCTCTCCAATAAAACCTTTGAAACCTCCGCAAGTCTCTGTTGTGTTTCCATGCATGACTAGATTTGCCCGAAGTTAAATAGAAGCTCAATTAATCACCAGAGAAAAACATGGAAAAACGGCGATAAAAAGAATGAAAGACCAGCAACCGCGCAAGTATGTAAAAACACTTTGTTCTGGATCGCTCCTTGGCAAAACCGCACACGTGCACAAATATGCGTTTACGTGAAAGACTATAAACGAACGGTTTGTTTAAGCTGAAAATGGTACAGTTTCTCAGTTTTGTTAATTTTTTTTTGCAAACTAATCTCCATTACCTTTTTCATATATAAACATTTCTAAGGAACCATACACAATAAATACACTACATATTGAGTATTATTTTCTTAACATTAACCCCTTTTCAAGTGCGTCTTGCCGAACTCGGGAATCTTTCTGTCAAACTTGTTACTTTACAGCTGAATTTTACTAATCTGTTGTAAATGTACCCCTTTTTTTAAAGCTTCAATCGTCAGTGCGAGAAAAACTTAAAAAATACAAGTGCAAATTGCTTAGGGCTTCTAACAAGTCATGAAAACGGAACAGAAGCAAAAAGTGAAATTTAAAAACAGAGACTGAGAGAAATATAACATATAAGCAACAATAATTCCGCTCAGAATAGACATCTAGACACATATGTTTGTCTCTATATAAAAATAAGAACAAATTATGATAGACGATACATAATAGGTTATATATTAATGACGTCGCACAAATAATCCTGTCATCATGAATGAACGAATATAAATTAAAAAAACAATTAATACACATAATTTACATCTATTTTTCTATAATGCTTATGCATTAATGAATACAAGATCGGCGTAGCATAATAAAAATCAATTTGGCCAGATAATCACGTGATTTAATAATCTGTATTAAACAATGGTCAATCGGTAATTAAGACAACGGTCGGTCTAATTTCTATTTATATCAAATAGCAGCTGTCCAATCTATTCAGAAATAAGGGATTAAAGAACTCTGGGTTTATCTATGGCAATCTCTCTCTCTCTCCCTCTCTCTCTCTCTCTCTCTCTCTCTCTCTCTCTCTCTCTCTCTCTCTCTATATATATATATATATATATATATATATATATATATAACTTTATTCGATTGGCAAAATTTTAGAATAATTATAAAAAAGTGAACCATATCGTAAATTCAATCAACTAAAAAATGGAAACCTGGGCGAGGAAAAGAAAAATATATATATATATAATGGTGCAAATTATATGTACAATTAAATAAAATAAATAAGTCGATTAAAAAACGATCGTTAAAATATACCCAAAGCGCTTTTCGTTCAGACAAACATTTCAAATATATTTATATATATATATATATATATATATATATATATATATATATATATATATATATATATATAAAGCTGAACGTTTGTGTGTGTGTCTGGTCACGAATAGGCTCTTATATGGTTGACTATTATAGAAAACTGATCACATATAATGATATAAGATGTATCGGGACACAGGAATTGATATGCTTGATCTGGCATGATTCATTAAAATTGTGGGGTCTGCGTACGCACCTGCTCCACAAAGTATGGAAATAAAAAATTTAAAAATTAAAAAAAAAAAAAACGTTTACAAGTGTTTTTGATATAGATATACATAAGAATACTTTGATAAGTATGTTTTAACTTAAATAGGGATGGTATAATAATATTGTGGGGTCTGCGTTCGCGCCTAGCCTCCATAGAATGTAAATAGGCACAAACTTGAATAAAGACTTTTACTATCTATCTGCGTAAGTATACTTTGATAATTGTGTTTTAGTTTGAAGAAATATGGTATAATAAAATTATGGGGTGTTCGTTCGCACCTAACCTCCATAGAATGGAAATATGTCACAAAGTTTAACAAGGTTTTTTAATATAGATCCACAGAATATCGTGATAAGTGTTTCAGTGTGAACAGGTATGGTATAATAAATTATGGGGGTTATCTATTTTATTTTACTTTCATCATATTTTTCTTTGGTTTTGATACCCCCAAATTCGAAGCTATCTCTTTACAACCCTTCCTTTTCATAACCTATCATACTTTCATAAATCAGAGTCCATTTTCTGTAGGCTGTTTTTGAACCCAGTCAACGACAGGTAATTTTGCTAGTATATATATATATATATATATATATATATATATATATATATATATATATATATATATAATTCATTGAACATTTGAACATATATTTGATTTTTTGATTTTATACTTATATTAACCCAAACAAGACACACTGTCACTAAGATATGAAAGACTGCAGTAAATTAATGACTTGATTTATAAAGGCATTCGAAATGGGGAGTTTCACAGCAACATGCTTGTTCACGTTACATTTAAGTTTCTTCAGGTCGGTACAGTCGGGGGAAACAGGAGAGCACAGAGGGAATTCCAAAGTCTAGCAGTTTGATAAAAGAAGCTATTGGAGTAGGAAAGACTCTGACATCTGGGGATCTTCATTGTGAAGAGATGGGATTTTGCTGATTATCAGCTTCATCTGGGGTATTTAGGTCAAAGAGATGCAACCATCTTGTATCTGGAGATCTCTACAGTGAAGGTGTATGATTTTGTTATCTTTTCCTTAACTCACCTTGTTATCTATGTTTGCTGAAAAATCATATATTACAAGGTTTCAAAACAGGGATAAATTACTCAATAAAAAACAGGAAACTTCCTGAAATTGTAGGCATTATAAAAACATCTCAGAAATCTAAACATAATTTTATAAACCAAGAGTTATTGACTAAAACAAAATTTTCCTCTCAGTATCATTATTTTTATCGACGAGACCTCAGTTTGTTTCAGATAAGAACAATACTATATCACATTAACCTATCCTTTTTGGTTCCACCATATACTTGTTATATATATATATATATATATATATATATATATATATATATATATGTGTGTGTGTGTGTGTGTGTGTGTATGTGGGTATATGAGTGTGTATGGAGTAATATGCATGTGTTTGTATATGTATATGCAATTGTGTGTATGTGCATGTATAAATATATGTGTACATGCTTTCATTGGCATATGAAATATATATAGATAGATAGTATATCCTATCAATTCTCGGCATATTAACATTTTTCTACAAAATCTAAATCGGGTTTAACACTTATTACTATTATTCTAAACTTGCCAAATGTTTATATAATTGTAAATCAAGTCAACCATTTTATTAGAGTATGCATCCCTAACCTTGGTTTTATAATAAATCTTGCGATTAAACAAAAGGAGCTGTCGTGCTTATAGTTAATTGTAAACATTTCCATATTTGTTATCATAAGATATATCGATCTATATAATTTAAAGGTATATACATGATCTTAACCCTTATTTTTAATTCAGAAAATATATTAAAGATTACATCTTTTTAAGGGACATGAAAACATATAGTAAAATATTCGCTCAGAGTACAAATAAGAATTCTTAATTTTTCTCTTCATTTTCTTCTTTTCATTTAGTTAGAGACCCAGAAAGAATGTGCCTAAAACTTACCGTTTATTTTTAAAATCCCTATTATCTTATCTTTATTTCAAATCCAATCTTAACATAACAGATTTAACCTGTTTTAAATTCCAATTTTCTTGATTTTATCATGATATTTTAGTTGAACAGTTAGATTTTACCTTATAAACATCTTTCTATAAAAATGAGACATAATATATCTAAAATTGTCCATTCTCAAAGGATAATTACTTGTTATCTGGATACTCTATCGACCAGAATTGGTATTTACTTTCAATAGCGAAATCTTCAACAAATCTGGAACCTAATAACATCGTCCCATTCTATTGAAGGATTACAAAATCTCATATCTTTCTTTTGTTTCAACCCTTATTTTCTTTCTCTATGTCCCTTAAAAATATTTAATCTTCAAAATATTTTCTATGTGTGGTGAATAGCACACATAGAAAATATTTATATAAATATATTTAATATATAAATATATTTAATATTTTGCTAATGACTTTCCACTGAGGAAATAAGCCTACATCGAAAATCCATGGATTAAGGAAATTATTTGAATATTGTATTCTTTGTTCAAATAATAAATTTTTGTTTTGAAAAATTATATTTTTCTGAATGAAATTTAAATATAAAAACTATATATATATATATATATATATATATATATATATATATATATATATATGTATATATATATATGTGTATGTTGGCGGCGTGGCTCAGAGGCTAAGGAATTAAAGTGGAGAGTTGTGTGTTTTGGTTTCGATTATAGCTGATGGGACCCAAGGCATATATATATATATATATATATATATATATATATATATATATATATATATATATATTAGTTTTCGTCTCACAGCTATATTTTAGGTTCAATATAATAAACGATAGAGAATTGTATATATAATAATAAATACGTTATCCGTATGAATTAAAATATCATATTTAAGCGTATCTTACAGCAGGGCAACGCCTGGCAGTCTGCTATTATTTATTTAAAAGTGTTTACTTTTGAAATAATTCCTTTTACAATTAGTGGATTAGGAATTTCTTTAATCTAGCAGCATCAGATTAAGACTAATCGAACGATCTCCCTTTTTAAATGTGTGTGAAAGGTGATAACATACGTGCAAACATGAAACGCTTTAGTGCATTAATATATAGATCATCAGAATCACCATTAACAGCAGCACATACTTCTCTAATTAACTCTGTCCATTTCGAATTCAACATATCTTTTCAAAAGCAATTCTGCAATCTGTTCACATGCAACTCAGTACATTACTTGCAAATCTGAATTTTCTTCTGGCAGTGATTGTGTTGTAGATTTTCTTTGCAATTCATTCTTCTTCTGATTCACACTTTCTGGTTCGTACTCTGATGAGTAGTCTGATTGCTTATCAGCTCAGCTCTGCTCAGACATAATCTCCCGCACACCTCACACTCCAGACAAATTTGGCGCCCTAGCCCATCCACTGCTTCTTGCACATTCCCTTTGCGGATATCACGTTATCACGATATGTATGCATACGTACACGCATACATACAGCACACACACACACACACACACACACACACACACACACACACACACACACACACACACACACACACACACACACACACACACACACACACACACACACACACATATATATATATATATATATACACACACACACACACACACCCCGTGCCAGAATTATATGCAAATAGATATTTTTGTTCTAACTCCGATAGTTTTAAATGAAAATTCGTGAAACTTCGCACGTTACACGGCAACACTAACGCATGTGCAGATATAAAAGTTTAAGCTGATCTACGCAATAGCCAGTAAACGCCAGCCATTTTGGCGACTTGCAGTTTTCTTCAGCGTGCCAACTTCTTCTGGCAGTGATTGTGTTGTAGATTTTCTTTGCAATTCATTCTTCTTCTGATTCACACTTTCTGGTTCGTACTCTGATGAGTAGTCTGATTGCTTATCAGCTCAGCTCTGCTCAGACATAATCTCCCGCACACCTCACACTCCAGACAAATTTGGCGCCCTAGCCCATCCACTGCTTCTTGCACATTCCCTTTGCGGATATCACGTTATCACGATATGTATGCATACGTACACGCATACACACACACACACACACACACACACACACACACACACACACACACACACACACACACACACACACACACACACACACACACACACACACATATATATATATATATATACACACACACACACACCCCGTGCCAGAATTATATGCAAATAGATATTTTTGTTCTAACTCCGATAGTTTTAAATGAAAATTCGTGAAACTTCGCACGTTACACGGCAACACTAACGCATGTGCAGATATAAAAGTTTAAGCTGATCTACGCAATAGCCAGTAAACGCCAGCCATTTTGGCGACTTGCAGTTTTCTTCAGCGTGCCAACTTTATATGCAAGATGGGACGTAAAGGTGCTTTAAGTCAAGCTGAGAAGTCTAACAGTGTTAAAAGGCTCCATAATAAGATTTCCACCTTAGAAATTGCCAAAGAATTCCACTGTGATCATCGTACAATAAAAAAATATTGTACTAACCCTCAACTTTGCAACGGACGTTCTGACAAAGGGAAAATTCGTAAGAAATCATATCTGTCACGTCGAACAATGAGCAAGATCAAGAGAGTTCGCCAAAACCCACTTGAAACTAGCAAACAAGTTTTTGAAAAAGCTGGCGTTCCTGATGTGCCCAAATAACTCGTTGCCGTATCCTGAGGACGATTGCAAAATTTGGAAAGCCAGAGGTCCGCTCTCAATTGAAAGATATCCACAAGAAAAAGGGGATGGAGTGGGCAAGAGATCACATCAAGGTGAATTTTCAAACATTCCGGAAAAAAAATTGTATTCATGCATGATATTGCACCGTCTCATTCTTCAAGGATAGCCACTGAATATTTGGAGAGCGTTTTTGGCAAACATCGGACATATTTAAATCCCATCGAAAATCTGTGGAGCACCTTGAAACAAAATATTTACTCCGGGGGAAGGAACTATAAATCCAAGGATAACCTCTGGAATGCTATTCTGATTGCTGCCAAAGACATTTCATCAGATGAAATCGAAAGTTTGACATCTTCAATGAACCAAAGGCTTTTTGCTCTTGTCAATAAAAATGGCAATTATATAAGATATTGATTGTACTATGAAACCATATTGAAGTTGTTTGTTCTTTATTATTGTTGTTCTCAATTTCCAAATTCCTTGAATAATCAATGTTTCGATGAACTTATAGCACTTCACCATATTTTAGCATTGGTTTGCATATAAAGTTAGCACGCTAAAAAAAAATGCAAATCATTAAAATGGCTACCAATTGTTTATTACTCTACAGGTTAGCTTAAAATTTTAGATCTGCGCTTGTGTTAGTGTTGCCATATAACGTGCTAAATTTAACAAATTTTCATTGAAAACTATCGGAGTTAGAACAAAAATATCGATTTGCATATAATTATCGCACATGGTGCATATATATATATATATATATATATATATATATATATATATATATATATATTGTCTCTTCTTTAATCATCCCCATTATTTCTTTATGATCCCTATTTTCCTTTTACTATTATTTACCTATATACTAGGTTTCCAATTTTTATTAGTCTATTTTCCATCCTACTCACGTATGCTTTACTCTATGTATAATTCTGCCCCTTCGTTTATGCGAAGAAGCATTTAGCATTGAAATGCCATGCTCTAAACAGGTTTTTATGTCTTACTCTTTCCGTATTGATCTAATTAGGAAATATGTAACTTTTATTCCTCATCTTCTATTTAATATATTTAATTGCTCCTCTTAACGGTGATGAGCTTTATCTATCTTGTTTAACATATATTCTTTGATAACTACATTATATATATATATATATATATATATATATATATATAGCTTTGCCAACTTTATGCAAACAATTCTAACAAATTTATGTGTTCTTTTGATATTTCTAGTCTTTTTACTTGCGTCCCATTGTTAGAGACTATTAATATTTGTGCTGACGTCTTATATCGAAGTAAACTTCCAACACCCCCAATTCCATGAAATAATTTGGTAGAATTGATGAAATTCACCACCATGTCGGTTGAATTCAGTTTTAATGATATTATGTACAGGCAGACAGATGGTGTGGCCATGGGTTCCCCATTGGGACCAGCGTTGGCTAATATCTTTGTGCGTTTTCATGAACAGGGTCTATTATCTGGTTTGCATAAACTAGACATTTACTTTCGTTACGTGGATGACATTTTTTGCTTATTTGACAACGAGACGAATGCGGATGCTTTTTTGTGTCCCTCAATAACGTTCATCCAGCCCTTAAGTTTACGGTAGAGAAGGAAACGAATTCCACTCTTCCGTTTTCGGATGTTCTTGTGTCCAAGACATCCTCATGTTTTCTTACTTCTGTTCATCGTAAACCAACCTTTACTGGTCTCTATACACGTTGGGACTCTTTTTACCCTACAAATAAAAAGTACAATTCAATCAAGACTTTAGCACATAGGGCCTTGAAGATTTGTTCTGAAGTTAATCTGGATGATGAGCTTAAATTTATTACTAAGACTCTTTGTAACAAAGGTTACCCCTTAGATATTGTTGAAACTACTAAACTACTATTAATAAGAACGTTTCCGATTTTTACAACCCTAAAGAAATTATAGTTCATAGATGTCCTGTTTACCTACGTCTACCTTGGCTAGGTAATATCAGTGACCGATTTGCGAAGCAAATCACTTTGTCTGTGAAACGGTGTTATTTTGCACCATCAACGCTCTGATCCCCATCTGGCATCAATTGTGATGGATGGCTCTCGTCTGGGTGAGGCCCCGTGTTTTGACAAGCTTCTTGGTTTGACCTTTACTCCTGATCTGAAATGGAACACGTACATCAAGTCTGTTGCTAAGGTCGCTGGAAAGATGGTTGGATCCTTCTACCGCTCCAGAAGATATCTCACTACTGATGCAATTCTCTATCTATATAAAAGCCAAGTACGTCCAAGGATGGAATACTGTTGCCATATCTGAGCAGGTGCTGCTAAAAACAGCCTATCCTGCCTTGACAGAGTACAAAATAGACTTCGTGGCTTAGTAGGGGATGCCCTTTTCTTTACCCTGCAACCTCTCTCCCACAGAAGAGACGTTGCGAGCCTATCCTTGTTTTATCGTTATTTCCATGACAGGTGCTCGTCTGGACTCCAATCTCTGGTCCCCCCTCGCCAATCTTTCACGAAAAACACCCGTCTAGCTGAATCCACTGTGAAAAATTTCCCCCACTCTATATCTGTGCCTAAATCAAAACGCGGATTCTATGAACAAAGCTTCTTTCTTAGAACTGCACGCCTGTGGAACTCTGTTCCGTCTGCCTGCTTCCCACCGGACTACAACTGTGATGTCTTCAAGTCCAACGTTAACAAATTCCTAATGAACCGCCCCCTTAAGTAAACACTTCATCAAATCTCCACACTAACGTAATGTACTTGCAATAACCCTTATCCCTGAGTGGCTTCCGGGCCTTGATAAGTGGTGATCACTGTGTAAAAAAAAAAAGAATCCATGCGTTGTTTTTTAAACTACACCTATGTTGTCATCCATTTGCAAACATGTTCTTCCCCCCCCCACTATAATAATTCTATTATTTATTTATTTAAATGTAACTGCAGTGTGCACTATGTTGGGCGAACATCACAAAGATTGGATTTCCGTTTGAAGCAACATGTACCATCCAAAATTCGTTATGCAAATTTTTAATCCTCGGATGTTCTGAGTAATACGTATGGTTCTGCGATTTGCGAGCACCTTATAAATAACCACGCGTGTGCCACGAATTTCAGTGCTGACATGCTTACGATCTTGAGTAAGTCGCACTCACCCTTTCATTTAAAAATTCTAGAAACTATTTTTTTTTAGGTCTTTGAGACCTTCTCTTTGCAAGCAAAAAGAAAATCTTTTACGACTTAATTTAGTTTCTATGTAATTTTTCCCCCGTTTATATTTCGCTTCTCCCCCCCCCCGCCATAGTCATGAGTTTTTTTTAATCGTATTTTCCTCAATTTAGCTCTGTTGAGCGAGGAACAAAACCTGGTTAGCAAACCTTTATTTTCATGTTTTTTTAATTTTTTAATCATCATGTTGATTGGTCTGTATTTAGCTATTATTAAATTCTGTACCCCCACCAAAAAAATTTCATATATATATATATATATATATATATATATATATATATATATATATTCATTAAGCTTGAACTTTGTCAATTTTATATATAGATGGAAGGTTTTCTAATTAAAAAAAAATTAATAGGAAAGATTTTTATATAAATAATTTTAAAAAATCTATTACGATTGGCATATACAAACTGATTTACGTTTCAAGTAAGTGATATATATATATGTGTGTGTGTGTATGTGTGTGTGTGTGTGTGTGTGTGTGTGTCCCTGTATATCTGTAAATGGTATTATGACATTTTCAAATGGATAGAATCGTACCCACCTGAATAGTGTCAAGGAACAATTGATCCGAACGTTGATCGGCATTACCGAACTTCCTAACATTTGCAACATCTGCATGGATAAAAGAGCAGATACAATGAGAAATATAACCTGTTCTAAACCACAAGAACAATAGAGTCTCCGTTCCTCAATACAGCTGTTTCAACGAAGAGAATTTGTAAGGATCAAATTGTAATACCAAACTTCCAGATCGATATGAGGAAACTAATATCTTTGCTCATAATACTCGACTATGATCAACTGCTTTAATTATTTTTTTATATATAGGAATTGAACCATATTTTGGTAAGCTTCGCAAAGTGTTCAAGATCTAGCTGATTCCAAGACCAACGAATGTTTACACGGACGGTAATTCCTGTCTTAAATCCCCCTATCACATACCCGATTCATACCCTATTCTCTTTTGTCAACGTTCTCTATATCTTGGGAGCAATCTTAGATCAGATCAATCCGCCTTTCATTTTTCTTTTTCTTTATAATCTTCTTCATCTTTTTCTTCTTTTTCCCGTCCCTATTTCACGTCTGTATCATATTTTATGAGATGAAAAATTTTGAGCATTCATTCTTTCTGCCAAATGTTATTCTCGTCTTTATAGTTGTTGTTTGTTTTAGCATGTTTCGGCCAACTCATCCTCTGGCCTTCTTCAAGTGACTAAGAATGCCGAGTATTGTAACTGTTTGTTTCACACTCATAATGTTTTATTATTAACATGATGGGTCTTACACGCTTTTCGTTTGTAGAAACTCAGCAAACAACACAATTTATGTTCTTCAGAATAAAAAAAACAGTTGAAGAATTTTTACTTGGATTACAAATGATAAATGTTGTTAAAATGACACGGAAATCTTTAAAAGTCATAAAACTAAAAATATCCTACATTTTTTGATGTTTTGTTGGCATCCTTCGATAAAAAAAAATGTTCAAAAACGAGGAGACGTTAATTTTTATAGCATCATAACTGAGGTTTTTTTTTCGAGAAACATGAATCTTTCTTTGATGAGTTGTTTGGTGATTTTTTACGATTCAACGAAACACAAGTAAGATACACTATATTAACATTTGTATACTATTAATGAGTAATAAAAACATCTTAGGTTTTGGAATGTTTACTAGTGATATATATATATATATATATATATATATATATATATATATATATATATATATATATATATATGTATATATGTGTGTGTGTGTGTCTGTGCATATATATATATATATATATATATATATATATATATATATATATATATATATGAATATATTTAGGAAAGAAGTCATTGTCGAGGCAAATTTGGTTACATACAACATTTTTCTTTTTTCTTAATTTTTTTGTTAATATTTTTTATTTGACAAGCATTTCCTTTGATTTTAAGTTGTAAATTTTGTTATATGCAACCGAGTGATTTTGTGTGTGTGTGTGAGAGAGAGGACAGGTGTGGTCGTTGTTTATTATATGTTAATCCAATGAAACCTTAGTACTTATAAGATAGCATTCATTAATGGGTAGTATAATGTTTTTTATTCATGCAAATATTACTGGTTACATATGTGCATACATGTTTCAACTTTGACTTTATACCTAGTCTAAAATATTCAGGCCATATACTCATGTACCTATTATACTTAATATGGCTTGAAGATTATTACATATATATATATATATAACATTTTAAACGTTAGAAAACAGTTCGCACATCATTGTTTATGTATGCGCGCACTTTTCCGAGATTTTAATGTCAACATGTGATATGGAAGTTTGTGTTAGAAGTCTGTCAGTCAAGCAATGTTAGATAGTCACTGCGATTATCTTAGTGATAATTTCACGCCAAAGAAATAAATGAGCTGTCATTGTGAGTTGCCATTTTGTCTTCATCTTCTTCATTTTTTCTTTGGCTTCTTCTTCAACTTCTTCTTCTTTTTCTTCTTCTTCTTCTTATTCTTCTTCTTCGTATTATTATTATTATTATTATTATTATTATTATTATTATAGAATGATATTTTAAAGAAGTCAATGTGATAGTAAAAAATACAACAAAATGTCAACGACCTAGTTTGCTTGAAGCATTGCTTCGTAAATATATATATAAAATAACATTAAATTCATAGAAGACAATGCAATGCAAATGTGTAATGGATAGTTACAAACTATAAACTACATGACAAATATACTTGGTGAACCAAGTGCAAGAGGAATACAAACAGTTGTACTTGAAGAGATGAGTAGAATCTTAAAATGATTTCTCATTGGAATGTATGAGATAGTGTGTGAATGTCTGGCATTTGGTTGCATGCTCACTTTCTCTTTAAGCCATCTGACGTCATGTCTGTTTCTATCAATTCCCACAGTCTAGTAATCGTAAAGTCGAGTTCAACAAATTGACCTGAAGAAAATTTAATTTCCTGTTATTTTTAACTAGCAAATTTGTATATTAGTAGATTTACTCGCTTAATATTCAACAGGATTGTATCTTTTCAGACTCGGGGATATTTGTTTCGAACTAAAGAATTTATAGGAGAATTTCGAACTGAATTTTTAATATATTCGTGAGCTGTACATAAAGATATTTGAGTTTGAAAATATATGGATGAAAAAAAAATCGGAGCAAAATAAGAAAAAAAAAAAATGAAGAAAACTCGTAATAATTTCAAAAGCTAGGAGGAGCATGATTATTAACCCAGCAATTATTTTTTGAGGTGGAGGGAAATTAATAATTTCTGATTAGTTACTTTAATGAACATTTCCAACTTTTTTTTATCGTATTAGAATCTTGAAGATAAATTACATGTCTTAAGAAATCCTTGTACATTACATTTATATATTATTATACATATATTAAAACATTATATACCATATTTTTCATCATGGATAGAATATATATATATATATTTATATATCATAATTATCATTTTTACTATAATAATTAAATACCTACAAACACTAGTGTTTCATCCTTTCGGGATTCTTCAGTGCACGGTCTCACGATTAACACCAGTCGAACGATTCGAACCCCGCAACACGAGACATCTCTGGCTCGATTAGCGGAGACCGTATCCATTCGGCTACCATTAACCGCGTGAAATAGCGTTGAATTTAAACATTTTTAATTTTAAATGTTCATTTACGTCAGTCAGAGAGTGATCTAATCGTTGTACGATGATCTATTTCCTTTATATATATATATATATATACATATACATATATATATATATATATATATATATATATATATATATATATATATATATATATATATAAAGGAAATTTAAACTTAAAGACAATAGGTGTAATGGATAGATACAAACTACAGAAAATTAGGATATAAGGGTGGAAGTTCAAAAAGTAAAGCTTCACAATTTTAAAAACCCAAAACGTTGAAGAGTTATTAAAACCTTAGTGATATACCATTAATACAAGAGGTCTTTTGTGATCCAGAATTTATTTTTCCATATACTTAACATCATTCTCAATGCAATTTTTCCAAGAATTCAATGACATATTTTTGCTTCTAGCGCACGTCCATAACAGGAGTTGCTTTCTACAGATTTCACACTGTCAGTATCTGCAACTAAGAGATGAAACTTTCAGGTCATGAATGCATAAGTTTAGGCATCATAGCAATGCATTTTGTCATCCTTTTTGATCCATTGGGGCGGAATAAAATCGGAGGCATTTTTTTTTTTGGACCGCCTTTCGTATTTTATATTTTACATGAATTATTCTTACGTCAGCATTGTTTGATGGAGAATTTGAATATTAAATTTCCTTGCGTTTGGTAAAAGTTATTTATTGTAAATTATTTTCAACCCCTTCTGTTCTGTATACACTCGCGTATAGATTTTGTTTTTCTAGATTGGAAATACATTGTCTGTTAGCATTTTTATTATTTGGCGATTAATCAATACCGTGCCAACCATTTTGTTCTGACCAGATTACTGCCGTTTTGAAGGTTAACTACCTTTCTTAACAAAATGTTTGGGGGGCTTACTCCCTTTCTTAACGAAATGTTTTAAAAGAACAAATGTCTAATTATTTGTTCAGAAATTTTTCCCATGACTGATTTCTAGCGAAATTAAAAATTTCGCCAAATTTTAAGCGGACAAAATTGATGAGAGCCTGTTTTTAATGAATACCGCTTCTGTATTTCCGAATTCAAAATCGGAAACGAACATCACGTAGACTGTTTCTGTTTTACCCACATATATTATAAGGTAGAAATACATAAGACAAACTGCAGAAGTAGCCTTTACTAAATTACTATTCGTGATACTTTAGGCAAAAAAAAAAAATGTTACTTGAAATTTAAACACGATAGAGGGACAAACGGAAAGCACCAATAGTCTTACTATGCAAGGAGATTATAGAATTGACATGTACCAACATTCTATATATATTTGCATTATCTGGATTCTTCGGGCTACTGTTCTCATATTGAGCGTTATTTTCACAATGCTTCGGTTAATGGAACCCCCGATCTTTCGTAAGGACCTGCGACGTAGTACTTGGTAAAATTCAGTTGTAAAGTTACACATTGCTGGAGGTCGAAGATCCAACTTCAAAATGCAATTGCGAATTACTTAGGACATTTCCCTAGTCTTGGCTGATGGAACGAGAGTATGCTACCCTTGTGGATAAAATAAATGGGTTCCGTTCGAAATTTCGTGCAGATTCCCGAGTTCGACAGAAATATATCTGAGTTCGACAGCAAGATTCTCGAGTTCGACAGAAGGATTCTCGAGTTGGACAGATACACGTGAAGAACGTCTGAGTTTATATCGATCGAAGCGTTGGGCAGATAACACTCGAGATGAGAGCAGTAGTCCGAATAATCCAAATAATTCGAATAATCAATTCTCTCAAAAATTCAGAAGCTAAATATATTTATTGAACAATGGCGTGTACGAAAACACACAAGCCACACCCCCAACGAAACTCTATCTGAATACAAACAGAACCTCCAATAGAAATATTTACAAATAGTGTAATTTCTTTTGTCTAGTATCTTATTTCTTTCTGCACACACTGTTGGTCAATAAATACGTTTACAATCGAGATAATCCGATAAGCTTCTTTATCAGATGCACAGACGGATATAACGTTGTACACTCCCAATCTATTAGATAAAGGGCAGTTGTCTGTGCGTATGTGTATGTATGTTTGTATGATCAATTAAAAGTAATAAAACTACAAAACAAAATCTACATATTTATCATTTTCTTGCTCAGCGTTACCTCGGATAAATAGTATCCAAAATATAGAAGAATATTCATTTTTTTCTACTCTAAACTGGTACCTCTTTTTATTTAATGTATTAACTAAAGGAAAGTAACTTTTTTCAAGGAGTTATACAACAAAAACAGAGTTTTTAGTACTTTATAAATGTGTGTGCGTGTGTACATCCAGTGAGAGAAATGGGGTGGGCGAAAAATGAAGACGGGAAGGGGAAACGGAGGAAAGAGAAATGGAATTTATAATAAGAATGTTATACGTTTGCCTTGTTCGTGTATAACACCAGACGTGACAACAATGCTTCAAATATAGGCAAATGGTGGTTTTATAAGAATGTAGAGTACTGACAAGTGTGATAAGTTTTCTCGCCCAAATAAAGTGTCTGCTCCAATTTCTAAATAGTTTATTTATTAGTCCTAATCCGAAAATCTGGAACTGCAAGGTATTATAATAAATTGTCTTATTATAGTAAGGAGTTACTGTTGTCGTTAAAGGTGGTGTCGTGTGACTATTCGAGCCAATCCGTGGAAGAAATCAACAACGGTCCAAGTTTGCTCATCAAATGGTTTTCGAAAACAATCCTTATGCTTTTTTTTTTATTTTGTGAATTGCTGTTCAAATTTCTTCTTTGAGACCTTCCGTTTGTGTAACGTTTCCAAATTTATATAACATTTTAAAACGTTACACAAACAGTTCACACATCGTCGTTTACGTAAGTGTGCAGTTTTGCACATGTACGTTTCCACTAGAGAGCGATCAAGTAATCAGACAAATCAAATAAAGTCTCTTTTATGCATACGTATGCGATTGCTGGTCTTTCATTATTTTGATCGTCATTTTTCCATGTGTGGCCTGCAATCTCCTTTTTGTTATTGATTTTCTGTTTAACTTAAGACAAATCTGCTCATGCATGAAAATACAATGGAGTCTTACTGAGGTTTCAAAGATTTTATTAGAGACAGAGTGTTCACAGCATAAAATTAATTCCTTTTTACTTGTTCTTTAAATTGGAGAGACGCAGATGGGCATAATCTCAAAGTAACACTCGCTTAGATTCTGTTTACATTGTCATAAAGATGTCGCCTGTCTTACAACTCGTTTCTCTCCTAAAAGATGTGACATCATTACCTTGTATATTTAGATACCTGCTATTCTAGCGCGTTTTGTCTAGGGAGCTAATCTTTGATATGCCCCCCCCCTATCCCGCTTGAATCACGCCACCTGAAGCTGCTATAATCTATGATTATCTTGAGATGTACTGACGTAACCCTCGCTAAAATTCATACTCATTACCATAATCAGTACTCACTGGAATATGGTCCCAATAACACACACACACACACACACACACACACACACACACACACACACACACACACACACACACACACACACACACACACACACACATGTATATATATTATATAATCTGAGGTTATTTTTATCCAGAGGTTTAGTGACTAATGAAGTTTAACGTGGTTAATAAAAAAAGTGCTCAATAACAAAGTAGCGCAGGTTATATTCTTTATTTATCATGGCATCCCATAAGTTCTGTCCGAATTTTTACATTTGTTTTTAAATTGAACGAATTTTTAAAAAATATTGTGTATATTGTTTTTTTTTTTTACATTTTTCTGTTTAGATGCACTTTAACATATTACATTTTTTCTTACAGAACGATAAAATTTAAATGTGCTTGATTACAACCCTACTAACATTTGAGGCATATAATGCTTTATGAGTTCAAGAAAGGAAATTGAGCAGCCGAAGCGGCTAGAAATATTCAATCAGTTTACAGAAAAGAATGCATGAATAAAATAACTCGCAGAAGATGGTTTGCGAAATTCAGAAGTAGAGATTTCACTCTTGAAGATGAAGATCGAACTGGACGTCCAGTTGAGTTTGATGATAAGTTTTTTGAAGTAGCTCTTGAAAAAATCCTGCTTTATCAGTTGAGGAATTGGCAATAAAACTGAGTTCAAACCATACAGCTGTTCATCGCATCGTCATCTTCAACAAATTGGAAAAGTTTCTAAACTTGGAAAATAGGTTCCTCATGAATTGTTTGAAAGCAATCTCAAATCCCGAGTCGACATTTGCTCTTCTCTCTATTCTCGGCAACTTGTTTTACTTTTTTTGGATAGACTTGGGATTGGTGATGAAAAATGGATCTTTTATCAGAATGTTAAGCGTCGTACACAATGGCTTGGTAAAGGGGAAAGACCTCGGCCACAATCGAAAAGAGAACTTCATGGGAATAAGGTTTTCTTTCAATAGATTCCGTGCCAGAATTATATGCAAATCGATATTTTTGTTCCGACTCCGATAGTTTTCAATGAAAATTTGTGAAATTTAGCACGTTATATGGCAACACTAACACGAGCGCAAATCTAAAATTTTAAGCTAATCTACACAGTAATAAACAATTGGCAGCTATTTTGGTAATTTGCATTTTTTTTCAGCGTGCTAACTTCATATGCAAACCAATTCTAAAATATGGTGAAGTGCTAAAAGATCATCGAAACATTGACTATTCTAGGTATTTGTAAATTGAGAACAAAAATAATAATGAACAAACAACTTCCGTATGGTTTCATAGTACAATCAATATCTTATATAATTGCCATTTTTTATTGACAAGAGCAAAAAGCCTTTGGTCCATTGACGATGTAAAACTTTTGATTTCATCTGATGAAATGTCTTTGGCAGCAGTCATAATAGCATTCCAGAGGTTATCTTTGGAGTTATACTGCCTTCCTCCGGAGTAAATATTTTGTTTCAAGATGCTCCACAGATTTTCGATGGGATTTAAATCTGGAGAACAGGCTGGCCATCGCATTATTTTCAGATGTCTGGCAAAAACTCCCTCCAAATATTCAGTGGATATTTGCAGAATGAGACGGTGCATTATCATGCATGAATACCATCTTTTTCCGGAATGCCAAATTCTTCTTCTTGTGCTAGGGTTCCAAGTGTTCCTTAATGAAGTCAATGTAGAGTTTGGAGGTAATAATCACTCCATTTGCGACTCTGAATGGTCCTACCAGCTCATTGCCAATGATTGCAACCTAGAACATCACACCACCACCTCCTTGTTGACGCCTGATCCTTTGGGGACGTAGACCCTCATTATGGTACCACCTTCCCCTCTACTCATCGGGTCCATCAAGGGCCGCTCGACATTCCCCGGTGCACAAAACAATTTGAAAATTCACCTTCATGTTATCTCTTTTTCTTGTGGATACTCCTCAATTGAGAGCTGACCTCTGGCTTTTCAAATTTTGCAATCGTCCTCAGGATACGACAACGAGTTGATTTGGGCACATCAGGAACGTCAGCTTTTTCAAAAACTTGTTTACTAGTTTCAAGTGGGTTATGGCGAACTTCTTTCGATCTTGCTCATTGTTCGACGTGACAGATATGCTTTCTTACAAAATTTCCCTTTGTCAGAACATCTGTTGCAAAGTTGAGGGTTAGTACAATATTTTTTTATTGTACGATGATCACAGTGTAATTGTTTGTCAATTTCTAAGGTGGAAATCTCATTATGGAGTCTTTGAACAATTTTAGACTTCTCAGCTTGACTTAAAGCACCTTTAAGTCCCATCTTGCATATAAAGTTGGAACGTTGAAAAAAAACTGCAAGTCGCCAAAATGGTTGCCGTTTACTCGCTATTGCGCCGATCAGCTTAAAATATTATATCTGCGCATGCGTTAGTGTTGCCGTATAACGTGACAAGTTTCATGAATTTTTATTGACAATTATCGGAGTTTGAACAAAAATATCAATTTGCATATTATTCTGGCACGGGTTGTATTGGTGGGATTCCTAAGGAATAATTCACTTTGCATTGTTTCCACCTAAAGCAATAATTATTACTCAAATCTACTGTCAGCACTTAGAGTGTTTGAACTAAGCTTTTAGGGGGAAAAGACCTGTTCTAGTGAATCGAAAAGAGGTGATGTTTCACCAGGACAATTCACGACCTAATACAGCAAGAATAACCTTACAAAAGATGGAAGAACTTGGTTGGGAGAAAATTCCTCATCCTCCTTATCCTCCTGATATTGCTCTTCCAGTCTACCATTTGTTTCGTAGCTTACAAAATCATTTGAAAGCAACAGGTTTTATAGCGCAGAAAGATATTAAAACCGACATTTGTGAGATCTTGGAATCAAAGCCAAGTAGATTTTACAGTGATGGAATTAATAAGCTTGTTAATAGATGGAAGGAAGTCGTAGATAATCAGGGAAAGTATTTCATAAAATGTAAAATTTGGCCAATTCTTTTCTTTATTCATAAATTCCGACAGAACTTATGGGATTAGCTGATATTTTTACATTATCAGTAACACGTTGCTACACAGTCATGAGCATGTTTCGGTTAGCTAGTTACTATAACTAGAGACCTCTTCAGGCGATACAGCTTATACGAAAGGAAAGTTTGCAATGGAAATATCAGGTCTTCCTCAACACAGGGAGTTAATATCAGGAGCTTCCGTCAAATGTTGTGAAAAATTAAGATTTTGTTGTTTGTAAATGAGACACAATTCCAATTAATTTCTATATCTCAAAACAGACTGAAATCCACACCGCTATTGGGTTTTATTCAGATACTGAACAGGTCATGATGGATACTCAAAATACCTACGCCGACAGCCAGGTAATGGTGGTTTCCAGGTTATCAAGCGTGGAAATTTTGAATTTCAAATAAAAAACTCATGGATTGTACCATATTCTCCCATCTTATCAAAATATTTGATGCACACATTAATGTTGAATTTTGATGCACATGTTAAATCAATTAAGTATGTCTGCAAGTATATTAATAAAGGAAATTACATGGCTCTGTGTGGTATTGCTAATGAGAATGATGAAATACAGTGTTACAGGAAAGTCAGGTATATTAGCAGCAATGAGGCTGTTTGAAGGTCATTGAACTTTTCTATTTATGAACGATACAGATTGTGATCCATCTCGATGTACACCTGGAAAATGGGAAAATAATTTATTTTAATCCTTAAACCTCACTTGGACAACAACTTGATGCTCCCAAGTCAACTACCCCTATATCTTCTTTTGTTAAACTTTGCAGGAAGGATACTTTTACATGTACTCTTTTCTATAAGGAATTACCCAAATACTATACATGGGACAATGTCTGTAGGAAATGGAAATGAAGACAAAAAGGAAAGAGAGTTGAAGGTCAGTTAAATGTTTTCAGTTCTTATGCACTTGGCGGAGTGTACACTGTCCATCCAACTTATTTTGAATGCTACTTCCACTGCATCCTTCTGCATAAAGTTACAGGACCAAAGAGTTTTCAGGACCTTAACCCATAATGGCCAAATTTTTGAAAAATTTAGAAATGCACGTCTCTCCCTTTCGCCTATTACAGGATGACTCACATTGGGACAAACCTATGGATGAAGCATCACTTTTCGAGTCACCCAAGCAGTTACGTAGTTTATTTGCCGTCATGCTCAGTGAAGAGATAACCATCCAGGCCAGTCGTACTATTCAACTCCTTAAAACAAGTCATATTTAAATCAAATTCCGAGCGTTCTAACCAATGAGGCTACTGTAAATCGTTACGGACGAGATGTGAAATAAACCTGTTAGATTCACCTTGACGGCTATTTACATTTTTGCACGATAATATTTTCTAATTTATTAACTGTCGTATGCTGCATTGACTGAGCGGTTAGTCATATTCCGGCGGTTTACGTAAGTTTCCGGGATATGCCGACGCAATATCCACGAACCTCCCCCCCCAAAAAAAAACAGGTCATTCAAGGCATACTTACGGTTATTTTCATGAATATATTTTGTTTCGTTTTTTTTTCTTCTGAAAATACTTATTTCACTTATGAAAATTATTACTGTGAAGATCGAATTCTATCGCGCAGATTCCGGTCAACATAAAATAAAACGATGCCGATAAAGTTATCTTTTTAAGTTGTGTTTAGAGTTTTAATTTATAATTTGCAAAATGAAAAGAAAAAAAAATCACCAACTGCGCATTTTGCAAAGTAATTTACTATTTTCAATAAATAAAGTAGTAATTATTTTCTGTCGACTTACTTCCGTTTATTTTTACACATGGCTGCCTTAATAACGTATTTATTTTCATTAACATTCATTCGTCGTTTTACGCATATTCCTATAAACACCAAGAAAACAATATTAAGTACTAATGCCTATCAGCCGAGCAAATAACGAAACTACATATAACTTAAAATATCAAATACTTGAATTGACAAGTGTGTGTTGATGTGCGGATGTACGTGCTTTGCGCTTGATTATATAAAATAAACCACTAGTTTCGCTATCTTCGTTTCCCTTTACTTCATTCTTGATTTTTATTACACTAGACATTTAAGAAAAACACATAGACATAAAAACATGCTTATATTTGAGTAATAAATTACACCATTAATACATACATATATATATATATATATATATATATATATATATATATATATATATATATATATATATATATATATAGCATTTCAGTCCGGCGTTGCCCGGGTGTTTGGAGGTGTGCGTTGAGCAAAAAACAAACAAAAAAACAAAAGTGGTAGTAGGAAGGCAGGCTCGAACCCGTACCGCGAAAGAACGGAAAAAAAAACTGACATGCTTGCTGTTACGACCACCGCCAAACTGGAAGTGACGTAGGTTTAAAGGATGACTTTCGAAAATATCAACGAAAAAAGCGACCCCTCCTTGTTGAAAACTGCTTAGTTAAGGGTGAAGAAATTAATGCTTTTTAGCCAGGTATTTGTCGTCTGAAGGGTCGAGCTTGAAAACGATACTGATCTTGTAAAAATCCGTCACCTCTGTCGAAAGTTTTAGGCAGACATGCAAACATACATACATACATTTATATATTGGTAGCTAAAATTTTCGACCCAAACCGATTAAAAAGTTTGCGCTATCTCTAAATACCCTTATAAATTTTTAGACTAGAAATTGTCTGAGTAATTTGGTAGAGACCGCAGAAGTCAAATTTTAAAAATATTTTGACCCCTATTATGACCCCTTAACATTTATTGTTTTGGGCTCAAATCAAGTTATTAAATTAGATCCATGTCCACGGAACCTATATCTAAAATTTCAAGTGTTTAGACCCAAAATTGTCGGAGGAGTTTGGTAGAGTTCTCAAAGGTAAAATCGTTGAACTTTGACCTCTTAACAGCCATATTTCTGGTAGAAAACGGATTACAAAGATTTTGCTAAATCTCAGTACCCTGTATATCAAATTTCAAGTCTGTAGACTGAAAATTGACAGAGTTATTGCGTAGGGAAATGTACACAGACACACAGAAAGACACTTTCACTTTTATAGATATACTAGCATTACGACCCGACGTTGCCTGGATGTTTGGATGTGTATGTTGAGCAAAAAAAAAAAAAAAATAAAATAAATTGGTAGTAGGAAGGCAGGCTCGAACCCGTACCGCGAAAGAGGAAAAGAACGGGACACACACACAGATACGTTCACTTTATATATATATATATATATATATATATATATATATATATATATATATATACACTAGCATTTCGGCTAAATAAAAAAATAAACGTAATTCTTTTAATTTTGACCCATATTATGACCCCTTAATATGTATTGATTTGGGCTCAAATTAAGTTATGTCCAAGGAACTTATATCGAAAATGTCAAGTGTTTTGACCCAAAATTGTCGGAGTAGTTTGGTAGAGTTCTGAAAGGTCAAATCGTTGAACTTTGACCCCTTAACTGCGAAATCTCTGGCCAAAACCCGATCACATCGATTTTCCAAAATCTCAGTATCCTGTATATCAAATTTCGAGTCTGTAGACTAAAAATTGACAGAGTTATTGCGTAGGGAAATGTACACAAACACACAGACACACAGACACAGACATGTTCACTTATATATATATATATATATATATATATATATATATATATATATATATATATAAAATAAAAAAACATGTTCAATAACAAGGCACACTTCAATATGTTTTCACAAGCACTATTTGAAATCGTAAATAAATCAATGCTGACCTTTACAAAACATAAGCCACAATTACTATTAATACTCTTCTTTAAGTTGTCTTCAGTTGCGTTGTTTTTTGGTATTCTTGCTTTTATTACCTTACGACCTTTAAGAAAATATAAAATGGCGTACTTATATTTCAATAATAAATTACGTCACTAAACTGATTAATGGACGGATTGTCGGGGTTGTATAATCGACTTTTTAGTCAGGGTAAACAGAAACAACAGCAACAACAACAACTAACACACTTAAATAAATCAAATCACCAATGGTAGAAATCACAAACATTACGTCGAATTAAGATTTTCAATAAAACAAACGATGAGTCATAATTGAATTAACGGTACTTCTGAACTTTTTTGACCGGTTCAATTTCGTTTCGGTTAATTTAGAGTTTCCTGTTGTATATTATTATTAGGGATGTAACAACAGAATATTCTTTTCATTGTTTTGACTCTCTTTGACTCTCAAGTATATATCCGACACAGTAAGACACAGTCAATCAACTGAGAACCACATCAGCCTATATAAAAACATATAAGATATTAACAGATATATACTCAAGAGTCGAAACAAAAAGAATATGCTGTTGTCACAGCCCTGAAAGATTTTTAACACGTATAAAAAAAGTTGTTTTTCGCAGCAGAAAATAGGAACACTTTTTTTTTATTCCAATACCGATTAATAGTGCCAGCATAAATATACATATGCAAATTTGTAAAGAAATATAAAAAAAAAATTAAAAAAGAAAAAGACAAATAATTTGGTGATGAATTTCTTTAATCAGAGACAGTATCGGGTTTGATGAAAAACAATCTAATGACGCTGCTGACCACAATTTATTGACCATTTCGTTGCATAGATGGCACCCAAAAGACAAGAGGGAAAGAAAAAAAAATATGCTGAGTCAAGCTTTTCAGAATCATAATTTTTTTTTTGATTGTTGTTTTAAAAGTATATATCCGACACAGTAAGACACAGTCAATCAACCGAGAACCACATCTATATATCTATAAAAACAGAGATGTGTGTGCCACAGACGATTTCTGATTGGTTAATCCAATAATCACATCTCCTAAAAAACTATGGTTCCTACGCTCTTACCTTTACCATAAAATATTATGGCTTTATTTATTGTCCATCTTGGAAGGGTTTAATTTTTTCATAACTTGTTATTTACAAATTAAAAAAATACGAAACTTACACAATCTAACAATCCAACCTATGACATCACGTCCGCCATTCTGGACGATTTTTTTAAGCTGTTGACACACATGTTTTAAAAATCTAGCAAAAATTAATTTTCCGGAAATTTTTCAATATTTAAAAATAAATTATGCCGGCTGATAAAATTTTAAAACTTTTTTTAAAGCTAGACAGATAAAATTTAAAAATACTTATTTATATATATATATATATATATATATATATATATATATATATATATATATATATATATATATATATGAAACTAAACTAAAAAAACGCGCGTTCACTCGATAGATTCGAAAAAGTTGTCAAAAAACAAATATATAACAAATAAATGTTATCAAAGGCAAGATAAATTACTTTCTACCAAACTGGATTTATTTTTCGTGTTTTTATTCAATGTAACATATTTATTCAGCTCGAAAAACGGGTTTGTATTACTGTACACATAGATTCGAAAAAGTTGATAAGATACGAAACAATATGCATAATATAAACACTGCACGAAAACAAATCGTTGTCATCCATTCCCACGCGCACACACGCGCGCACACACACACACTCTGGCGTTAGCCGCACACACAACACGAAAACAAACGTTATTAGTACTGCTATAATTTCCAGCACACGCGCACACACGCACACACATTCACGTCCACTACCGTCCTTGGCTACGTCACGTTGTTATGGCAACCAAGCCCGCTGACTAACACACGATAAATATAAAGTAAATTTGATTTTCTTCATTTCTACGCAAATATTACGCAAATATAAATCATATAGAATATCTGTATGAATATAATTACACGTAATAGTTGAATAAAGATGATCATCGTAGAAGAGAACCGAAAAAAAACTAATAGGGAATTAATTAAAAACGATAAAAAATATTCACATTAGCTAGATCTTTTGTAGATGAATGCAATTCCACGACTCATAAATAACAAAGTTGTATTTTCTTTTTAAATAAATAGAAAAAAGGGGTGTTGATAAGACTATCAATACACACAAAAAAATATAGATTTATTTTTGGGTAAAGTTCCCCCGGGTTTTCCTTTCACTTCAGTAAATAATGGTCTTTTGTTATATATATGGCGTACTATTATCCTTATATATATGATGTTTATGTTTATATATATATCATAGTGTCTGTGTGTGTCTGTGCGTCTGTGTGCATTTCCCTACGCTAAAACTCTGTCAATTTGTAGCCTAGAGATTCGATATTTGATATACAGGGTACTGAGATTTAGGAAAATCGATGTGATAGGTTTTCGACAGAAATTTGGCGATTAAGTGGTCAATATTCAACGATTTGACCTTTGAGAACTCTACCAAACTCCTCCTACAATTTTGGGTCTAAACACGTGATATTTTAGATATAGATTCCTTGGACATGGATCTAACTTATTAACTTTACTTGATCCCTAAACAATAAATGTTAAGAGGTCATAATAGGGGTCAAAGTTTTAAAAAATTGACCGTTTTTTTTCTCAGCATACACCTCAAAACACCTGGGCAACGCCGGGCACCGATTGCTAGTCAGTCTACATAAAAACAAATAAGATATTAACGGATATATACTCAAGAGTCAAGGCAATGAAAAGAATACGCAAAAAAAAAAAAAAAGAATAGCGTAACCCTATAATAATTAGGGCTGTGACAACATGTCAAAGCCCTAATTATTATAGGGTTACGTTATTTTTGTATCTTAACGACGAATCCAGTCATGAACAAAATGTTTTCTGTACGTTAGAAGATTAACCCCTTCCGTTTTCACTCCGAAAAATGAGATTCTACTTTTTTAAACGATTACATCTGAACATCTTTAAAAAAAAAAAAAGAAGAAAAGGCAATTATTTTAGAATTTAGACAACATGCCTCTGTTTTTAATATCAGTTTTTCTCTCGCTCTTACACACTCTCCATCTTTCACTTTTCCCCGTTCTCTCTCCCTCTTTCTTGTTTTTGTCAGCCCGAAAGAGATAAGAGAGTTGGATTTTTTATACCGTTCGGTTCGAGTTGATACATATTTGATGCTTCAAAAATAATAACAACAATTTTGGCTTTTAAAATTACATCATTTTTGTTTTAATTTCTATTAAATATATTATTATTATTATTATTATTATTATTATTATTATCATTATTATTATTATTATGATTATTATTATTATTATCATTATTATTATCATTATTATTATCATTATTCTTATTATTATCATTATTATTATTATTATCATTATTATTATTTTTTATTATTATCATTATCATTATTATTATTATTATTATCATTATTATTATTATTATTATTATTATTATCATTATTATTATTATTATTATTATTATTATCATTATTATTATCATTATTATTATTATTATTATCATTATTATTATTATTATCATTATTATTATTATTATTATTATTATTATCATTATTATTATTATTATTATTATTATTTACTCACTAGGAGTAGTCACGCATACTATCATCAAACAGTTCTCTTTGAGAACTACGTGTGGTGTTTTCTGGAGTCTGAGTTACAACAAGTCTCCCCAGATTTCCAGTACTCTCAACCTCTTTCGAAAATCTTTGCCGATGAATTTGCATTATCTCAACAGTCGCTTACCATTATTTTCTCGTTATTAGCGACCATTTGTCTTTACTCGAAATTTGGATGGCAATAAGCCTCCTCAAGGCCCTGGTCATTTTTGTCCCTTATCCACCGGAGGTGTGGCTAGTGTTTTTTTCTTCTTCTTCTTCTTCTTCTTCTTCTTCTTCTTCTTCTTCTTCTTCTTCTTCTTCTTATTATTATTATTATTATTATTATTAACTCACTAGGTATTTTCACACAGATAATCATCAGAGATTAGTTAATTTTTCAAGTACTCTTACTACTGCGCCACGGATTCTTACCGACAGCTCTAGTCGAATTTTGGGAGACTTAAAACTCATACTAGAACTGTCCGTCATAAATATGTAATTATTATTTTCGTGTAAATATTTATTAATATTTCTAACTTCTTTTTCTTCTTCTTCTTCTTCTTTTTCTTATTGTTGTTGTTACTATAGCAATTATTATTATTATTATTATTATTATTATTATTATTATTATTATTATTATTATTATTATTATATAAAATGTTCACCTCTTCTGAAGTATCATATCTGTATGGATATTTGTAATAGAAATAAAACGAAAAGTGATAGAGTTTTAAAATAAAAAAAATAATTTATTATTTGCTCAGACTTTCGATCTTTAAAAACATCTGCGGCACATATTTGAATAAAAAATGTTCACATCTTATGACGCATTATTTATAATATAAATTGAAGTCTAAAATGTCGTCATACATACATGATGCTCCATAAATGATAATAAATTATGTTTTTCATTTTAGAATTGCGTCATGTTTTGTTTAAGTTGCTATTATAAACACTTTTGCTTTTTTGTTTGTATTACACTCAATACTCCAAAGCTTCTAATAATCATGTTTCTTTGTGTTATGGCAGACCACTCTATCGCATCACTCCATAGACTTTATCTTGGCATAATGATAATACTGATAATCATGGTAACAGTCAAGGTTGGTTGGTTGGTTGTTTTTGTTTTACGGCATATCAACCCTTTTAAGATTATTTAATGCCGAATCCAAAGGTTTTGAAGAACATTTTTTTAATAGAATATATTTGTTGTTTTCAAGTCAGTTTTTATTTAACCCATAGTTGGGACCCTAACAGGTATTACCACTCCGGATCAGATTGGACCTGGGAGCAATGGCAATTTAAGGGTGGCTCCACACTCCTCCAAAGCCCGCAAGCTAGGGCCCATCCACTGGATAAAGTTTAAGGTCATATCCAGGACCGGTAACAGACAAAGTTGTGGGGATGTCAGTCTCTGGCAATAAATTACTTCTATACTTCCGGTAAATACATAATCTTGTTAATCCTATCTCTTGGTTATCTTATTTCTTTTCGGCTCTTTCAGACAACAACACTTTAGTATGTTACATGATAAGAGCTGTCCCCTTTTCATGTATAGTATAAAAATAGAGAGATCGACTTAAAATGAAAATAGGTTTTAAAGAACAATAGGTTAAATGGAATGTCCAGTAAATTATTAATTCTGATGAAATAAATAATAAATAAACTATTCATTGTTAAAAGAATGTGGATAATAAAATATGGATTAAATGAATTAGATATGCAGGTTGAATTCCTTTGTGGAAACAACAAAAGAAAAAATAGGTTATTTGGAAATCAGAATGTCGGAAACGTGCAAGTCGCGCATGTTGGTGGCACGTGAGTTTGGTCACACAGCCGGACATGCATGGATTTCTCAATATAGGAAGTGAGAGTTAATTAGTTAGTTAGTAAGTCAGTGAGAAACTCAGAGGGAGTTTGAGATCGACAGACATGGGTTTCAACCGTCTAGAAGCGAGACGGTCACATTTTGAAACTTAGAATGTGAACCTTTGAATTCCTGAACGCAAAGCCACCAACCGGTTCAAGTGGAAGAATAAATGTTCAGTGTGTTTATAAAACTCCGTCTCCTGTGTCCATCATTATATGAAAAAGGTATTGTCTATTTATGTGTACAATCTATTTGAAATTCATCATCTAAAAAATATATGTGTTAGAAAATATATGTGTCTATTTATGTTATACAAACACTGCCGTTCATACGAACTGTCAAAGCATAAATGCCAACCTGTCAATCCATCGGCATAAATGCTAACCTCTCAATTATCGGTCTGTCTATCTAGATAGCGAATCACCTCTCAAAGTTTATTTATATGTACTCTCTCTCTCTCTCTTTATATCTACGTGTTAATGTCCACATCTCTTCTCTAACAATGTTAATGTTAATGTTTCCATCCTATCTCTTAGAAGCGAGACGATCACATTTTGAAACTTAGAATGTGAACTAGAACCCATCTCTTACAATATGAATCTCTCAACAATATGAACACTCACAACGAATATATATAATAACTAGCATCTCTTCTCACAACATGATCACACACATGAACCTCAAAGACTCTCATGAACACTTAAGACTCGTATCTTTACTAATAAGAACTCACGTAACATACGCGCACAAGTGGTACCTTCGTCTAATAATAATAATAATAATAATAATAATAATAATAATAATAATAATAATAATAACTATATAACAAGTATAATGTAATCTCTTTACCCTGTGTTAATGTTCATTCACCCAAATATAAAATTCATAATTTACTTTCTTTAGGCGATTGCATAAAAACACTCAGAAAAATTCGCTGTAAATTAAATAAAACTAAATTATTAATTGTAAACATTAGTTTCACATATAAGTTTATTGCGAACGGATCAGTAGTCTTTCATTTTATCTCTTTTCCCTCTTTCTGTCCCACTCTCTCTTTCACCCATTCTCTTTCCTCGATATGACCTTAAACTATATCCGATGGTGAAGCCCCAGCTTGTGGGCGTTAGGGAGTCTCCCAGGCCCACTCTGACTCTGAGTGGTAATACCTGTTAGGATCACAACTATAGGTTAAATAGAAACCAACTTGAAAAAAAAAAAATAAATTCTATTAAAAATTGTTCTTCAAAATACTGGATTCGGCATTAAATAATCTGAAAAGGGTTGATATGCCGTAAAACAAAAACAACCAACACATTCTCTTTCATTCTCTACTGCTCCCTTTACCCCCCCCCCTTTAGATATGTGTACATTCGTTTATTCCTTATGCTTATTATAGAGCATTGTGTCATTAGCAAATATACCCATTTGAGAAACAATTTTATTAGGGAGGTAATTTATGAATATCAGGAATAATAAAGGTACAAGTATCAACCCCTGGGGAACACTTGCATTAATAGCATATTTTTGTTGTTTTTAGAAAGGTCGGGTAGCGTTTTTAAAGATTAGTAAACAATTAAAAAGAAAATAGTAGCATTTTTCTTAATTCTTGGAAAAGGGGTTAGGGTTAGGGTTAGGGTTAGGGTTAGGGTTTAATTCTTGGAAAAGGGGTTACTTTTCTTCTCTAAAGAAATTGCAAACCACGAAAAACGCCCATGTCCGGTCCTGGCAACGAAAATATTTAACGGTTTCACAACTTCGAAATTTGTTATATCGTTGATTTCGATATAAGTAAAAATCATAAATTCTAAGTGAATAATTAATCAAACAATGGGTTAGGAAATACAATGAGGTTCATTGTACGAATACAAAACAAGAATATAGTTCAATTAAGTATATATATATATATATATATATATATATATATATATATATATATATATATATACACACACATATATATACACACACACAAAAATACACACATACATATAACACATACACACACATATATATATATACATACAGATATATATACATATATATATATGTATATATGTATATATATATATATAGTATAGATGTTATTTGTTTTTGTTTTTACGATACATTTTGAATGAATTCAAATATTTACGAAAGTGCATTTTTTACCAAAATGCGAGTTGGAAATAATTTTCCCTTTAACCAATTTAGTACCCCCATATGAGGACCGGCATATATACTGCTTTTAAAATATAGTTATCTACTGACACGTGTTTCGTCGTCTACGACCCATCAGAGTGGCTGAATCTCTCTCTCTCTCTCTCTCTCTCTCTCTCTCTCTCTATATATATATATATATATATATATATATATATATACAGTGATGATCATATTTATTGGCACGGTAAAATAAAAGTTAAATTTTGTCTAATAAATTCTAAAAAAGGGATTAAATTAAAGAAAATAACAAAGTATATTATGTATTTTTAACTGGCCTTTCCGATGCAGCAATCGGATTTTAGAAAAAATAAATAACAAAGGAACAACAAACATAATTGCAAAAAACCCTTGTTCAAAATTATTGGCACGATTTATTTAATAATCAATTGTATAGCCTTTGGCCTTGATTACCTTCCTCAGTCGCTTTTCATAGTTTACAACCAAGTTGTTGCACTCTTCAGTAGTAATTTTAGCCCACTCTTCCTGACAATAATCCTCCAATTGAATAAGATTCTTAGGCTTCCTTTGCATTACCCTCAATTTTAATGTTCTCCATAAATTTTCAATTGGATTAAGGTCTGGGCTTTGTGATGGCCACTCCAAAACATTAATATGATTGTCCTCAAGCCATTTCTTAGTCAGTTTAGCCGAATGCTTTGGGTCATTATCTTGCATGAACCACCAACGACGACCAAGTGAGAGCTCTTTAGCAGAGTCTTTCAGGTTTTCATCCAATATTTTAACATAATCTTCCTTTTTTATGCTACCTGTGACCTTAACAAGTCGCCCTGGTCCAGAGGCAGCAAAGGATCCCCAAAACATCAAACTGCCTCCACCGTGCTTCACTGTGGGTATGGTGTTCTTAGGCAGGAAAACTTCGCCAGATTTTCTGTAAATATAAGACACTTTATTATGGCCAAATAACTCTATTTTCGTTTCGTCAGTCCATAGAACACGTTTCCAGAATGCAACATCTTTATCAATATGACGTTTTGCAAAGGCTAGCCTTGCTTTCAGGTGCATAGGCTTCAATAAGGGAGTCTTTCTCGGACGACATGCTTTTAAACCAGCTCTTTTCAAAACTCTACCAACTGTATGTCGAGATACATTCACTCCAGAGGTGCTCTGTTCATCAACAATCTCCCCAACAGAGATCCTTGGGTTTTGTTTTACTTGTCGAACAATTTTCCGTTCATCTCTTGGGGAAAGAATCCTTTTTCTCCCTCTACCCTCTAAACTCATAACGTGGCCTTGCGATTTGAACTTGTTTATTATGGCTCTAACAGTGGATTTGGGAAGGTTTAGCTTCTTTGAAATCTTATCATAGCCCTCCCCATTGGTATGGCATGCTACAACAAGCTTCCTGACGTCTTCGCTGTGTTCCTTAGTTTTAACCATGGCGATTGAAAATTATAATTTAGTCACTTATAATAGTTTAAATAAATCGCTATCTAAAAATTATCTGAAAAAAATTATTCACTGAATTAGCGTTAAACAAGCATAATATGGCTATAAAAAAGTTCAGAAAGCACGTAAACCGGAAATTGATTGATATTATACTGATACTAAAAGAAAAACAAAGCCGTGCCAATAATTTTGAACAAGGGTTTTTTGCAATTATGTTTGTTGTTCCTTTGTTATTTATTTTTTCTAAAATCCGATTGCTGCATCGGAAAGGCCAGTTAAAAATACATAATATACTTTGTTATTTTCTTTAATTTAATCCCTTTTTTAGAATTTATTAGACAAAATTTAACTTTTATTTTACCGTGCCAATAAATATGATCATCACTGTATATATATATATATATATATATATATATATATATATATATATATATATATATATATATATATAAATGTGTGGAAAATATTTCGATGATACACGCATGTAATTCTTTTCTTTCGTTTTCTCCGTCGGTGTGTACAACTTTTTCTTTTCTATCTTTCCTATCTTTCCTTTAGTCGCTGATTTACACGATAAGCTAACCATTTAATATTGGAAGAGTACAAGGTTTCCATTATAATACCTGAAAAATAAAGCAAAATTTTGTCCTAGATTTTTATTCTTAAGATTTTTTTCTTTAAGTTTGGAAAGAAGCATTCATTTTTTTTATTTCACTTCTTATAATTTGAACTGCTGTCTTGTTTTTGGAGAATCCGCAATTGTTGGCGTTGATGTTACTTCCTTCGATATTTTATTGTTCGTGGGCGTTTAATCTGGAAAGTGTCGTATAACACTTTCATTGTTAATTTTGTATTGTTTTCTACCGTTTCCATGTACCGGCGTCTCAATTGATTTATATATCTTTTATAGAAAAATATCTTTCCTTTAATTATATAGTTATTTTTGCAATTTTTAGTCCCCCGAGAAAAGGAGAGTGGAACTGTAAATTCACCCTTGTCTGCTTGTCTGTTTGTCCGTTCCTCCGTTCGTCCGTCCGCACTTTTCTCAATAACTCTGCCTTGGAATTTTATGAAATTTTGCACAAACATTAAACATGATATAAAAGTAACACAACGGATTTTCCGAGAAAACTCTGGTTGCCCCCCCCCCTCCTTAGTGGTGCCTTTCAGGTCAAAATGGCTAAAATTGACACTTTTGTGCTTATTAACAAAATTGATGCCTTGGATTTTTATAAAACTTTGTGAAAAGTTGTAACTAACTGATTTGTCTATACTTCGCGATAACTCTTGGGTGTGCCCCAGAGATTCTTTTAAGGCTAATAAAGACATTTTAATATTGAGACTATTATACCATATTTGTCCAAAATTTTCTGTGTGTGTCTATTTAGCAATTTTGCATTGTATTGAACTCTAATTTAAATATGTTAAGGTCTTGGGGACTTTTGTGGCTAAATAAGGGGGGAAAATTAGTAATTTCTTTTTTTGCATGGTGTAGAATTCAAATTCACATATGTAAGGCCTAAAACTGCACCGTTTGTTCATTTTCACCAGGATTTGACGTTCCCTGGCGATTTTTAGAGCTAAATGGGGGAGAGTAAATGTTGAACTTAGTCATTTTTATGCCTCGTTCACTTTGCACTCATGCATGCTTCACTTTTTCTTGAAAATGTACCGCCCTTCTGAGGATATTTTCCTACCTGATAGTTCTATACAGAAACTTTATCGCCGTCCTTATACATTTTATACTTTCCATTACCAGTGCTTTTTCTTATTATTCCTTGGTAATATCCTGTCAACTACTGAACGTATCTTCCTCGCGAACAATATTTTATTCTGTGATAAATTTACGTTAGTATTTTGATTTTGTGTTATTCTATAAACTGCTAGGAATTTTTAATGCTTGTTTTTCTGTCTCTGTTGTCATACTTTTTCAATGCTCTTTTGAATGTATTGACAAACATTTCAGCGTGGCCATGGAACAAAGGATTGCACGTTGGTGTGCTGATGTGTTCAATTGCCAACGACTTTCAGTAGTCCTTAAATTCCTGTCCTCTAAAAATTTTTATCATTGTAGCTTACAACATGGTACTCGAAAACGACTAAGTATTCGTCTGACTCCTTTATTGTCTCCGAAGTTATTTGGTGCTTGCATCTATAAATTACAAGCTATTTCGAAAACAATCTACGATTACTAAGTAATAATATTCCATGAGTAATAAATATGAACACGTGTCCTGGGTACGTCTGTTTTCGGCGAAGGCTGTGTCCTCATCAGCGGAGCATTTGTTGCTAATTGACATCATTTACATTGTTTTGCTCGACTAGTTTATTTTTGGTCAATAAGCGTACCTTCTCATCGATACCTTCATTCTGGAATCTCCAGAATGACCCATATGGATTCTTTCAAAATTCTCTCTATTACGAGTCTATCTGCATACATCAATATTTCGTCGCATATCGAAAATGGAAACACCCTTAATCCTTTTTTCGTTTCATTACAACCTACTTGTTTTTTTTTCATACTGTTAATATAATCACCCATTTTTACTGCCTTTTGTAAAAATTTTTTACAGTGTGACAAGTAGTTATCTAAATGTGTTAACTAGTATATCTTCTCGTTTTTTTTAAATCTCTTTAAATCATTTCGTCCAGCAATTCGTTTTTTAATCAATCTAACCTGATCATCTGCGCGTGCGATTTTGCTCGATCGTAAATATTGTATTTTGAAATTATAATAAAGCAAAATAATGCTCTATCTATTTTATTTCTTTGCATAATAGGTTAAAACGCTTGTTTTGAACAAAAAAATCGACAGTAGTAGTTTATGTCCCGTTTGTAAAACGAATGATCTAAACCTGCGATTTTTTAATGGCGTACACAATTGCCATACCTTCTTTTCCTGTCTGACTTATTTTTTTTCCGCCGATATTAACGTCCTTGAAACACGGGCAATCGGTTTAGTTGATCTACACTCAAATTTCTGTAAAAGCACAAGTCTTAAACCATACTCGCTTGCCTATGGTGTTACGATTTATTCCTTTTTCGGATCGTAATGCGCTTAAGCTACATTTGGTAATAAACACATTTTATTTAAAAAACTAGCCCGAGTGCCGGCGTTGCCCGGGTTTTTGGAGGTGTGTGTTGAGCAAAAAAAAAAAAAAAATGGCAGAAGGCAGGCAGGCTTGAATCCGTACTGAGAAGGAGGAAAAGAACGTGTAAAAAAAAAACGTGACGTCTTTGCTGTTGCGTCCATCGCCAAAACGGATGTGACGAAGGTTTTTGTACAACAATCCATTCCTTCAGAAAATGCACTCGTAAATTCATTATTTTAAATCTTTAACATATTTTTCTGGCAGTTTCTATTTCTCTATCGTGACACATTTAAGTTTCTACAAAATACATTTATCTGTTTCTCCAATAAATTAAGCAGTACCATATCATCGATATCAAATAGGGTTGAATTTCTTCCGTTTATTACATCGATATTACATTCATTGAATGTTTAATTGTCAAATGACACATTTGCGTAAAATTCCACTTTGAATTTAACCTATTTCCAGAAAACTTGGCAATTTTTTTCAGCGTTCTATAGCTTTGGTCGTCCGACTTTTACCACATTACAGGATGGAATCATAAAATTGTCGCCCTAGAAAAGAAGACATGATTCCATTTCCGTTTGTTCAAAATCGGCTTTCTTTTTTGTTTTATACCATATACTAGTTGACCAGTTGTGTACGAATCTCGAGAGTGGTAGGAGTCTTCTATCATGTTTGAAAATGACATAATGTTCAAGGAACGAGATCGGGGATGCGCCGCTGTACCACTCGTGCTCTGTACCGATCCAAGTTATGACAACGGGACCATTGCCATGATCCTCAAAATGCATCGCTGGATTGCCACGAATAACAAGGACGTGCCCAGGCTGATGAAAACAAAGTTTCGGCCACGTTTATGGTCTTTGGTGTAGTTTCAAATGAGGACCACATTATACCACCTCACATCTTCGAAATCGGCTTGAAAGTCAACACCAAAGTGACCTGGATGTGCTGAAGAGTGTGGTAATCCACCCAGGCTTAGTTTCAGAAAGTGTGCTACGACTGTGTATCCTTCCCTCACTGGGCCCTCCTCCCCCGACTCCACCTGTTGAACTACTTTGTTTGGCTATACGTTGATAACATCACCAACATGACCTCTCACAACATCAAAGCCAGCCTGATCGCCGCCATCCGCCGAGTATTCGCCGAGCTCTCACCGGCGCTTGTAGAAAAGGCAAGCCCCCAGTTCCGGACCAGTATTGAGGCGGCGATTGAGGCTGAAGGTGGTTACATTGAATAGATGTCAACTCTACTACATAATCAAGTTACCTGAATGGAGTTTTTCAATAAATTTAAAAAATAAAGTTGTAATGTTGTTTTCTTTAGGGCGACAGTTTTATCGTTCTACCTTGTATTTCATCAATAAGGGATATATCACTCCCAGTATCAAATAGGCAGCTTACCGTTTAGCCTTTATTTTTTATTATTTATATATTTTCTTTTTCAGAATTATTCGGGTCTTTTTCAGGCTCAATCATATTTATCCTTTTAGGCTTCTGGTATTTTTTTTCTGGCATACATTCGTTGTATGTCCTTTTCTGTGACATTCATAACATATTATATATTTGAATTAATATTCACTTGCAAAATGAAATTTTCTACCACATGACTTGTAGTATTGTCTTCATGTGGACTGGTTGGTTTCAGTCTTCGTACTTTAGCAATATTTTTCTCATCTATATTAATATTTTCCTATTTTATATTAAATAACAGCTGACATTCTTCTATAAACTATTGTAATATTATTTCTGTATTTTGTTCCATGATTGACAGAATTCTTGAACGTAATATTTTGTCTTTTGCTACAGTTAACCTCTGAACAAAAAGTAGACATTTAAACATATAATCTTTAATATCCTTGATCCTGAAAAATTAACACTGTCAATCTACTGTTTTGGCATGTATAATAAAGTTCCCGTTTTTTCCTTAACAATATCTAGGCATATATAATGCGTGCGAAACCAACTGTCATCTTCTCTAAATATTTTTAACAATATTTCAATCGTTTTTTCAAACGAAATGTCCTCTATTTTTTCGGCAGTATGGAAATCGTGTATTTTGTATTTTTATTGAGCGCCTAAGTTTTGCAATACTATAATTTTTCTTGGTCAAACCGCACCTGACATCTTTTCGAAAAAATTGTTTCGTATCTTCTGAAGTAGAAAAAGTAATTCCTTGCGCCTTCTGTTTGTTCTACTTGCTATTTCATGTTGTTTTAATATTTACGTTTAACTGCTGCTTTTGTTGTTGTAATTTAACTTGTTGTTTTTAATTTTGTAATTTAATTTGTTGCTGTAATTTAATTTGTTGTTGTAATTTAATTTGTTGGTGGTGGTGTTGCTCTTCGTATTGCAATTTTACTAATTCAATTCGTTTTCGAATCGATTTATTTTGCTCTTCCCAATCCTTTTGTTATTATGATATGGTAGAATACATAGTTTTCACAAATTCTATCAACTTTTCCATAATAAAATACAACAGAAAAAGAAGACTAAAAAAATTCAACTATTAGATCAATCAAACGACTTGGGAAAGAAACCTATTCGTCTTTTATCCAAATAAAACTGCTTCCTACCTTAAATATTTTTAGTTGCCGTCAATCTTTAAGAATATCGTTTGCACTTATTTTTAAAACGTTTTCTTTTTTCGTCAATTTTCCACTTGCGAGTTTTCGTTTTTCATCCACCATATATCCATGTGAATTGTTGGAATTAAATCGTTATTATTGTGTATATTATTTTCAGATTTCCGCCGTGTTTTCTTGAATATTAATGATATCGGAATCCACTGTTATAACGTGGATTTCGATATCAGCAAAAGTAATAAGTCCGAGGTGGAATAATTAATTGAACAATTGGTTGGGTAACACAATAAGCTTTATTGTAAGAATAGTACAAAACAAGAACATAATTCAATGAACTATATATATATATATATATATATATACATATATATATATGTGTATATATATACACACACACACATATATATATACACTATAATAATTATTAAATACTTACAAACACTAGTGTTTCATCCTTTCGGGAATCATCAGTGCGGAGGGCTGTCACGATTAACACTGGTCGATAGATTCGAACCTGGCAACGAAGCTATCTCTGACTCCATTAGCAAGGACCAAATTCATTCGAACACCGTTAACCCCGAGAAATATTGTTGAAATTTAAACATTTTTTATTTCTAAATGTTTTTAACGTCTGTCAGAGTGATCTACTCATTATTTGATGATCTGCTCACACACACACACACACACACACACACACACACACACACACACACACACACACACACACACACACACACACACACATATATATATATATATATATATATATATAATCGTGGAGCTTTCTTTAAAACCTTTAAAACAATTAAAAATGTTTTTCGTTGGAAAATTATTTTGTTAGTAAGTCAATTAATTTTCTGTATTGCTAAATAGTTTTACTTACACGAACAAACAATCGTACCGATGTTCTTAAAGGAATCACCAGTTGTTTACCATGAAACACTATTTCGGGGATTTTAAAACAAAACAGTATATTGAATCATGGCTCCTCAGCAGTGTTGATGAAACACCACCTCCCTCAAAACACACGAACAAGAATATTTGATACAAGATCTAGTTTCATTTTTGCCACCAGATGAATTAGGCTAAGCAATTCATGTCATTTTAAAAAGTATATATATGGGCTGGTGAGTAAGTGTGGAAGAGTGTTTCACCGACACGCGTGCGGAATTGCTTGCTTTTGTCTTCCCCGTCCGGATGTGAAACTCTTCTTTCTTTTATCTCTCCTTCAGTCGCCGTCTTTCATGACTAACTAACCATTTAGTATTTGAGGGGTGCTACGCTCTTTCATTGTAACAACGTCTGTCAAGGGTTTAGTTGTTATTTATCTGTCAAAGCAGTTAGACACAAGTCAGGTATTTTTGAAAAGTTCGTGCACTAGTAGTGACTTCTGAAACACCCAAATTGCACGAGCTACCTCGTCGCCATTCTATGTAAGGGGGTCCTCAAATGATTAACAATAAACTAGCCTCTTCTAAAAAAAGAGAGGGTATAGCCTGCTAGGGTTAACCTTGTAGAAATACGTATAATAATACCTCAGACCTACAAATGCAGGTTCATCAGCTCAAAAATGATTCAGATTCCGTCGAGCTGATTTTCATGGAGGTATATATCCATATTATATTTTTCTTAGTCTGTTGCAGTTTTGTTCCAGTTTTGTTCCAGTTTTGTTCCACTTTTCTCGAAAACTACTGGGTTCATCTGGCTGAAATTTTGAATGTTTTGTTATGATAAGCTGCCGTGAATTAAGTATCCGTTCGATATACAGTTACCGATTAATACTGATGAATAGGGATTAGTATTAATGCAAAAATGAGCAGAAATTTAACCATATTAAAACATTAATTAGGAATAAAGCATGCATTCTAAGTTAACGGACAGTAACTTTTAAAAATATAATATATATACATATATTTGTGCTATCGTATTAAATATGTCAATATGTTAATATGGCTTAGATAAATAAACATAGTTTTAGATTTCACACGAAAAACCTTAAACTTTATAGAATTTGTTGTTTTTGTGTTATCTTTTCATTGGTGTTGGGCCGATTAACCGAAATCGAGATTTGAAAAAAAAAAAAAAAAAAAAAAAGAACTTTTCAGACATCGGAATCTGAAAAAAATGTGTGCCTATTTTCGATGCTCCAAACGATTTTTCTTATAATTGTTTTTATTGATTATTTTTGTTTAGAACTTAACTTTCTATGGCTTTTCCATGATGAAATGATTAATATTTATTGATTTTAATTTAATATGTTTATTTATTTTAATTAATTTAATATTTATTGATTTTAATTTAATATGTTTATTTATTTTAATTAATTTAATATTTATTGATTTTAATTTCACAATAAAATTAGATCACTTTCACAAGTATATTTTTATATTCGCGAAAATTTGCGAAAATTTATGCACATATTATATGGGTTTTTACAATAATTCGACCTCCTCTCATCAAAAATAAAGAAAACCTAAAAAGCAACTATATATATATATATATATATATATATATATATATATATATATATATATATATATATATAAATTTAAAAAGAATCATCATGGAAATCGGCAACTGTATCGGAATCGGGAATTTAGAACAGAATCGGTAATACAATATACAGTTCCATTGACTGGAAGTGTACGATCACTAATTTTTCATAATTTTTTTATACTGTTTTTCATACTTGTCTGAGTTACTATGATCAACTGCATAGTAGAACATGTCCGCATGAGATAGCCGAAGGAGAAGTGGTTTGAAAATGGAAGCAAAATAAAGCAACAGAGAAGGGCCATCTTTATGGGACGGATAAATCAATGAAAAATATGATTTGAAGAAAAAAAAACAGCCTAAAAATATGTGGTTAGCGCGTGAGCAGAATATCAGTGACTACTTAATATGCCAGTTTTATTGTGATGAGTAATTCAATAAAAATGATCAGTAATCTTACCCCCCCTCGAAATCCACACTGCAACCAATATATATACCTTTTTTTTATTTGAATCGGTGGAATATCAAATCAGTATAAAGTGGATATAAAAGTTTTTCAAAATGCATTGGTCGACACAAAAGTACATGCAATTGACCAACACAATTACTAATTCTTAATCCTGTTTGAATGATGTATACAGTTTTTAATCGGCATTTCGTGATTAATAGCCGGTTTAATACGAGGCATATGATTAGATTAGTCTCCCCAGTCATATAAGGCAAATATAGGACTGTGTTTTAAAATATTTAATATTTCATTCTTATCGCTATTTTCTGTTTAGTCATAAATAAACTTAACATTTTAAATTGCTACACATATCTAAAAATTAAGTAATAATAAATTCTCATATTTTATATGACAAATAGAGTTTTACGTGATCGGCTTATATATATATATATATATATATATATATATATATATAAAGAAAATAAAAAAAGCCCTAAACATATCAAAACTACAAGCTGAAATCGACATACAGGAGGACAAAAAGATACACCTCACAGAGGAATACACCAAAATCGACGATAAAATACTCACCGACATCAGAAAACTATGCCCCAAGGAGACCCACCAATTCCTTATTGGACTTTGGGAGTCTGAATGCAGAGAGGAGGAGGAAAAATCCAAAAGAATTATCGAAAGGAAGATAACCTGGCTAAAGAATCTACCAGAAAAAGAAAAAAACGAACAAGTCAAACCTACCAAAAACCGAAACATACCCGATTTCAACAGTTGAAGAGATTCCAAAACAAAGGTAAGAAACGAGACACACATCACTTTCAAACATACCCACACAACAGACCCAAACACACACAACGAAACGACCGGAACATATTCATATCATACACCCATCCCCACCAACAAACTCAACCAAAACTCCTATCTAGAACAACACACATCCACACAAGAACACAGGCACCATACAAACACAAATACTACTACCAAAATGCTCCAAAAAACAACATATCAACAACCGACAACCCACTACCACATGACAATACTAAAAGATACAACCTCCCACAACAATACGAAAATAGTTACTACCAACCACGTCACCCAACTCAGCCAAGAACCCACTATATCTTACTCCACCCCACCCACACAAACCACCAAAAAATCCCCCTACTTAACAACTCCCACCGTAACAACCCAATGGAACTAAACCACCCCTATAGATACCACCAAACACAAAACAATCTTTACAACACCCACCCCCAGTACCCCACAGTACAAAAGCGACTCCAAAAATACCCCCCCACACAAACACAACCAATCCGAATACCCCAGCTACCATCATAACCCATACATCCCTACAAAACGACACAACCAACCTCTTAACCGAATCAACGAAACTAACGACCCTCACAATCATTTTTAGGAATCCCTCACAAAATGACAACACCAGACTAGACAACAAAAAACCCAAAGTCATCAACCTATCTACAGAGACACTTACAAAGGACGAAATTGAAGTACTAAAACTAGGCCTCAAATTCTGCCCAACTCCCAGAAGTAACATAGCAGAGTTAAAAAAGACCTCAAAGAATTTGAACGCAAATTTAGACTCATAGATATACTTAACGACAGTGATAACACAACAGACGACTCTCTAGAAAAAAACAAATCAACACACTTCCCCAACAAACATAACAACACAAAAGAACTAAATACCTTCTTTGAAAGGCTCTGGAACCTATACCCCCAACAAAAAGAAAACCCCACCAGTAATCTAACACGAAAACAAAATCAAGCACTTAAAAAAATCCAACACAATGACAACTTAGTTATAAAGGAAGCAGACAAAGGTAGGGCAGTAGTTATAATTAATAAGAACTTCTATGAAACAAAAATTTTAGAATCACTAGGGAACGAAAATTATTACAAACCAATTAGCTCTAACATAGACGACACAACCATATCTAAAATAACAAAACTCTGTACAACATACAATAGTACATTAACTAAAAAAGAAAAAGACTTCCTTACAAACTTCACAACAAAAACAAACATCTTCTATGGGCTACCCAAAATACACAAATCTAACCAGGTAAGACATGCCATCAACATACAAAAGTCGGAATACATAAGCACCCCAAACCCCAACGACCTCATATTCGGACCCATAGTAGCAGGACCATCATGCCCAACAAGCAGACTTAGCAACCGAATAGATATACTATTACAGCCCTTCACCAATCTAGTCAGAAGTTTTGTAAGAGATAACACACACTTCCTTAGCTCCCTACCACAAACAGTAGACGATGGGACTATACTAGCCATATTCGATGTTAGCAGCCTATATGGCAATATCCCACACAATCTAGGAAAAGAAGCTATCGCATATTGGATTGACAAACATACACAGACTTTACACCCCAGATTTAATAAACAATTCGTGATTGATAGCATCGACATAATCCTCAATGACAACTCCTTCCAATTCAATAAAGACACCTACATCCAAATACTAGGCACAGCAATGGGTACCAAAATGGCACCGACATATGCCACCCTTACACTCGATTTCCTAGAAGAGACCCTTTATGAAAGGATAGAGCAAAAGTACGGGCACAAAAGTACGGGCACAATATAAAAACTCTCTTCATAAAATCTTGGAAAAGATACCTAGACGACTGCTTTATCCTCTGGAGAACCACATGGGGGGATATCAAAGAACTCCACACTTTGCTACAAAATCTACACCCCAAAATATAAAAATATAAAATTTTTACATCTCCAACACATTTGAAAATAATTTCTGACGAGGACGCTTCACAGAACGTCTGAAACGCGCGTAAAAATGATTTCAATGACTTAAAAACATTATTACAATGATCCAAACATAATTCTCAATGAAAAACCAAGACACTGAATAATAAAATAATGTTAAAAAACACACATTGTTGGTGACTACTCCCTTATTTAAATATATATATATATATATATATATATATATATTATAAGGAAAAGGCCAGAATCGAACCCAGTATTCAAAAGTTAAAAGTGAATACATATTGCAATCTCAGGAATTTAGTGAATTGACCTTTTTTTTTTTAGAATTAACTAAATAACAATGCAACTAGTAGGTCAGATATTGGACAATGTAAATTATGGAATGCCTTTGTTTTGCCAGAAACGTGTTGGACATATGTGCATGTGAATTCACGTGAGGAGAGCACATGTTGTAGCACGTTTCTGATATCACAGAGAAAGATAGATTTTCAATATATTCAGTTAAGAGAGTTCGAGCAATCAGATCAGAGAGAGAGAGAGAGAGAGAGAGAGAGAGGGAGAGAGAGAGCAGTAGGAACAGATCAGTCCAGGCTGAGTCATGAAGGAGGAGAGTTAGCTAAGCCCCTTTCGGAAGCGAAAGAAAGGGAAAAAACAATATAGAAATCAGAAAGGCATTGAATCCGGATGGAATAAAGAGCATCATGTTTATAATTCTTCGTATGTCATCTTTCAACCTGAAAAGTAATGTGATTTTGTTTATCGTATTTATAAAAGGACTTTATATGAAACTTTCTAAAGTGTAACTGAGTCCTCCTTCCATGATGTTAACTGAATCCACCTTCATCAGTAATGAATTCGCATCTCCTATGTGTTTTAAATATGAACGGCGTGCAATCATTATAAATCTCCGTCCCCGTTATATATGCTGTCCCCGATATGTACCTATCAACAGGCACTGATATATACACCCGTTATTCAACACTTATGCAGAATACGAACCGTGTTATACTTTACATAAGATATTCAAGTAAAAATAAATTGCATGTGGTAGTTATCGCTTATTAAATAATTAGGCCTCTTCCATGTTAATACTGGGTTTATAAATAATAACGCTAATATTCAGCACGGCCCTTATTCTGCATAAGTGCCTATTTATTAATTGGTCAGAGCATAAATCTAATCCGGTATTTTAACTGAGTCTAATCTGCAACAACTTCAATCGGAAACGGAAATAGATAGTGATATACTAATTCTCGTCCCAGTTCGTATTAGTTCCAACTTGTTTCTTTTAAGAACTAACTGTAAAAAATATTAACATTTATCTACTTATATGAATGTACATTTAATATTACAAAAACAAAAAAGCATACTTAGAGATGTTGTGTTTTGTTGCAATCAACATAACAGTTAAAATTATTTTTGTGCTTTGTTAATGAATATGTTTATATACTTCAAATTTTATGTTTTGTAAAGAAATTATGAGTTTCAAATACGCACCTGTAATGAATGTGTTAAACTGCGCAAGGTATTGGTGTCATGAATCAGTCTGAAAACCTTACTACTTATGAAAATCCGTTTCTGTAATCTGTTGTGACGATTTGTAACGCTTGCAGGAAAAAAGTAAAATGAATTTTGAAGCATCAAAACTGTCGAATAGAAAGCAAAACTTCTGTATTTAATCTATTCTGCGTCCAGTTACATGTTTACATCACGTTGAAAAAGGTGAAGAGGCAACCAGCTAAAAACAAAGTCGTTATTTATTCATCGACGTTAAGGAAGGACTAAAAGCAATAATTGAAAAAGACAGTGCATTGATGGAAAATGAACATTTTCGTAGTGCATCTTTAAAAACGCAATTCATGTGTGTATATTGTCATGGGAAACCCTTCCGAAAGTCTGTGTCGTTTTTCTCTGTGTGTTATCATGGACGCCATGTTGGATTTTAAGAAATCATTCATATAGTGTTCTAAAATCCGTGACACGTTTCTGAGCAGCCAATCAAAATGCTTGAAAACAAAAATCCGGGAGCGTTCATTATTCGATGTGTAAAAGTTACAATATGTATTGACTAGCATTCTGATCGTATTGAGTTTATATGTGTCGTCTACGTTTGCAAACTGTTATACCGGCCTTTCTAGCCATAAGCGAAATTACACTGGTTCTCACTATATATATAGTGCCAGTAATATCTATACAGGTGCGAACGAGTGACAGTATTCCACTGCCTAGCTCAGCGCTAGTCAGTTATACCTGTATTCTTACCTTTGTACCTGTGATGTTGATACACTTCGTTTGTTAAACCAACCTCGCCTTGATTTTATTCTTTTACTATTGTGTTATGACACAACACAAATCTATAACATTTTTTTTCCGGATGGGAATAAGTATTCCTATTTTATATATAGAGAGATAAATAAATAAAAAACAAAAAAAGAATTATGAATGTAAAATTACTTGTGATTGAAGCCGACCACAAATACTGCTAAAACTGAATTATTTAGGGAATAAACAAACAATAATTAAATAAGATAAATAAAATCGGTCGATGAATATTTCTAAAAAATGAAAATGATTCAAATTCAAAGAAATGATTTAAATACAAACTTATAGAAAAATCTGTTGATATTTAAGTTAAGAATGAGTTTTTAAATCGTAACGACATTATCTTAGCACGGCCTGTATTCTGCATTTGTACAATAAGATTAATTAATAAATTTTGTAAGTAAAACTTGTTAATGCAAAACAAAAAAAAAAATCCAAACTATTTGAAAATAAATATATTGTACAACATCCATTAAATTAAAACATATATGCTCTTGCGTACGCAATTGAGTATTTTTGTTAGTTTAAACTATAACTCTGAATTACATTATACTGGCTACAAGAATTTCATTTTCTCCCCTGAGCACCGATGAGCACAGATGATTACGGGATATGATTTTGTCCTACAATCTCCGCAATGGGTATTATGATATACTTTGGGACCTATTGTTCACTCTTGCACAAGAAAGAGGTCTACGGGGACACAACAAGAACCTTTTTCACTGCAGAGTTCGATAACACCGAGGGAGGGCTACTTTCTCAATCAGAATCCCTGGATTTTTTAATAGACTTCCAAGAAAGGTAATAACTGCACCGACAACACTACAATAACACGAGATACAGTATCCTTTTCTATGTAAATGACTACCATCCTTTCCCTATATGACAATTAGAACGTGATTGTTTCATTTTTTTTTTTTTTTGCTCCGCTGACGTTGCTCCAGTTCTCTCCAAACTTTTCAACAAATGCCTTAACGAATCTTGCTTTCCTAACTGCCGGAAAACCGCTTCCATGGTACCAGCTTTCAAGAATTCTGGCGAAAGAACTGACCCATTAAATTATCGCCCCATTAGTCTTCTCCCGCTTTTCGCCAACATATTTTAGTCCTTAATTAATCAAGCTCCAGTTACAGCTGCTAAACTCCTAACCGACAATCTCTGAACGTATATACCGTTCACTGTACAAAACAGGGGAGGGTAGAGCGGTAGCCCTCGATATATCTAAGGCATTTGACAGGGTATGGCACGATGGTCTTCAAATAAAAATTAGATCATATGATATCAGGGAAAGAATACATAATGTAATTAAATCATTCTTAAGTAAGAAAAAAAGTCCTCGACGGACAACCTGGACATTTTTCTTACTTAAGAATGATTTAATTACATTATGTATTCTTACATCTAAAAAATATTATTTAAATGCGAGAGTACCTCAAGGGTCTATCCTTGGGCATTTATTATTCCTGATATTCATGATAACATTGTTTCAGAGATGGGTACATTTGCTGATGACACTATGATCTATAACAGGCACGAGGGGGAAAACAAATGAACACTAAATGGAAATAAATGAATAAATGGACACTTAATGGAAATAAATAAATAAATAAATAAAAACTAAATTATAAATAAAGATTAAAATAAAAATAAAAAGTTTTTTAAGGGGAGAGGATGACCGGTATCTGCAAATTCCGGATAAAGCAAGTGAGTATGTAAGTAAATGCATATAGTAAAATATAAGTGAATATATATACAGGATATGAATGTGTGAGTAGATTGATATATTAAATAGATAGGAATATTTAAAGACAACAACGGAAATTGCAGATAAAAAACCAGCCAAGCAAAGAAGAAGTAAAGAATTGAAATAAAGAATTATTAAGTTATAAAGTATTAAGAATGTATGTAGATAAAAACGATAATGTTAAAGAAAAATTATATATCTATCTGAAAGGTTAAAGTAATAACTATGTAATTTAAAAATTACCATAATTAAATTTGGACTTATGTTTACAGAAAGAGATCAGTTCGTTTTTAGAATTTATTATATTGTTACTTTGAGGGGAAATAATTATAGTTATAGCTTCGGCTGTGCAAGGCGACATGACTTAGAGCCTGGAGTATAAGACTTAACTTTTTTTATGATAGTCCCTTTGATTGAGAAGGGGGTATTATTATTTTTTAATTAAAACGGTTAGAGAAGTTCCTTGGTAATTATTAAAATTATGGTTGTTAAAAGAAGAAATGTGGTTTAATATTCTTTTCTTAATTAATGTTGAAGTAGCGCCGATATATGTATGTACTTTATTAAAAGCTCGAGGTCTAGTATTAATATTAATTTGCTGATTTGTATTAGTTAAATAGTTAGAATTTTGTTCATAGTGTTAAACAAATTGTGGGACAATGATTGTACGAGGACTATTTTGGAGGGGATAATGAGTGTTGTTAGTGTTAGGATGGCTGTTAGGATAAATATTATTATTCTCATTATTATTATTATTATTATTATTATTATTATTATTATTATTATTATTATTATTATTATTGCTAGTTGTATGATTGTAGATGGAGGGGCTGCTCGAATGGTATATTGGATTAGTAACAATATCAGATGGGGGATGAGAAGAAGGACAACTTGAAGACGAAATATTAGTGTCTGTTATGGGAGGATTGCGTAGGAAGCTCAGTAATTGTGCATGAATATATAACATCTTTATGGATGCAATCATTATTGAGTGGGCAAAGATGTTTGTTATTACAATTACAGTTAGTTTTGGGTTTAATTGGGAAAGGGATTTTTGGGCTGATTGAATTGTTTTGATTATATATATATGTCAGGTCATGTCATATGCTACTGGTACCATGTAACCCAGTACTACCTGCCTCATGGTCGAGTCACCAGCGACTAAACTGGTTCCCCCACCAGACTTGTTTGGTGAGGAGGGTGGCTAGTCTCCCTGAAGGATTAAAAACAAGACCTTCCAAAGGGCGAATGAACCCTTTTTCGGGGTCAACGTGTGTTTGTGTGTATGTATGTGTGTGCTGGGGTTGAGAGGGCTCCCATAAGCCGTGGTGAAGGCAAACGTTCTAGGAGAAGCAAATTTCTGATTTAAAAAGCCATAAAGCGGGAGACCAATACCCGCATTAATCTGGTCTTCAGTTTAACTTGTTGCTGGCTATCTTTCTTTTGCTTGTTGCTGGATCTCACCATTTTGAACCGAGAGAGAGAGACTTAGCTATCGTACAAAGCTAAGACTCTGTAACATCATCTGTGTATAAATAATTCCTCAGGTATTTGTCTATTAAAATAGTCCTGTGGCAATGGAAGTCATTTTTGGGCTCATGGACTTTAAGTGTCTGAGGGAGTGGCACTCGTCTGACAAGACGTTGCAATTGACAAAAAGTCTAGTATTCCAAATTTATCGTTTATCTATTTCAGCTCCTGTTTTGTAGCGCAGAAACAATCTTATAATTTAGTCAATTTTTGAATATTTTCCATCCTGATTCACCAAACGAATAAGAACTCATTAACTTAAAAAACAAACAAAAAATATACGCATGATTGCATAAATCTTAAAAAAAGAGTAGTTTTATGACATTTCCGCACACGAATGCAACTACTCTTCATTTTTTTAGGATTTCAACACAATATTTAATCATTTAAAAGTTATTATTTAGATATTATTTATTGTCATTCAAGTGAAATGCCTAAACTATCCAAAATGGCTGACTGGCTCTGATATTTTTAGCACGTGTTCAGCTTTGTACTTGACGAAGGCACAACTAGCATTAACCAAAAAGTTCACAGAAGTTGTAGATTTCGAGTTCATGATACATGTTGATTCCTTACGTTAGGACGAATAAGGGCTTTGTCTCCATATATAATATTTTGATTGCAGAAATTCCCCTTTGGACCAAAGTACCGTAGGTTTGCAACAACAGACGCCACATACAAATTTATTATGTCTAGACTCTAGCCACTATCTTATGTAACTTTACAGCGCCATTTAAGACACTTTTAGTCGTTATATTAAAATCCTACATTTCATCCTGGGAGCAACACCATCACTGTCGCAACAATCTTTAGAGGAAGCAGTTCCTATTTTTCTCATTAAATATCAATTCTCCTACCGCCTCATTCATCAACAGGAGGGGTTCTGCACTTTCAGCAGATATGTGGTTTCACCCTTCGAAACTGGATCATAAACTACTACACATAACATAATCTTTCCCTTTTTTTATTAAAAAATTATAAAGTCTTCCCAGACTAATTCCGCTCAATATGATTGGCTAACCTCTGACTATACCTATATTCCGGATTAATGGTATTCGCATGCTAAACGAACGCTAATGTACCATTAAAATATGGCGTCGCAATGATACCTATGTTTGCCTTCTGAGTAAATTGCTGCGTTCCTTTTCTTACATATTACGGCGTAGGTTTGCATTTCCTCCCTATCTCTCTATATATATTCTTCATAACTCTTCCTTACTCTAGCTCTCTCCCTCCCGCTCTCTCTCACTCGCTTTTTACATTTCTTCACGGCGATGCCGAAGAAAAAACAACAAACCTTTATTCCCCCCTCTCTCTCTCTCTCTCGCTCGTTTTGTACATTTGTTCCAGAAATTAATTATATTTTTTCAGACATAGTTACGTTTTTTTTATACTTTGTTTAAATATACTTTATTTAAACTTGCGCAATATATTACGATCGTCACCGAATTAAAACTAAATGATTGGGTAATATAAACTACTGGATTCTCGGCATTAACATTTTTATGTGTGGGTGGGGGTAAATTTGTACATTAGGTCCACCTCCAAAATTTTCTTTAGAATGACGACTTTTGAAGGTTTTCGACTATGCTGATTAAGGAAATCTCATTCAAAATTTTCGAATTCAAGTTCTTATAGAGATATAAAGATCTGTATTATGCACTGTAATTCACTGGCTGCCAGGTTTGTACACACACGCGATAAAAAAAATGTACTTCTCTCCTACAAACACCGCGACACTCGAATTTTTTTTTTTGCATCTGCGGATGGGTATGCTGACAACGGTTAAATTTGAGGGATTTACACATTAAATGAATACGACATAAAATTGGAATTTACTTTAATACTATAGGTGGAAGATTTGAAAAAAGAGGAAGACTTGAGCAATAAACGGAAGCAGCTAGAACTTCTACAACTTATTTCGATCACTCTAAACAGTTCATATAGAATAAGAATCCCTAACCTCTAAAACTTTTTACTTTCCATTAACATTCTAATTTAACATTTTTCGTAATTTCATTAATTCTTATTGATTTACGCATTCCGTTAATTAGCTTATTTTTCAAACAGTACCTACATGTTATTGCCCCAAACCAGCACTAATCGCCAGTGAAATCCAGATTATTTCATTTCGGCCACGGTC